>NC_138240.1:8084628-8684628 GCF_964197995.2 Scardinius erythrophthalmus | reverse complement strand
ACAAACTTCCAAGATGCCGTCGTCAGCTGTAGTCATCTCAATTGCGTGAGTTACAGCAATTTTTTTGCATTTTTCTTCTGAAGTTCGCAAAAAACAATGGAGATGACGATATCTTCGACGCCTAAGTATTTTTGGACTTCAGGATACGTTGCTTGTTGTCAGCGCAAAAACGAATGAGCCTCCGGGTTTCCTAAGGTGTCCCTGTTTGATAAAGAACATACAAGACTGGTTGATCATGTTGCAAAAAGCACGAAACTGTGTAAGCACTGTTCGTTTATATCGTGTTCACATATAACCACAAGAAAACAATGCGTTCATAGCAGACGTACGGTAAAAGATAAGCCAATTCCCTGCCGCAATTGCATGCACCAGTTATCAGACATGAAAATATGTTGCGGGACTATCGTTAATGAACTTCAGCGATTTTTTTGCAAACGTTTCTTTGAAGAACATGCCCGTAAATATGAACACAAGATTGAATGTGACATAAAGAAAATGATTATTGGCAGTCATGTTGCCTCTGTAGCCGGTGTATGCAGGTACATTTCTCATACCCCTTCGTTTGATGTGTGGTCCCGAAAAATCTTCGTTTCAAGGGCTATATGGCCCTTCCCCCTACCCCTACCCCTCCAAGCAAAAGAGAATCGAGACAGCCCTACCCCTTCACGGGAACGCGCAAAAATGGAGGGGTATAGGGCCAAGGGGTAGGGGCAAGGGGTGAATTGGGATTGAGCCTAAATGTCTTAAAATGCCACAAACTTATAAATCCAGCTCTTCAGTTCTACACTTTATAGCAGGCAGACATTTGTTTGAAATGGAAATCATTTGTAACATTATAAATGTCTTTACTGTCGATTAAACTTAATGTGTATTTCCTGAATAAATGTTATAATTTCTTAGAAGAAAAAAAAATCTTACCTGCCCCAAACTTTGGAAAAGCTGTGTAGATAGAAGCTGTACTTGTATGTCTATCTCCTACATAGACAATAGCTGCCGGATGGCCACTGACTGAACTGACTGGCCTTCTGCTACTTTTATGGGCTTTTTAAAATACAAAAGGTGTAACAGAATCATTAAACTCAAGGACTAAACCAGTCATTAAAGTATCCCTCTCTATGCAGTATGCACACACCTCCTCATGAACCAGTGGTGTAAAAACAGAAGCAGGAGCTTATCTCTTCATGGATGTTTTCTCTAGCTGGGCTGATTCTGCGGTTCCTGTCCTCTTGTCTCTGAAGCCCTGCTTGTACTGGACAGCCTGTGACTATGTCTGTCCATGCGTAGAGACCAGCACTGAAGAGCTTCATTAATCACAGCAAGCCTGCATGTGGGAGAAGAGTTCAGGACAAAGCCACAGGCACATTATGCTCAGGGACAAATACATATGGGGTCAAATCAACATGGATTAGTTCACAAAACGAAGCATTGGAGTTCAGGACAGATCCCCTTGTCGAGTATTGTGTGTGTGTAATGGTAGTGTCTATATAAGCTTGACGCCAACTCAGCTTGGTGGCAAAGTTTTCATATGAGATAAACATAATTATGCTATCCTCAAGATCTCTGAGGAGTCACCTTGAAGCCTTGAAAGCAATACGCAGCTCGTCAGTTTGCTGAAATTATAGAGATTACGGTTCATCAGAGAACACTCAGAAACATAAGAAGCATTTACTGTCAACACAGATAGTGAGTCACGAATGGACTTGTTTCCGCACACTCACACAGACATCCTTCCGACTGACTATACACCTCTCAGTGTTGCCATGTCTGCTTATATTAGGATGGACTTCAAAAACTAAACTAGGCCTAATCATTATCCTTACAGTTTAGACATTGTCTTACTAACAGACTGAAAACGGTATCACTAGCACAAGTACATTCAGTGTAAACATTTTTCCCCTCACCAGTGTCACTCATGTGTGGCTTTAAACATTAAGTCCAAATATTCTGTAAAGCTGCTTTGAAAAAACATGGAATGTTAAGTTAAAAATGAGTTATTATAAGTGACTCTGAATTTGGACTCTGGTCGCTTATAAATATAAAGAATGCAGGCTGCATTCTTATGGGGTTTATTTACAAAATACTGTCACGTATTTGGTGTTGATAGTGCTTCCCCACAATTATGAACGAACAATAATAGCCATCATGAAAAATTCCCACCTGCCATTTGAGCCAAGGTTTACTTTGTGTCATTAATCATATAGTTTGCTTCTCCTTTTCTTCCATGTTTCTGCCTTTCTCAGGCCCTCTTCTAACCCACTGATAAACAAATACAAAAAGATTTAATTATTGATTTTGTTGGCCCGTTGTATGTATTAAAAAAAGAAAAAATTTGGAGCATGATGCATTAAAAATAAGTCTTAACTCCAAGTTTATTCTATAATAAATAAGATTAGCATGCGTCACCCACACGAGAGCACGAAAAAATGACTTGTCGCTTATTTTGGATGAGGCAGGTTGTTTATTCTGAGCTTGTTTTCATACCAATTTGCTTGTTTCTTTTTAGCAAAATCTGGCAACACTGCCACCCCTAACCTTCCATCAAACAGACACAGACGCGTGTCTATGTAGAGAAGGAGCAGACACACGCTGCTGTGTGCAGGAGCTGCCAGGTGATTATAAACTCTTTCGCCCATCCCGTAATCCCGGCAGTCAGCGTTGCTGTGGGGGCACCCCTCCACTGTGTGTAATTAAGTCCTTAAAAAGCATGTCAAGACACACACACACACACACAAACACTGGGCTGACAGGCTGAGGCTCGTTTCCCAGGCATAACATACTACCTCGACTCCATTGCTATAGAGACTCTGACACTTTTGAAAATGGGCTGTTGAATTAGATATCTTGGATCAGCGAGCTTGCAAATAAAATGGTCTCCAAGCTTTGTAACCTTAAGGAAAAGTTTTGAACAGCTTTTGAACAAATGCATGGATTATTTTATCCTACAAATCAAGCAGTCTGTAACACAAACTTTTGTTTACAACACAGGCAATAGTTTTAAGTAGTCTGAAAACGTAGTATTCTGGTATAGTGAGTGGTTAAAAGACGTCTGGTCTTGACTGGCATGGTCCCGTGCTTGAGGACAATAACTATTGTTTTCCTAAAAAGTTTGGGCTGTTTGAGGACTCAATAGGTGGTCTGATTAAACCAGTTTCAACAACTTTAACAGCCTATTCTAGTAGTGTCTCCATTCAACCCCTGTAGTCCTCACTTCCTGTGAGAAATGCAAATGTTACACATGCAATTTCATAGACCACCATGCTCCATTCAAAGAGAGGTACAGTCCACTGCTGCGGCCTTGTGAGAGATCTTGATAGTTTCATAAGAAAACGTGGTTTTCTCCAAGACAGCTAGCAAAATTATTGTAACAACTGTTTTCAAATTTTATACTACATACAAAAAGTATATTTTTTATTTAAGCTTATTTATTTATTCATCAAAACACTACAATTTCCCATAAAAATCAGTTCACATGAACTATTTTATGTTTTTACTTTATTATAGGTAGTTGTTTGAAATCAATTTCCCAAGCATTTCTACCTGTAAAAGTGCATATTTGAAAAGCATTAAGAATCCAGTTGCCCCCAAAAATAAAAGGTCTGTCATTTATTTACTCACCCTCATGTTGTGCCAAACCTGTGTCATCTGTTGAACACAGAGATGTTTAGTTTAAAAGACAATTCAGGCACTACTGTATTTTAGTCGGAGCCTTTTGTGTAGTTGAAAAACGTGTCAGTGCATAAACAGTACTCACATGTATTTGGAGCACGGCATTGCAGTGATGTTCAATGATGACAGGCTGCTCTTGTGTAGAAGGCTGGAGTATACTATTAAATAAAGCATGCTATTAAATGGGTGGTTGGCTCACTGCCTTCCATGCTCTCAGTGCAGACTGGAGATTCATTCAAAGGGATGCCACCACATATAAAAAATTCCATACATAAGCAGTTCTGAGCTACATAATAGCCAAGGTTAGCAATTAATCATTCTAGGTAGGTTTCATAATTTTGTTTATTATTATTTTACTTATTACGTAATTCATTTTTTAGTTTTTTGCAGAAACTAAGATGAAGACTACGCATGAAAATGGTTAAATTACAGAGTATATATATACTCAAATTAAATCCCAGTTATGCAGTTCTTTCATTAAGCACTTTGGGTGTTTTGTAAAGCCTAATCCTGCATAAGCATTAGAAAAAAAAGAAGCAGCAGAATCGTAAATATTTTGAGAGCCAGGGTTGATCCTGTGAGAAAACGTGAGAAAACTCAACACAGTCAGATGAAAGCCCAGGGTGTCTCTTGGATATATTCTGGGCGTTTCTAGGGAGTTTTGTGGGAAAACTCTTCCCTGTCCTTGTGCTCACACTGGGTGTGAGAGTAGAGCTGGCATACTGCTCCTTCACCCTTCAGTCACATCCAGCTCAGTGCCAGCATTTCATACATGTAAACACATTTCCCAGCCAGAAGGAACAGCTGGGCCCCCTCTTTAAAAAACTCTGTTTTGAAATTGAATACATGTCCAAAATAAATCATGACGGATGATACTGGGACATAAAGTAGCCATTGCTGCTGCTCTGTGAAAAGCTTTTCAGATACCTGCATTAAGCTCTCTTGTCTGCTAGACAAATGTGACCTGTAGAAAGTGTTCATTACTCCTCTGAACAATGTTTAAATAGGTTTAGCAGGAGGGTTGTGCTGGCATTCTGCCAAGTTCGACAACATGCCCAAAGTCTCTAGTATAGTATTGCTGACGCAATATTTGATTTAATGCAAAAACACAAATTACATTATACATTATAAAATTATATTATAGAAGACATTATAAAATAAAAAATGACTGATTTCTTACTTTCTTAGTGCATGTTTTTGGTTTTACTGTGAATGATTCATCAATGCATGTTAGTCCGAAGACAAATTAAAAAAAGAGACAAAAAAATCTTTGGATTATGTATAATTAAAACTTGCTCCACCTCTGACACAGCTTTTCTTGTTTAGCTGACATGGTCAAGACCTCTTAATTTTTAAGCTGCCCAACCACCTGTCATATAGAGATCACTTTTTACAATCCAGATGGATAAAATTAAGTTCTGCCTATTTTCTATTTTCTTTATTAAACATCCCATTTTACTTTGAAAAACATCACATGGGATTACCTGTTTTTTTAATATGTGGTATCAGTTGTTCCCCAATGAAAAATTATAGAATCTTAATAAATGTCATTTTGACAAAATCTCTAGAAAGTCATTTTTAAAATTATGTGAGCTTACCATATGAATTTGAAATATGTCGTCTACTTAGAATACACAGTATATATGAAGTTTCTTTCTTAGTAAAGATAATTTTACTTTCACTCCATATTTATCCAGCGACCTGGAATAGAGTTACACTTATGCAAGTAAGAATGCAGGAACCGGACAACCAGCCACCAGTGGCCATTTAGTCCATCAATATGACCGTGCTTGTCCATGTGTAAGTGGCAGCTAAACTCCCCCTGATGACAGCTAGACTGTAAACCGAGAGGTCAGATGTAGTGATGCTCATTGCTCACTGCTGATGGTGCCGGTGTTGGAAAATACCAGCCATGACAAGCAGATCCCACATCATGTTTATCTGAGGCACGATACGATAAAGCTGATAAGACTGGAGCAAGTTGTTGCTCAATTTTAACATGGGTTTTATCCAGTAACAGTTTAATAAGGCTTTATAGTTAGTCTCCCAGGGTATACAATGGAATTATGCATGCACCATTACCCTCTTAATGACTTTATAAAGATTCTTAAAAGACTGAGCTTAGTGGTAAAGTTTGTAAAAGTCAGTGTATAAATAATGATTATCACATCACGTATACAGTCCACGGTTTTATGATTCAGAAAATCAGTCATGAGAGGAAATTAATATTTTCCTGTTGAAAACATGATTACATGTTGTGGAATTGGGCGAGACAGTTTACATTTCATACTTTGATAACTGTTCAGCCTTGAGTGGAACCAGCAGAATGAAGACAAGCAACACGTTCCCTTTCACAAAAACAGAGATAAGAAGAAAATAATTAGACAAGCTCTAGATCCCTTCTGAGGGACACTTCCTGTGTCCATCTTGAGGCATTCTGAAAGACATTTGGCAGCACAAAGTCAAAGATGTGCTTCCATCTTTCATCTCTTTTATTTGTATGTACATATAAAAATATTTCCACACGATTAAGAATTATTCACCAAGCTTCAAATAATAGAAAAATTAGCTTTGGTAAGTAAAAAACAGTTACTTACTAGTTTGCTTGTTTCTTTATTGGGAACTGCAACATAACACTTATAACAATCTCATATTTGATGCTGCGAGGAAAACAAAAATCGCAAAAATTCCAGTCATGAGGACATACTTTCATTTTTTTTTTTCTTAAAAAAAAAAAAAAAAAAAAAAAAGCTAACATTGTAATCACTGAGGTCAGATTACATCAGACACATGGTTACAAACAAAGCGCTATGTATCGTTGCTCTTTACTTGTGTCTTCTGTGACCATCCCTCCTCCTCCAGTCGGAGCTGCTTTGCTCTGCTCTGCTGGGGGCTGAAGGTGGTCCGGCCAGGCATGCTGACTCCATGTTAAGGTGCCTAAGGAGATGAGATCATCAGATTAAATCAAAGAATGTCTGCTCTCAATCACTGGCATTAGGGCTGGCCCTCATAAAGGTAAATGCCATGCAATAGTGGAAATGTGTCAAGCGCTAGAGATTTTGCAATTCTGACCACAGTAGAGACATTGATATCACAAGCAGCAGGCAGTTCTGCTTTATGTTACACGCGTGAGTGACAAAGAAACATGGAGTAAGGAGAAAAAACAAGTCAAGTTGAAGAAGAACTTGTTATTATAGCGAGTTGTTTTTCAAGTTAAAACAGAGTTAATTACTGTTGTTAAGCAACATTGCAATTGCATTAATGTGAATCAGTTGATGTGCGGCCACAGCTATTTTACCAGGACTTCAAATGTGGCTCATCCAATCCGAATTTACTTAATGTGAATGTGTTTTGCCAGACTTTGCCATTCATTTGTTACGGATATTGTTATCTTTGGTTGCGTCTACCATATTTGGACACCAGGGCTGAACAAGCCAGACATGCTGACACACTCACCATAACTCTTCCCTTTTAGTGATCTATTGCCTGTGTCACATCATAAACGCTCTATTTCAAAGTGTGCATGTTTAATTGCACAGAGCCAAAGATTGATAATAGCACTTTGAGTGGTGTCTTTGACAGATGTATATATATATTTTATGACAATGTTTCAACACTTTGACAAATGGTATTCTAGGCAGGTGTGCTGTAACTTAAGGAGGCCTATTTCAATCCAGATGTCTCCTTTTCAGTGCACACACTTTGTTAGTAGAGGGTTCATTTTGTGGCACTAGTGTTTATGCACTTTTGGTATGTAAATGGAACTCTACAACACTAGAATCTTTATTATAAAATGGATAGTTTTGGTTTGAGATACTGATTGGTCAGTAAAATGTACCACTCATCCTAAAAAAACAATATAGACATGAAACATCTGTTAATTTAGCAAACTGTGTATATAACTGCACAGCACCCATAGAAGATAGCTATTGTTGTGCATGTTATGTGTATCTATTGTTATGTGAGGATTTTGGAGCTGCATTGGCAGGTGTTCCAATGTTTTGCACAACATTCAGATGGTAACTGAGTGACAAAACAAACCTTTGAATCACCTGCATGATCATCACGCTCTCCTTAGCCTTTAGTCAGATCACACCGCGCCCCATCTCTCTGCCTGAATCATTGGGGAAGGAACCCTGCCTTTGTCATTTGTTATCGTCCCACTGACAATGAAGAGGAATCCAAGGACAATGAGACGGGAAATTCTGTTCCTCAGAGACAACAGTAAAAAAAAAAACATTTAGCTATTCCGATTAGCCATTTCTGAAAAAGCATTTGGTAACACTTTTGCTGAGACCCAATTTGCCTACTTATACTATGCCCTAAAAGTATCCACAGTTAAAATCCTCCACATTCAATTTAATTTAATTTACAACCATATCTGAGAGAAATGTAGTAGCACGTTGAATACTTTGGAATACTCACTTTAAAATACTACGATTTGGGACACATTAATTCTAATTTGGAAGACTATTTAGGACGGATAGTATGCAAATTGTGACGCAGCATTTATTTTGATAGTCCACTTTAGACATTCTACTAACTATAAGTAGCTGCATGTCAACCACCACTCATTAGAGTATTAGTTGACTGTCTGCTTAATTTCTGCTACCACTTTATTTTGATGGTCCCCCAACACTCTACTGACTGTAAGTAAATGCAAGTACATGTCAACTTATTCTCCTAACCCTAACCTAACAGTCTACTAATACTCTGAGAGTTAGTTTACATGTAGTTGCAAATTAATGAGATTTAGTTGCAAAGTGATTTCGATAGTCTAAAGAGGACTATTTCAGTTCTTCAGTTATTTCAATTGTTAGTATTACTTTCACACATAACAGAAACTGTGATACTTGTTCAAAAAGTTAACTTGAACAAAAAGGGGCCAGTAATGTGCGGACTGGACACAAGACAGAGGAGAAAGCTGCTGGGGGCAGGGGCCGGCTAGTCGGTTATGAGATGACTCCTCAAGTTCCGCCCATTGGAGAGGGTGTGTCTGGGAAATCCTAAATCACTCCTTTGGGGGCTGAACTTAGGAGAGAGAGAGAGAGAGAGAGAGAGAGAGTGTGTGAGAGAGAGAGAGACTTGGAGGAGATTGTAAGACTGCTTGAAAAACACCGGCACAGTTCATAGTGGGAGGTCAGTGGCAACATAACAGGATTGTCATTCACGCACGTCTTGTTGTCCATCAGTGTGAATCTGTGCACTAGATCGCTATGCTTGGTGTGAAACTGTGAAACTCTTACAGACTGCATAAGGAGAATATTCGGTTTTTACATACCTGGAGAAACCATAACCTTAAGCCAGGTAAGAAAAATAACACTTTTTTTTGCATTATATATATATATATATATATATATATATATAACTTTGGCTCTTTGAACAACAAAAAATGCCATTTATGATTGTCTAAGCTTGTAAACTGTCTGTGACACTTCGTGTGTTAGATTCAGTAGCTGACAGTAGCTGTTGTGAGGAGGGGTGTGTGTGTTTTATAAAGTTTCGCAGCAGCAGCATCTATTGTCTTTGGAGTTGCTCATGTGGAAAACAGTAGCAGCCACTGCTGAGGACTTTAATACATTTGTGATTAACATGCCACAAATCTCACTAGTCGACTCACAGGCTGAATACAGCACTGCGGGTCACATCGGGTAGCAGGAGGGTTGAGGCTTGACATCTCCGCTCACCCCTTCCTGCTCAACAAAAGAAGGGTCCATTAAAGATTGACTATTGCTTGACTGTTGATGACTGTAAAAGAGAAAGCTATGAAATTAGTATTTTTGGCTAGTCTCTATTATTATTAGTAGTATATTTTACTTTTATAACAAGAACAACAAAATATAAAAAAGCACATCATTAAAAAAATAAAATAATGTTAACATAAAAATTGTTTCTGGTCTGGCCAAAATGTCCACAGAAATGCACATATCGAATAAGGGCATTAAAACGCAGAAAAGGTGTTGATGTGACCATTCCTTGATAAAATCTTGTCATCTTATTTAGCATAATCAATGGATTGTGCATGTAAACACTCAATAACTATTAAAAACTTGCATATTAAAAAACAAAATATACAGCAGAGGAACTGACACCCTTTTCTGTTTTGGTCTCATTCTGTCCTCCCTTCGTTGCTCTTGCCGTTTGTTTGTGTGTAGTGTTTTCCTCTCAACATGCTCATTACAGTAATTAGGGAGCAGTCGTGTTGCATGTGATTGGAATGGTAGATCTTAAAGGATCTACTTTTAGCACATAGAGCTGAGAGAGACGGATGTGACCGCTGACTCCACGCCTTCAGTGAATGGGCGTGTGGTGTGTTCACAAGTCTGTGTGGATTTCCACACTTCCTATTTTGATAAGCCTTAGCGATGGGACTGCGTAATGAACCACTCAGGCCTGATTTGTGGATGTTGACTACTGGTAAGGGAGTCCGAGTTGAAGTAGAAAGTGTTGTGTCTGTCATGGGGGGCGGAGGAGAGATGTTGATGTATTGTTGCCCATATGTTCATCGCTCTGTGTGCAGCCGAGTGGTCCGCATTGAGGGAACTATGGTGCATTCTTGGTTGTTTTGTCTCCTTTTGCTTTACTGCTATTGTCAGTGACAATGGGACCCTCAATCAATGAGAGAAACACAGTGATGTCATACAGGAAGTACTAGAACTCTCACTCTACAAAATCTAGACTAGTAGTTCTCAGATTGTTTTGCTTCAAGACATACATTACCGTTCAATAGTTTGGGGTCAGTAAAAATATTGTGAAATATTAATACAATTTAAAATGACTGTTTTATTTTTAAATATATATTTTAAAATGTAATTTATTCCTGTGATTGCATAGCTGAATGTTCGGCAGCCATTACCCCAGCCATCAGTGTCACATGATCCTTCAGAAATCATTCTAATAGGCTTGGTTATCAATGTTGAAAACAGTTGTTCTGCTTAATATTTTTGTGGATGTTGTGGTGCAATGTAAATGTCATTAATGTCACATTTAAACAATTTAATGCAACCTGAATAAACAAAGGTATTATTATTATTTTTTTTACAAATCCTACTGACCCCAAACTTTTCAATGGTAATGTACATTTTACATAGGGATAGTTCCAAATTTCCAAAAATCCAAATTCTGTCATTAATTACTCACCGCCACGTCCACGTCTCAAACCCGTAAGACTTTCGTTTATCTTCGGAAAACAAATGAAGATCTTTTTGGTGAAACTTTCAAACAGTTCATAAAGAGATCATAAACTAATCTATATAAGTTGAGCGGTTTTGTCCAAAATTTCTAGAGACACAATCACTTTATATGATGAACAGATTGAATTTTGGCTTTTATATTCACATTGAAACATTCATCAACTCACACATCAGTTGTGGTAAACGGAATGTTCGCGTGACGTGCGAGAACCAACACTGTAAACCCAGATTTTGTTTCTAATTAAACTTACGAGTAATCATTACTTATTCTTTTATGTTTAGTAAAAACCTGCTATCATTACTAAACAACATTAGTTGTTTGTACTATTTAGCTGAAAGATTCATTGCACTAATCATGTTAAGCTAAGATAACTCGCTATGTTAAGCTTTTGTAAGGGAGGGGCGTGGCCTATTTAAACAGGTGACGGTGCGCAGAGTGCGCCATTTAAATTTTGAACCGAAGAGTCGAACATTACCAGCTTAACTTATTACTAAACAGACTGACTTTATTTCTGTCAGACGTCTACAAAAGATCTTGTTGAGAATCAACAGAGGTTTAGATGTTGATTATTTAGTTTCATTTGTAGTCACCATGATGGTGAAAGGTGTTGGCTTTAGTTGGACTCTTGCCTGTGACATTTAAACATTATATTATCTGTGGCTGCTTTAACTGTGACTTTGAAAGGCACAATAGTTATAGCAAAAAGCCAAGAGTAAACTGATCAATCGATTGTAACTGCCTATTAATGCTGTTATCAATAGAGATTATAAGTCACTAAAGTCAATAGCACTTGACTTTTGCTGTTATTTTCCAGCAGAAAATCCAACGGAATTGTATATGAATCTCAACAATGGTGATACTTGCAATGCATGCTGGGTACCAAATAGTAAACCTATTATCCTAAACCATGTAAATACAACATAACATGTTTAGTTTCAGCTTGTGTAAAAGGTTAGGGATATATGTTAATACAACTCAACATGTTTAGTTTCTGCTTGTGTAAAAACTAAAGTGGTATAAGGCAACGGGTTTCCTCGCAATTTGTGAGTAAAGTCAACTAATTCGGGTTAAGAGTGAATGAGGTTCATTCTTGTGTGTCAAGCAGGTTCGGTTGAGCTTCTGTTAATGTTTGCTAATCAATGTTTAAAGGAATAAATAAGTGAATAAAAGCCTAAATTAAATCTGTTCATCATATCTTTATATGTCGATCAAGTCTCTTCAGAAAATTTGGACTAAACCGCACAATTCATATTTTTACAATCTCTTTATGAGCTTTTTGAAGTGCCATCAAAAAGATCTTCATTTGTGTTCTGAAGATGAACAAAAGTCTTACAGGTGTGAAACGACATGAGGGTGAGTAATTAATGAGAGTAATTAATACATTTTTGGGTGTACTCAAACCCGAAAGACCTTTGTTCATCTTCTGAACACAAATTAAGATATTTTTGTTGAAATCCTCAGGAGGGGCTCCATTGACAGCTATTTAATTAACAAAAATTTATAAAAAAAAAGGTAGGAAAGACATCGTTAAAATAGTCCATGTGACTACATTGGTTCAACCTTAATTTTATGAAGCAACGAAAAAACAAAATATCGACTTTATTCAGTCATTTCCTCTCTTCTGTATCAGTCTCCGACACACGTTCATGAAAGCACCACAACGCTTGCGTGACGCCTTCCTCTACTTGTAGGTCATATGTCATAACACCAATTCCTGCGTCATCACCACACACACACACACACACACACGCGCGCGCGCGCGCACATGCGTCATGGTGCTCTCATGAACGCGCGCCGGAGACTGAGACAGAAGAGAAGAAATTACTGAATAAAGTCGATATTTTGTTTTTTTGGCACACAAAAAGTATTCTCGTAGATTCATAAAATTAAGGTTGAACCACAATGTTTTTCATACCTTTCTGGGCCTTCACAGTGTTAATTAAATAGCTGTCAATGGAGCCAAAAATGGCGTACTAACCCTGTCTGTCCAAAGTCCAACTTTTGCCATGACCATTTAAAGTCAGCACACTTGGTAACTCTCACATAAACCAGGCAGCAGGGATACCAGGAATGTGACCTATAGGACGTGACCACAGGAATTATGCCAGAATAACCAGACGGTGATATCCCTATAATAATCACACCACTAAAAGGACAATTCAAACAACTTCACAGCACGAATAACAAAACAATTTTCTGTGGAAGTCGACACCATGTCAAACATCTTAACTTGTTGTGAAGCTGCTCCATTCTTCTAACTTTGTTCCGCATGCACTTTGGTTCTACAGTTCATTGGTTGATTCTATTGGAACTACAGAATGTGTTCTCCACTCCTTCAGGCCATCATGGTTGATGCATGGCTGTGTGTTAAGAGCTCTTTAAACCCTACACTTGCTCTCCTCTCACTCGGGTCTTTGTGTTCTGTAAGCAGGTTTGAATTAATTAAAGGAGAACTGCATTATTCACGAGACTCCCACCAACTCCTGTGGGGGATGGCTGGACGGTGAAAGGGCCAGGGTGAGAATAGTTGTCTTGTTGTTTTGAAATGCGCAGAGAATTCTCCTCCTTCATATATTTAACCTTTTTGCTGTGAGAGTCTTGTTTGTATTACATGCACATTTTGAGTATAAAAAACACCCAGTGTGACCTTGTCTCTGATTGTTATTGTAACCAGTACAATTCCTACATCTATACCCCTTTTCTATGCACTATTTTAAGTGCTATTAGTCTATTAGTCAGTTATTGGATGGATTCAGAAGACTTGGAATACGTTTCATAGGCTACTTTTATTAAGCTTTTTTGTTTTTTGTTTTCTGAAGAAAAAAAAAAAGAACCCCCGGTCGCCATCCATTTTCATTGTATTAAAAAGAGCAACATCTTGATAAACTTCTTTTTTTGGTGTTCCACAAGAGAAAGTATGTCAGAGTTTTGGAACAACATGAGGAAGAATAAGTGATGACAATACTTTTTCGAATTTTCGAAGGGCAAATTATCCCTGTAATCTGTGTATAAACCAGCCTAAAAAAAGAATAAGATATGCTTTCCTGGAGGCATATTTAACATTCTTAAACATGACATTGTATTAGCCAGAGGCAAATAAGTGTGTTTGATATAGGGGGTGATGTCAGCCAGAAACTAGCGGTGCTTTCAGGATTGAATGAGAGAGAGAATGGGCTACTGTGATTGACATTTTGAAGTGAGGTCATATGATGGCATGTCAGTCTAGAATAGAACAAGCACTTGAGAAAGAACTGGATAATCAATAGGGAGTCTACAGAGAAAATAAAAGAGCAAAGCATTGATTAAGAACCGTTTAATGAGCGTTTTGCATATTCATGACCTCTGGGGTGGAAGTGAAAGTAAACGGTTTAATTGTTTAGCATATGTAATCCAGAGCCACAGGGGACCCGTTCTGCATATCTGCAGTGCTGACAGCTGTCTTTCTGCCTCACTGGGTGCTGAAATGTTGAAAATTACACCATGCAGAGCTCTTAGACACCAAGTTAGCTTACAGTGGCCTTTTGACCTGGGCTGAGAGCAGGAGCAGGGAAATCTCTTGTGTTTAAGATTCCTTTTACAAGGAGTAGTTTGTTTATGTAATAGTTACAAGATATTTTACATTATAGTGTCCATGTTACACATATTACACATTGCTGCTATTGAAATATTTAACAATATAAGACAGTGCTCACAACCATATAAACTTTTCAAACTTTTCAGCTTTCTTCTTTCAGTAGGGGTGTATAAAGTACAGAGAAAATATACTGAGGACTTTCAGAATTTGACTAAAAAAAAACTTAGTAGTTGAACCAAAAGTAGTTGAACCAAAGTAAAGCAAAAATCAATTGTGCTTAGTCATTTAAAAGTAAAGAAATAGACTGATGAAATCAATAAGACTAGAGATTTTCTCAGTTTTGACCGACTCAAGTTCATCGATCCTCAACGATGGGTATAATTAAAAAGCATTGATTTAAGTTTAAGACTGTAGTGGTCAATGATGAGACGTCTCATCGTCCATAGCTGAAGCCAATTACATTTTACACCGAACACTTGCTGTTTAAATGCACATGAGTGTGATTTGATTGCCTTGTTACCTCAGTAAGGCCTTATCATTTATTAGAAGAAAGTCTTGCAGAAAAATTCACGAACACATAAAAATGGTCATCACATACTCACTTTCATGTCATTCTAATCCCTGTATTTATTTCTTATTTTTCTTCTAAACAGTAAATGTTTTTAAGATTGATTTCGAAAGAGTGTGAATAAATGCTGGAATAATTTTGTAGCTTTAGGTAAACTATCCCTTTAAATCACAATCACCTGTGAAATATGTATGCTGAAGGAAAGATTTATAATCATACTTATATAAATGGCCTCCCTCAGGGACCTGGAGGGTCTGCCTCCTTTAAAATATGATCCCTTAAAAAAATCTGATATGAGCATGCCAGCTTTTTCAACTGTATTTTTATTTTTAGTAAGGTCACAGTTGCCCTCCTAAAATCACCAGTGTATGAGTATTATGACTCAGACCCCTCACTTCCCCTGACACAGGAAGTCCAGATCTGCCTTCTCAGAGGAGCATGACTATCCCTCACACTCTGAGACATGTGAGACAAACTAATCTGAAACCAAAAGGGGATTCCTGACTAGCCAGGATGATAACTCAGTAACACTGATCTGTGGATTTTAATGTCTCCTAGCCATTACACACCACATGAAAACAGCACCAGTGAATGGTGTCTCGTGTTTCAGGGCCCCAGGACAGCGCACAGGTGCTCCAGGTGCATAAATATACAGCTGAGGTATTCATAGAGGGATTTCATAACATTGCAAAGTGCCCTGATCAAACCATTAAAAACCCGCTGTGTGGATCTAGTCATTATACACCAGAACACCCAGACTATGAAAAGAGTAAGAGTATTTACAGGTGTGTGACAGCTGTAGTCTGATTAAGCACATATTTTCTTATTCTTTAAGAACAGAAGGACCAGCACAACTGTTATCTTAGGGTTTGTTAAATCTAAAATTATCCTGAAGAACAGCATTAAAAGAGCACAGTCACATGATAAACTGATTCAGGACGTTGGTGGTCATGGATAAGAACATTTTTGGGGGAGCGGAGGTGACTGTGGTTAGTTTGCAGGTTCAAACACCCCGACAGGGCTTTACCAGGGAGTTTCCATGTCTTTCCATTCTCCACTGATGCACTCATGGACCAAAATTAACTGTCACACTGTGCACTGGTGGATAAATTGAGAAAACTTATGAATAATTTTTACTGACCATAAAACCGTAATTCCTATGGAAGCTGGTTCCGCTACGGATTAAAAAAGGTAATGTGACTTTTTATCTCACAATTCAGATTTTTTTTCCTCACAATTGCATGTTTACTTTATTTCTTACAATTGCGAAATATAAATTTGCAGTTGTGAGTTATGAAGTCTGAATTGTGAGACAAACTAGCAACTGAGAAATAAGTCAGAATATATAAACTTGGAAATCAGACTTTTTTTCCCCCTTTCAATTAGGCTACAAGTTTATACAGTATCTCGCAACTGCTAAAAAGTTATAAAATCCAAATTGTTAGATATGAGCTTGCAATTCTAAGAAAAACAAAAATCAGCTGACAATTTTGACATTTTCTCGCAATTGCGAGAGGGAAAAAAAGTCAGAATTATGAGATGTAAACTCACAATTGCGAGAAAAGGTTGGATTGTAGGATAAAAAGTCACAACCCCCCTCCCCTATATATATTGCATTTTCTTTATATTTAAATATTTATTTTGTTTGTTTATATATGGCATTGTCTTTAGTCTATAGGCTACATATTTAATAATAAAAAACCTCTAATTGTTATTTTATGCTTCAGTAAATTAAGATACTTAACCTTTGCAGCAGATAACAAAATTTAAATAAATTATAATCAAACAATGTGACAATATTATAACACTCTTATTATAATCACTATAATCAACCAAGTTGTCTACACTGCTGTCACATTAGGCTGCAGGGAAGCACACGACACAGGAGATTTGCTGAAATAAACTGAATTTAACAATACAATCACGGAGAATACTCAGTAGAACACAACCATCAAACATATACGAGACCGGACAAAGAACTAAGGAAAACTAAGGGTATATAAAGCAGGGAGATGATGAGTAGAACAGAAACAGGTGTGGTAACAAATAACAGCCAGAGAAACTAACAAGGGAACACAGGAAATCAGGAAACAAACAAACAGAGTGGAAACGAAACTAAAACAAGACATAACTGAGCATAACCGTTACAACTGAAAAATAAATCGTAAGCCTGTGCCTACGCCTTGTTGATCATGATGGGAGCAGCTGACTCATCAAATCCTAAACAGTCTGTAAAACCTCACACAAAAATAATAATATCACAATGAAAATATCACGAGTGTGCTGCTCGTAATCTCAGGAATGCCGCTATATTTGGTTCTAGCGTTATATATTGCTAAAAGTAAGAGCCTTCTCTTAACATTCTCTCACATAATCCATTCCTATAACAATTTGATTTACTTACATCAGATACATAAACAGTAAGGGACCAGGATAGACTATTGTTATGTTGGGCATCTTCTTTTATTTAAATAAAACACGCAGTTTATTTACTCACCAAGGCCAAATTTCAGTCACAGTTAAACACTCGGCGAGTGTTCATTTTTGACCCTGGATTCACTGTTGCACTGCAATTTATGGGAAAACACAAACAATATGAACTGCAAACCCAGAACTAAATGAACAGTTATATGTAGCAGAGGAAGAACATTTGGGGAATGGCTGTGAACTTTGTGGAATGAATCTGAGTATGGAATCAGCTCCCCCTCTTTATGAAGGGAATGAGATCATGCCAGACCTTAAACAGAGGCGCTGTCAGGGTCCAAGATTGAGTTTCACTCATCACAAAAGGGACAAAAGATGGTGACGGCAACACCAGCTCTGCTGTGTGCATGTGCGCTTCGAATAATGGGGTCAACACTCACACACACTTATCCAGAGTCTGGGTCAGTGAACTCACACACCCACTGTTTATTTTCAATTGAACTATCCCTTTGAAAAAAAAGTGTGATACCTTCAAATGTATCTTATCCATTATTCCATAAAATCTGTCTCCACTTTCACTGCACCAATTAGTGGTCTTCGTGTGGCAGTGGAATGCTGAAGTAAACATGAGTTTGGAGACAACAAGGGAAGATCATAACATATCTGCAAGTCTTGCGGTCAGACTGAACGGAGTTCCCTCTCTTTAAGAGAGATGTCTCTGTTTTTTGTTTCTCTCTGTTGCTGCCAGGAGACAGGTCTATCAAAAGGTGATACGTTCCAATTTACCTGTGCCACAGGGCACACATGGCAGGAGGTTTCGTATAAACATTAGCTGTTGATACCACCTGAAAGAATGTCAGAAGAAATAACACCCAGTAACATTTCACCTTATCCGTGTGGTCAATAATAGGTATACACACAGACTACTGCCAGTATTATATATACCTTCCTGTTATGGAAATAGAGTAAAACTATGCCCAGACAGACAAAAGTTTCCTTTTTTTTTTTTTTTTTTTTTTTTTTTAGAAATTAATACTTTAATACACAACAAATTGATCCAAAATGACAGTTAAGACTATTATATTATTAGAAAAACATGCTATTTAAAATAAAAGCTGTTCTTTTAAATGTTATCCTGAAAAATATGTATCACGATTTCCACAAAAGTATGTTTTCAACATTAATAAATCATAAGAAATGTTTCATCAGCATATCAGAATGATTTTTGAAGAACGATGTGACACTGAACACTGAAGTTATGGCTGCTGAAAATTCAGCTTTGCCATCACAGGAATAAATTACATTTTAAAATATAGTTTGAATATAATGTTTAGTTTCTGTTTTACAGAGCTGAGGATGATGGCAGAAGGGAGGTTTTCCAGTCTGCCCAGGAACATGCACGTTGGGCGGCAGTGCCCGCTCGCATCTTCCATGGATCTGCTGAGCTCACGGGCTGCCGTAGCAGAGATGCCGGTTAGCAGCTACCAGGGCGTCTCCATCCATGGCACACTGCCTCGCAAAAAGAAGAACAGCATTGGTTCTCCCGTGAAGCAGCGGGAGATGAATGGAAACGTGGGATCATCAGCAGCCCCACACCCAGGCCGATATCGCCTGCCACCGTCACCGCTAATACACAACGTTATTGAAGAACACCATGCCTTCTACTCTAACAGGAACTGCAGTGTCACATCCAGGTAAACAGTATCTATCTAGACACTTGTCTACGCACCATAATATCTATCTATACACCTGTCCTCTCCCAATGATTCAAACACAACAAAACCCTGCAGCAAAAGCAAAAGCACCACAATATTTGCAAAGAACTCAAAGCTACCCAATTGTTGAGGTGTTGTATTTTATGGACCAGTGTGAACGCCCCTTAAGATAAATGGGATGTCTTAACAGTAACATGGTTAAAAACACACTCCCAATTCATGAAATCATATACTCCTCTTTCCCTCAGCTAAGACTAACATTACTATATTGAAATAGGCTTTCAAAGAATAAGGTCAAGATTAAGGTGAAGGTCAACACAGCAGCAAATTAACCTGCCTGCTCTTCACAGCCTCGGTTCTTTAACTAAAAATATCTTAATGATGAAAGACAGTGTGAGAATGAGCAAGCCAGTTTGGTCACTTTACTGACTATATAAAAGTACAATATGATCAAGCCTTTTGTGACTCAGAATTGGCACTACAAAATCACTACAACACATCTGGTACTGGGTGTGCACATAAATACATGTCATAACTCATTTTCAGATTGTCAGATTATAGAATAGGACTGTTTATGAAGTACTGATCACATTTTACATCGTACTATTACACTGTGTCCTAATCGTTACAACGTAACAAGTGATAAAAACACTTTTGTTGCTGAAACCTTTTAGTGTTTTGCCCAGTTAGGACACAGTGTTATAGGACATTACAAGTTCATTGATAATTTGTTTACCTTCAGTACAATGTTTTCTGAATTAAACGTCATTTACAGTATCACAAGTTCTAAAATGTCATGTACGCATATTTTTTGACTGTTTAACAGAGCAACTTTCGGGTTGTGACTCGACTAGTGGTTTAACATAACTGACAGAAAGTTGGACGTCAGAGCAGTCGACACCAAGTCTTCAGCCTTACGTTGCCCACCAAGCCTGTTAACTTTACTGTCTTACTTCTGAAAAAAGGACATCTGAGATCATAATCACAAAATGCAAGCTGCTACTGGCTCAGTCTCATGTCCAGGACTGTCTCCATCTCTTTTTCATACATCTTGTCTCTTGTTCCTCACTGTCTACCTATTGCACTCTTTGCAATAGCTCTAGGCCTTCTTGACTGTATCGTCCTCACTGACTTTCTGATCTTATCACAGCCTGCAACAAAGCAGTTTGTGTTTGTCCCTTATTTACGCAGACTGACTTAACAGGTAATATACCTCACCCTCAATAAAAGACCTGGTAGATAGTAAAGTAATCTGCGTCTGGCTCTGTGGACAGTGTTACAGATTATAGAGGCCACTTTCCACAAACAGGACACAAAATAGGCCTGGAAATTCTTAAAGGAAAATTTATAATATATAATATATATGTATTATTAATAAAAAAATGTTGATTGCCAACCTCAGGAGGTATAAAATATAAAAAATAATATTTAAATATAAAAGTATTATTAAACCATGTTTTGGTAATTACTGATACATAAAATAATAATTCAAAAGATAATATACAAAAATATGACATTATTTTGTGATTTAATTTATGGAAATCAATCTTTAAAACAAGCTACTTTTCACAAAATGTTAATTTTGTTAGATAACAATTGATCTAACATCACAAAAATAAAATAAAAACTTTGTGTGGAAAGAGCCAGAGACAAAAAGAAATGCAATGCATTGAAACAGTATGCAGACCATAAGACAAAACATTGATAACCTGAAGTGTTGTTTACTTCTTCAGTAAGTACTTTTACCAAAAGCACCCTAGGAAAAGCAGAGGATAGACTAAATAGAGGCTTTTACATAAGTGAGACTGAGTGTGTTTGTGTGTCTTTGAAAGCGTAGGTGTGTGTTTGGGTTTCCGTAAGACTAGTGGGCCATATCTGTCCCTTGACATTTGAAGGTTAACTAATATTGGACTACTATTTCACAACCACAAAGCTCACTGAGAGATGGGAAGTGAAAAATGACCACGGCACACAAAAGAAGCTCCTCTGGGGTGGCAGCAGGGTTAGCAACGACCTCTCGTAGCGGCCCAGTCACCATAACAACACCTTATTGCGACTCTGCATGACACATGGAAAAAGAAATAGGTAGAACATAAAACTGTGCCTGAGAGAGACAGGAGAGAGAGGAGAACCTACAGCACAGAATAGGATTGTAATTTCCTAATGTGGACACCTATGTTAAATCAAGAAGCAATAACTAGCTTGCCCCAAGAGGACTTTGGAGACTCGAACGGCACTGTGATTAAATGTCAACCTCCTGAACGTCTGGCTGCAGAATGCTCCACCAGTTTGTGTGTCTGTCTGCAGGTGAGTAGACAGATGAGATCCAATGACTATGGGTTTTGTTGCTATAGGACTGAAACATTTATCTTTTATAAAACGAAGGATTTATGCACTTGAGTCTTACTACCTGCATGTGTGAGGCAGCTGTTCTAACACAGACACACACACACACAGGTTAAAGTGAGGGTTGTAAATTTATAGCTTGACTGAAAGATGAAAGAATTTTTGAAGAGACAGATTGGCAGAGAGATTGAGAGCAACACACAAAGAAATAGAGAGAATGAGACAGATGAAAGAGATGATGGAGGAGCAACAGTGCCAATTGATTTACTTGTTAAAGCTGATTAAAGTGGTTCTAGTTGTTGACAGAACCCACTCAGCACCCTTATAACTGCATGGCCACAATTATCTCACGTGTGCCACTATTATCTTTGTTCCTCAGTCTTGGTTCAATCTGCCAAACTATAGAAATGACACCTGGCAAACAAAAAAAGTGTTTACATCATTTTAAAAGATTTCCTGGTGTTGTGCAATATATAAGGTAAGAAGAACAGTAAATGACCAGTTTAATTTAAGTAATAATAATAATAATAATAATAATAATAATAATAGCATTTTTAATTGCAAAATACCTTACAGGCCACAATATAAAACCATTTCAGGATTTTTTCTTCACTGGGATATTTTGTCACCAGACAGTGCCACCTATCTATCATAATGTTCAACATCACAAGATATCAACTGTATTATTTGTTACACTATTATCTATAAGGGGATAAATGTATTCACATGAGAACTTTTCAAATTTTTGTTTCTCAGAAGTCGAAGTCGTCGTAGTTGGGAAAACTTCTATAATGGTGAATGAGAGACTACATTAAATATATTTTTCAAATAGCAAAAGAAAAACTCAACAATAGTGTTTTCACAACTTTCAAAAAGAGGAAAAAAATGGAGAGATTGATAACGGCAGTCAGAAGAGAGAAAGATGTTAAAGGGTTAGTTCACCCAAAAATGATAATTCTGTCATTAATTTCTCACCTTCTTGTCGTTCCAAATCCGTAAGACCTTTGTTCATTTTCTTTTTTTGCGCAAAAAAAGTATTCTTGTCGCTTCATAACATTAAGGTTGAACCACTGGAGTGACATGGAATATTTTAACGATGTCGTTACTACCTTTCTGGGGCTCGAAAGTGGTAATAACGTTGCAGACTATGGAGGGACAGAAAGCTCTCGGATTTCATCAAAAATATCTTATCAATCCCACAGCCGCTGTATTAGAAACAACATTTCTAATACACAGCAGCGTTTACTCGTTTTTTTTTTTTGTTGTTGTTTTTGATGCAAAGGTAATATAATACAAAGTATAGTGTTATAAATGTACATTTTTTTTTTTTCAATTGAAAATATAAAAAAACGTTGCAGGATTTACGATGTTGATGACCGTTAAAGCGTGTTGTCACAGTCTGTAAAAAGAGCCCCTTAACTAAGTTTTAAGTTAATTTTAAATGGTCCTTAATTCATATATTCCATGTAGTTAATCAATTAATGAAACCGGACATCAACCCAAACCCACACCCTAACTAAAAGAAAAACTTTTGAATTTTCAATAAAAACACAGAAAATAAAACAAATAAAATAAATGGTAAGTAAAGTAAGTAAAGAGTAAGTAAACTCCATCACGCATAGGAAGGCAGGTTTAAACAGTATAGTCATGGGTATAGTCTCCAAATGACAAACATTTGAAGATGTCCTGCTTATCATTTGAAAAACAGCTAGAAAGAGTTAAAGGAAGCCAGATAATATATATATATATATATATATATATATATATATATATATATATATATATATATATATATATATATATATATATATATATATATATATATATATATATATATATATATATATATATATATAAATGTTAAACATAAATGCAATGGAGAGTGGGTAGCTGTGCTGCCTTTAATTTATGTTATCCTCATCACTTTTCTGATGAACATATCAAACACAGGCAGCTGTACAGTATATGATGGGCCTTTTTTAAATATATAGTCATGTGAGATTAAACATGCACATCTCATTTAAGCACCAACACAGCTTAAGTCTTACCTGTCTAATCAGAACCTAGTGAACCTGACTGGTATCAGTTCACGGAGTCGCATTGCCCCTGTCGTTTTGGCTGTGAACTGCCTTTATGTCATTCAATGTGTAGGTGAATTTTTGACTACAGCATATGGCAGATTTTTTGGGAGCATTGCATGTCAAATGTCCCATTTCTCTCCAGTGGTTTAAGCATTATGAATCTGCTTCTGGAAACCTAATAATAGCCTGTCCATCTCTCTAACTTGCCTTGTCCTCCCTCAGCTTTCTAATTCTGACTGGCGAGGCTTTGTGAGGTACAAATCACCACTTTGAGACACAATGCAGCTGTGGCTTGGCATAGAGCAAACCAGAGATGGAGATGGATGTTTTCTTGAGGCTGTGTCCTCACTTCATGCCCTCTCTTTGCGGATAAGACGGTATGTCCAGCCCAAACTCAAGTCACTCCTGGGTAGGCCCGTGGGAGTACTGACAGTGTTCTCTTATAGCACACTAATGTAAGCGTTCAGAAGATTTAAAGCGTGACCTCTCGTCTCTAGAGTTGCTTTCTTCTTAATGTTCAATGGGAATTTAAAACAGGAAATCAGCTACGCTTTTAAGTTCCATCAAATGCGAAGCAAACAAACAAGCCAAGAAATCTTAAACATTCTCATATTTCCAGTTATCTGACGCTTTTTATATATCTGAGCTCTCACCCCAGGTGCCACCTCCACACTGAATCTGAAAGCCACCCTTATTCCCCTAAGGGGGTGAGACAGTCCACCACACACCCTGGTGGTAAGAAAGGAAGAAAGAAAGAGTCATAAAGAAAAGTCAGGTTTTTGTGTAAGCTGAGATGAAAGGGACTGTCAGAAAGAGAGAGGGCGGAATGGTCTAAATGGAGAAAAAGCTGAGCCGTGCACCTCGACTGCGCGTTCTTCTCCATGACTCCTTCACCACTGCACTTCCTGCGTTCCACGCTCCACATAGAGAATCTAAATAAAACAAAAATGCAGTGCTGACCATGGGTCATCTCTGCAGTTAGGGTAAGTCACATCTAGACCGCAACCTTAAAGCCGCTGGCAAGAATAGAGGTCATGTGAACAATCGCTGCCTCCTGTCTGGTCCTGCGTATTGCATATGCTCTGGGTCCTATGTATTGCATATGTTCTGTTACATTTGAGCTAAGTTTGTCTCTAACCCAAAGGTTGCAATGAAATGTTTATTTATGCTGTTTTTCAGCCCTGTGGGAAATTCAGACTCAAGGAATTAATTTCCCTTTTCCTGGCTATAATCCTTTATAATTTGGGTAAATCTTCACGTAAGCATAAATCCGGACAGAGTCACAAGATTGTTTGTGTGTGAGACAGAGAAACGCTAAAAGCCCCCAGACCTTAAACACCAGCTGTGACATGCTCATCCTCGACTGCCTAACCTTTTGTAAAGCCTGGATACTTTTTTTTTTAAATTCTTCTTGCAAAGTATCTAAACGGATACTTGCTTTAATCTCAGCTGCACTTTGCACATTGGGGTTGATGTGGAAGTAATTGTGTGTGTGTGTGTGTGTGTGTGTGTGTGTGTGTGTGTGTGTGTGTGTGTGTTAGGGGGGGATGGGGGGTATATGTGTCCACATGTTGTGGCTGGTGTGGTCTATACTGTGGTGTAATGACCTCAGGCGAGCAGGGCTGGACTGGTAGGCACTTTACTGCAGTCCAACGTACAGCCTGCCCAGAGAAGGACCCACACACACACACACACACTTACAGTTATACAGGCAGGCAGCTGAGCTAGAGAGTTGATGTGTTCGCTGAAGAGAGTTCTTTCTTTCTCCTGCAGGGACGGTGCAGGCATGGACCCTAACATGGAGTATGTCAAGGTAAGGCTACACATTTTACCTTTATCGATATGTGCGTGTGGAGTTTTGAATGATTGCTCAATTATGGTAAAAAGCCGGTGGCAATGCATGATGGTATGGCGGGTGAGGGTTGTAGTAAACAGATGATCTTAGGGCAACCCCTAACCTTCTAAAATATTCAATACTATTCACCTCAAAGAGTTTTGTAAGTGTAGAGTCTTAAAGTGGGACAGGAATGTCAGCCATGCTGAATGTTGAGGATATGAAGGATTGTAGTTTATTGACAGTGAGTTGGGTAAATATACATGATACATCACATACTTGGATTTGCATCAGAGATAAATGTGTGCGTCAGTGTGAGTGATTCTCTGTTATATAAACATTTGCACTTCCTTCAATGTTATAACTCACACCATGGATTTTTATCAAATATAAGCGCTCTCTCCTTGACCCATTTAGGTTGTTGACGGCATTTGATTCTGCCAGGAATACATTGAATACATCAGACATCAAACGTGTATAACTTTAAGCCAAAGCTGTTCATAAAACACAGGAAACTCTACAGCCAAAATTTTCGATAAAGATCTGACAATCTCTGCGTTTCCTACTGTGCGAGAGGCCCCTGTAGACACATCCTCAATTAAAATGGCACAATTACAAGGAGGAAATGAGCTGGTGATGTTTCAAGGGTATGCAAGCAGCATACTGTATGTAGTTTAAATTATAGTATCAAGTTAGGAACAAATGAAAAATTTCACTTTGCCAGCAAAGGCAGAATCGTTCCCTGGCTTTATTTTGACCTGAGGCATCTAGCCATTATGAAAGCTCTTTATCACACAACACAACTGTATTACAACACCCATGACTCAGATCTGATGAGAGAGATATGGTGTGACATATATCTTGGGGGTGTCTCATTCGGTTAGCGTTGACTGAATGAGATTTTCCACTGTGATCACCTGCAGCCTTGAGTGTGCTGACACCACACAGCCACCTCTGTCAGCCTGCTGAGAAACCATCCGTCACTCTCTCTGTCCTCCTCATACTCAGTAGCTCTGTGGTTTGCCTCATCTTGGGCTCTAGCAACTCTCTGCGAAGAACAAACTTCTCCTAGCCTTACCTCACACAAACAACAAACCAAAGCAAACAGCACAAACACACACAGTCAATACTAGCAACTACATTGTAGCAGTGCTCCAGTGCAGTTGAACATACAGTCACCATAACGAAATACAATTTCAAAAGATGTCATTACAGGGTGAATCTTACAGCCGGTCAAGATCATGTTTGTGTCATATTTCACCCCAAATTATATAAATTATATAATGGATAAGCCAGTTGTTTATTCCATTATATTAAACACATTGTACCCCCTCATGTGTGTATAATATATATATATATATATATATATATATATATATATAATATATACATATATTAAATTAAAGGTATTTACATTAAATTAATTTATTATTGAAATTAAAACTACTAATAAATATTGTATTAAATAAATTAGGAGAGAGAAATTAATAAATGTTATTCAATTTTATTTTAACTTATTTTTAATTTTTTATTCCCAATTAAAAACATACTATTTGTAATTAATGTGTCCATATAGAAAAATTTTCATTACAGTAAAGAAAATCACCACGGAGAATAATGAAATGGGGGAATGTGTTGATTTTCATGAAAATAAATAAATAAAAAATATTTTTCTGAAATACGAGTGAAGTATGATCCAGACATTCGTGAGATGCACCCTCCAATCAGAGAGGCCTATAATAGAACTTGATAGGAGATGACATAATATATCCTCAGGGGAATAACATAGCCATGAAATGTTTCAATCAGATGAATTGCACACACTGGCTCTTTATACTCTATTTTATGCAGTTCAGAACTGTCTGCCTGTTTAATGTGTGGCCATCTGAAAGCATGCATCAATAGCTGCAGTGAATCCGCCATGTGAAGACAACAGTTTTTCTGTTTACAACCTTAAAAACTAATCTGAAAACAACTAAATCTAGACATTGACACTGTGTCCTGGACACATCTGTGTGTTTGTGTATCTGTGTCAAGGTTTGTAATGGTCAAAGGATCACATCTTCAGTAAATCATGCCCTTCCTCTCCCTCTGAATGAATGAAGGTGGACCTCACCTTGCCCTCTTCAGGTGGTGTTGAGTTTCCAGCGCTGTGTTTAGCAAACACCTGGGTCTGTACAGGTTCCCATTTAGATCTGTGCACAAGTTTAATCCATCAGTCAGAAAACTACAGATGGGTTTGGTTTATCATCTAAACTAGCTCTGTAGCTCATTTAGTAGAATATACTAAAATGAAATGATGATATTACAATTATGAACAGAACCCTCATCAAGTCAAGCCTCCTTTATTTATATAGCACTTTATTCAATACAGTTTGTTTCAAAGCAATTGTTAAACAGTTAATTAAATTATCATTGATGCAAACCGAATTTAATTCTGCTGTAAATCAGCTCTAGAAAGACATAAGTGTCATTGTTCAGTTGATATCAGTTCAATGTTGATTCAGTTCGGTTAAAAAAATAATCAATTATGGAATGAGATCAATTCATCTATAAAGCAGCTCTTTAAAAAAGTGATGTCATCACCCAGCTCAGTTCAGTTCTCATCCGATAGTGTCAGTGCAGTTACATCAATAACATGTCCCTAATTAATAAGCATTAAGCCAGAAGGCGACAGTGGCAAGGAAGTCTACAGACCTAGTATATTCTGTGAAGACACTATATTTAGTTTGAAATGAAAATGAGATTGTTTGGAAAGTAATACTTTCCTCGGTTACTGTTACCTGGATGTCAATTGTTGAGCCATGAAACAATGAAAATGCACTAAAAGAAAAAAAAAGAAAACATGGATTATGTTATGTTATCTACCTTAAAACAGTACTTCTGTCTCTCACAACCTTGTTTGTTATGTACGTTATGTATTAAATACGCTATCTACACAAGGTCTATAATCAATACAAAGGTATCCCTTTTCCATCAGGTTTATCTATGCCTCTCTTCATTTGACTGGCTAGTTTTCAGCTCAATTATGTTGGTTTTACAGTCTTGACCTATTTTTTTGACAACCTGTTAGTTGAGGAATGTTTTCTTCAAAGTTAACAGGAAGCCAGCCATCAAAAATATGGGATAATTAACTTCCAAGACCTCATATGCTGATATAACTTCCTGAAGTCAGATGACTTGAGTTTTAGCATTGTTAGTGAAAACTGTTTGTTTTTAGATGATATCAGATCAGATCAGGTAGTGGTTTCCATCATGGTTTGGGTGGTTTCCATCATGGTTTCCATCTGTAACCCCAGAACAATTCTGAAAAAAAGGAGAGAAAAACTTACAGTAAGTATAAGGAACTGAGGGCAAATCATCGATCTATATTTAATGTCAAGCACTGAAGACATGATTTATTCAATATCAAGCCTTTATTCTTCAACGTCTCTCTCCTTGCGTGTGAAGCAGAGATTGGCAACAGCGTGGTGCGAAATTGGAGCTATTATCGTCAAAGATGATCTGGAGGGTGGAAATTGTTTGGATGACTTGATGTTTAAAAACAATTTTTTAAAGGGTGGGAATAAAATCTCCCTCATAAGGGATCTGCGGATATGATGCATGAATCACAGACTTCTTGTAGTGAATCATAGATGGGAACGATTGGGATGGTGTCAGAGAGACATCAATGCCACATTTGGTTTAGTGTATATTCATTATATGACCTTTCGGTCTCATTGTTTTAACACCACACTCTTTAACAAGGATATTAACAAATATTCAAAATTGGGAATGGATGAAAAAAATTGATCAGTTAGAAAAAGGTCATTAAAAACTTTAAAATAAAAGTTCCAAACAGGAACAAAAATGATTTTACAGCCTGGCACCGCAGGAGAACCTCCACAAAGAAACTGAAGCATTAAAAAACTCAGAAACCTTATCTGATCTGAAAAGCTAATAATAAAGTATACAATCAAGAACTTTTTTATTCTCCAAAGAACCATATAGTTACTTACAATGTAAGTACATTTACTTAGTCATAAAAATATCTAAGATTAGGAACATGAACGTCCAAGTAACAGTCGTAATATTTTGAGGAAAAAGTCAAAATTACGAGAACAAAGTTGTACTTGTTGCAATATGAGCTTTATATTACCAGCCTATACAAGATTCACAAAATATTACGACTACAATCTTTTATTGCTACATATTTAGCAATAAAATATGTAATCTCGTAATCTTAGATTTTTTTTGTAATATTACAACTCTGTCAATGTTATACTTTTTCTAAAAAAACAAAACAAAAAACATTACAACCTCAATGTCATTTTGCTATGATTTTATTCTTGTAGTCTTGTTTTTAAGACTTTTATTTTTAAGAGTGAAACAACAGATTTCTTTTCTGGTCTCTCTCATACAAACATGCACCTGTACGTACTATATCTTTCTGTTCTTGATGGCCTGACTGTGAACACATATACTGTTGCTCAGTAAGCTGTTAAGCACTCATGAAAGGGCTTTACAGGAACAATGAGGCACTGTTCCCTCTGTGGGATCTGCTGCCCTGCGTGCCCACAGAAAGACCTCTATAGCCGGTTTGAACCCTCTCTGAACACACAGACCAGCCAGAGACACAAGTACAGAAAGCCTGGTCTACAACAGAGAACATAGACTAACCCAGAACAATTCAAAGAGTTTCCGGCTCTTAAACGATGAGAAAAAATGGAAGCATGAAGACTCGTATTGTTAAATTAAATCATAGTATCATTGCTTGATATTTTATAAGGATAGATAGACAATAATGAGAGTAATGGCTGTGAAAGGTAGGCTACAAATTACTTTAGGTCGGTTTGCACAAAAGAAAAGTGCTAAAGACGATGTCTTAACTCACATATAATGCTCAAAAGATCGCTAATTGTGTGGATTCAAATTTAAATATACATGAAAATATTACATCATGCATGATATTTCTGACTATATATTAATGACTGGTTAAGCATTTAATGTAATAATGCTTGAAGGGTTAGTTAAGGTGCCAAACTTAAAGAGAAAGATCATCGGTGCATCTTGAGGTTTACCTGAATATTAGTGTGGATCTCCATTGAGAACTATGAGGAAAACCATCTAAAACTAGCAGTGATTATTACCGCTGCACAGAGGCACAACACCCCCTAGTGTTCATATATGCGCACTGCAACACACTATGAAATAAGATTACATCTAGTTTTCATTGACGTCACATCACAATTTACTAAGAGCCTCAATAATCTTTTGAGACAGCAAAAGTCTATTGATTTGAGTGAAAAAGATTCCAATCACAGTTTCTGCCGCATAAAGTAATACATTATTATTAAAATATACAATAATAAATGTAATGCAATACAAAAGTATACAAAAAAGTATAATGTAATTTAATAAAAATATAATATTATAGAATCTCAACAAGAGTCTCAAGTTCCTCACATACAATTTGATCTTACATTTTCTAATATTTGTTTTAGTTCTTTACTGACAATTATTATTATTATTTTATTTTATTTTTTGCCTGCCCAGAAAAAAATTAGCAAAAAAGTACACATCAGGGGTGTCCTAGATTGCCCTAATTCAGTGTCTTAAAATAAAAACCTGCTATTCAGATAGAAATGGTCACATGCAAGTTCTTTACCCTTTGAACTACGTTATGTTGAAGGCAGGTCAGATATGTATTTAAGGTTTATTTTTTGCACTCATGTACAAAAACAATCACACTGACTCCTTTCTTTAGCAGACTGTGGAAAAGCAGATTTGCTCACAGGGCCATGGTGATTTTATTGAGTGTAATTAGGTATTTTAGGAGCTCACTCTCAGGGAGAACATTCCAGTGTTGGTCCGAGGGTGCCAGCCAGCCATAATGTCTTTGTTTGCCCCTTAAGAGCAATCTGGGAGAAACATAACAAATCTCATTTCATATACATCCAACTGTTTGCATCCAAAAATGTTCCTGGAAAATAGAACAAACAGCATACTGTAATGTTTTCCATAATGATGAACTGAAAACAGTTCACCGCTTGCATTTTTCTATTCATTTAATTTTGAAAAATATACAACGAGGTTCAAAAGTCCACAGTGAAATCTGTGATTCAAAATCCATGGAAATAAAAAGTAAAATATTGTAAAATATTTAATACTCCCCACTATTTATGTATCAATGTCATTTGATCATGTGAACTCATTGTACAGACGAGTCAAATGTTCTTTTTACAAGATGCTCTATGGATCATTCTCAAATCATACTGAAGAAAATGATCATCAGCTTTTACACAAACTTGTGGTGTTCACACAGCTTGAACGTTGCTGCCATTAAAGCAAAAGTGAAACAAAACAAATTAACATTCGGAAAGTATTTAATTTGTCTATTTAAATTTTCACTCATCCTGTTATTCTGATAAATAATTGATTTAAAAAAAAAAAGGGAAAAGGGCATTTTTACTGTGACTGTAAGCAGAATCCACAAAATTGCTGGAATGATTATGGAATCGCTTTTAAAAGGGTGATGCCATACAGAGAGACTGTTATACAGGTTTGTCCTTTCACTAAATAGCCACACAATTTTAAACGGTGCAAATAACATACACAGACTCACCTCACAAACACACTATGAGCTCTTGTTCAGTCAGGTGAAATGGTCTGGAAAACATGAATTCTCTTCTGTCTTCTAATCTTACGGGTTTCCAAACGCCTCTTTTACTCTGTGAGCCTTTTCTATGGGGTGGGGGTTCCGTCCCCTGAAAATGACAGAACTCGTAATGCTGTTAACAAACAGGCTAATCAAGAGAAAGCCCCCGCTAGCCCATCAACAAAAGACCCTCTAGTTAGCCAACTAGCCGCAATAACTCTAAGTGCTATTTGCGTGTGACTAAGAGACAGAGTAGTCTTGTTATTTAAACCCCAGTGGGAAAAGTGAGTGAATTTGGCCTTCTGGGATCCCTCAGGCTCAACCGGACTCTCTTCGCAGGGTCAGGATAGTCCCAGCTGGGTAAGAGAGCCCTACCTGCTAGGGGAATGCTCTTTTATATTAACCCCCTGCTGTTACTGAAACCCCGCTGGACTTTAGAGTGATGTTGTGCTGATACTAAAAGACACAGCCCTGGTCCCTCGGTGTAGACTTGTCACACAGGATCACCACTGTCCCCGTCTGCCTGGAAAAACGCTCCTTAAAGTCCTCCACGGGAGATGCTCTCTCTTGTCTGGAAAGATTAAATTCAAATGTCATTAGTGATAAGCAATGCTTTTTCATGTCATTGAACTGCTTGATATCAGATTGTCTCTCAGCATGTTCTCGTTTACTTGCAATGTGTGTCAGTGTCTCTGTTTTGGTATAAAGTGATAATTTTCATATTTTTAAAACCCTGCTAACCAGGCCCACATAGAAACTGAGCTTACACAATGCTGCAGATTTCTGTAAAATTCAGTGTTTGTTTATTATAAACAGTATTTTGGCTAAATTGATTATGCATTCAGCCCTTAACTCAATTTAACACATTTTACCATGTTTACCATGTCACAAAATCTCTCCACAAATCAGTGTAGAAAGTGAGAAAAGTCTTTACAGGCCTGCTCATAATTGAAGATCAGTCAAAATGTAAGAAATAATTTTTTTATATGAATATGTTTGATTTTTATTAGCATTAGTGGCCAACCAGTGTGACTTTTTAAATGACTGATGCTGATATTTAGAGAGCAGGGCGGCTGGGCACACACACACACACACACACGCACATATATATATATATACACACATACATATATTTATATACGTGAGTGTGTGTGTGTGGCGCTAAATATATTCGCTCTATCGCTAATTAGCATATGAATAAGGAAAAGAGCTTTGAAATTTGGGAATTCTGAGAGAAAATTGAATATTTTTAGAAATATTACATCTCTAATCAGAGTACCTCATTCTATCCCGTTCCCTGTTCATGTATTTTTTGGCAAGCTGTTAGAGGATTTGAGGAAAAGGGGGTTGGTTTAGAGGCTGGCTGTGTGGTGCTCCTGCAGATAACTGAGTTCTGATAGGCTGGAGAGTCGAATCACATGGAGTTTATCACGGCTCCTTACATGGGCTGCCCGGGGGTGAGAGCAACAGCATGGAGCAGCATATGCACTGCTGAGCGCACAAACACACACACACACACACACACACACACACACACACTCGCGCCGAGAGAGTTCACAGACAGTCACTGGGCAGCTAACATGCTCTCATTCATAAGAGGTATAAAGCAGTGAATTTTGGAGATTAAAGAGTGTGAGAGTGTTTCCACTGATGAGTTGCACTGAAACAAGAGAGATGTCGGAGAGATGCAATATTTTAAGGACCATCACGGCAGCTTTGTGCTGTTTCTATCAGAAGAGCTCCGTTATTGGAGCCAAGGTGAGTGAAAGCTTCCTAAAACTACATGTCAAATTTATGCATTTTTTAGTAGCATCTTATCCATGTGTAATATTTATTATATAGTTATATATACTATATTTTACTCTTTATATTTTAACAACTTTATATTTTACTGTTAATATACATAATATATGTAAAAATGTATGTAAACTAACAGTAAAGGATTTAAATATAAAGTGTGAAATATTGTAAATAGATAGATGTACAGTAGCATTACAGAAAGACCGATTCAAAAAGAAGAGAAATTTAGATCAATTAAAAAAAAAAAAAAGAGAGAGAGGTGCCGTAAAAAGCATGTCTGTGTGTAGTTTTATTATGGCAGTCTTTAGCCTGGGCTCTTCAGTATATGGCTTTTTTCATTATAGTAAGTGAAGGCGTCAGACACACATGCTCACTCACGAGTGTGTGTGTGTTTCTTCCCATTCACTTGTAATTGTTTAGTTGCACACCCTCCTCCTCGTCTTCAAAACCATTTAACCCGTATTGATTGAAATCTTTTATCTCTGTGGCGGCTTGCAAATGGATCGTAAGTGTGAACGCGTGTGGTTTTGTTCACTCATCTAATGTGTCATGTGATAAGGACAGAGAGCTGCTCAGGTCGGGTTGAGTGAATTTATGGGGCGATATAAAATTGGTGGCCCTGCGTGTGGCTGTTACAACCGATGTAGGAATGAAACAGAGCAGTCTGCAGGTCATACGACTATTCTAAATGTTTGGATTATCAATAGCAAGAATGTTCAAAGAGTTACATTACACCGAGACTACAGGGGGTTTTGGCCAGCATGATGAAATGCATTACATTTTCTGAGTTTATTGAGTGGATTGAAATATTTCTGTCAGTCTCCACAGATGTGGATAATCCATTCTCCCTTGCTGCAATCCGATGGCACATGAACTATTGATCTATGGTCCATCAAAGCCTACAATTAAGCAGTGCATATCAGGAGAATCTGGAACAAACTAAAATGTCTGGAATTTTTTTATTTCTAATACACTTCAGACTGCAAACAGATATTCACAGATCAAGAATGTCAAGGAGCTCATTTAATAGTCTTGCATTTAATAGCAGTATTCCTGTAGCTGAACCAGTAGAGCACCAAGGTCATGGGTTCGATTCCCAGGGAATGCATGAACCAAAAGATGTGTAGCTTGAATGCAGTGCAAGTTGCATTGGATAAAAGTGTCAGCCAAATGCATAGATGTAATTTGCATGAAGACTGATGCCAGATTCCTGGCATGTTTATCGAAACAGTCTATATTTTCAAATTCTGAGGCTGAACTGGCCAGAAATAGCAGCATGTTTGTTATTTCTCAGCTCTGGCCAGCCAACTCAGCGGACCCTCGCTCTCAGGGTTTGAACGTCTGTTAAAAACATTCGGGTCTGGTCCACATTTTTTGGGCTTGTTTCTAAAAATAGTGCTAGGTTGTCATGGAGACTTCCGGTCTTTTCGATGGTGTTGGGGGTCAGTGGGAGTTAGAGGGACAGAGAGGGCAGTGTTGGTGCCTCTTGTATGGATTCTTTCTTTCGAGAGGAAATTTCTCACTGAACCTCCTTGATCATAGAAGGCTTCATCTGGCAGCGAATGATTTCTAAGTAAATGTGGTGGAAACAACTTGGGGGCTTTATTTTGGTCAGTGTGAGGGGCAGTTGTGTGTACTGTACAGTACAGCTGTGAATCTCTTCTACCCCTGTAGAGGGCTGAAACCTAAACCGTGACAAGTCTGCCTTAAATAAGCAGGCTTACTTGTTTAGTAGAGGCGTAGATTAACACCTGACATGGACTCTATGAATGTCAATTTTTAATGATTATGTGGTTGAACCAATTCCATGAAGTGTTCATGAGTCTAAGGCCCTGTCCCAAATGGAATCCTAAAGGCTGATTTATACTTCCGTGTTGAATGGAGCACCCTTCTGAAACCTAAAATGACAAATGGGACTCACAATGGTCTTTTGTCTTTAACGGACACGCGCAAGCTATGACCATTGTAAGTCCACAAGACCTCAAGTGCACATAAAGTGTGCCATTTGGGACAGGGCCTAACTTTGTTTTGGACTAAAACTTTATGGCTTGTGTTTTTTGAGCATTCAACAAGCACTTTTAAGATGCTGTCAAGTTAAAAGTAGTCCAACTCTGAAACAGGTCTTAAGATCCTTGCATTTGGATCCATCTTTAAATGGCAGAAACAGGTGTTTTTAAAACCAGATTAATTGTGTATGTTAATTTTTTGTGCTTCCTTGTTGTTTTTTCATCATCTTCACTTTATTTTTCGTGAAGCATTATTGTGCTGCGTTTCTGCTACGATAGACATCCACTCTTGCATTGCGTGTGTAACGGAGGCCAGCTAGTGAGAGTTGTGCAGGCTGATGACTGCTAGGGAATGCAGTGTTTACTGTTTAGTGTCCTTGTCAGTGCACCCGCCTAGCATGCTACGATGATGGTTTGAGACCGACTGCAGGGTGGTTAGGATTGGAGGGTGAGCTTTAGAGGCGGAGCAATGAAGAGAGGGGTGAGTTTGTTTGGGCTGATTTCAAATATCAACAATGTTCAGCAGCGACTTTGAGAAATAACATACTGCACCTTTCAGTGAAAATATTGTTATAACGGCAGTATTTAACTAACGTTAAATGAGGCACATACTTTTGAGAACACATTTGATGACTAAAACGAATCAGTGAATCATTTTTGGAACACCCAGACAAATTAACAAATTTTTCTCTAACACTTCCCACGCATTAGACATGCAACAGCGGTTCCCCCACACACTGACAGTGTAACACAGCAGAAGCATCATGGCTGTGGCAGAAATAGAAGCTCAGCAGAGCAGTGGGACAGCGGGAAGTCTCTCTGATTGACAGGCTGCTGGAGAGGTGCTGACACAGCCTGGCACAGTTCTATCAGTCAACAGCAAAAGTTTCACATCCTGTCATTGCTGAACAAAAGAATATGTTTTTGGATCAGGGATTAAATCATCATTCCGCAAAGTTCTTAACGTGTTCAGTATCCGCCAGAGTGACCAAGCGGTGGCTTCTTAAAAAAAAAAAAGTTTTAAAAATTATTTAATTCTCTCTCAAGCCTGAACTGCATGAAAAAAAAAAAAAATTGATGATTTTATCCATTGAAAAAGGGGTATTACATATCAAAATCTAATGCGAGTAGTCAACTGTGGAGGACAACTACCCTCCTGAAACACCAATGGCACATGTTTGAAGCAGAAAATGAGCAGAGCAAGCTCTTACATTTTGATGAAAAATTACATTAAAAAAAAATGTCTTGCAATAATGTGTACTGAATCATTCACGAGCAGAGCAAGAACATGAACAATAACTTTTAATTTAAACATCTTTTTTGTCTCTTTATCTCCTCTAATTCTACCTTCCTCGAGCATTCCATGCATAGGACTTAAAGGCATTTTCCAAGCTCAAGGCTTTCTTTTCTAACAGGATGGCTTTCAGCAATTTTGAGTCCCCAGGACATGCGTGTCCCCTACTTTTCCATCTTTTCCCCTTTTTGCTGTACAAAAAATTGAGCACGCTCGAGGAAACATTAAAAAGAGGCCATGTTCAAAGTGATCCAGCACAGCTGCCCCAGGCCCTAATCTCCCCCTCTGCCCTCCTTACAAAGCCAGGGCTGGGCCACGCTGATTGGGACAAAACTGGAATGGAATGAGGGGGCTGGGGATCACAGATTGAAATGGAGAGAATGTGATTAAATGAGAAAGAGTCCAAGAAGGGGGGGATCTAGCTTATTTCTAGACCTCAGTTGCCTACAGTCAATATATTAAAGCATTGGCATATTTTACCTAACAATACTGTATTGATATTCTCATAATATATTTTTGTATAATAAGTATATAACAAACACACACACACACACACACACACACACACACACACACACACACACACACACACACACTTTATAGAACAAAAAATAAATATAGAAATTGGCGTGAGAATATTCATAGTATTGTCAAGTAAGAAACTGATTTAGATGATAAATACATCAATGTTGAATCAGACATCAGTTTAACACAGTAATAAATACAACACATATGTAAATAATAATGAATGACAATATATACACACTAAATTAAAAAAAAATTGTATAGTATAATATTGTTTAGCCAAGTCCATACTGATTCCCATCCCTATTATGAGGACTGTATTCATACTTCAATACATCAAAACTCCACTAACAAAATATTTATTTGATATAACTACAAAAGGACAATAAATCTTTCATGAGCATCTGTCACATCCCCAGTTCTTCCAACTGAAATGTGCTGCCCTGTCCAGGAACACATGAACATGGCAGACACCCCAGGGACCATCTAAATGGACAATGTGATGAGGGTGAGATAAGACAGGAAGAGGTCCTGTGTTTAGAATCCCAGGAGACTGATGGGACACGCTGATGGCCCTTTTTGTTTACTCTGGCTCAGGAAGGGTGTGACCCAACACCAAAGCCCAGACCAGGTCGATTGTCCTGCACATAAGAGGCCACTAATGACCCCCTGAAACCCTTGGGAATCTCAACCTACAGGGTTGAGACAGAGGGTCTCCATCCTTCAAGCCCCCATAGGAATCAGCAGGAAATAACAAGATTTCTACATTTTATGTTAAGATGTGTAATGCTTACCCAAAGACGCCGCCACAATTAGAGGATGGTTGCCAATGCATTGCTTTGTGGCGCCAAGGTCTTCATATTCATTTTAGCACATCGCTATGTGGTTTCTAGGATGTTCTGGGTGGTTACTACTGTAGTCTCTATGATATTCTAGTATCTAAGGATGCCTAAGATACCTGTTTTCTTAAAGGGATAGTTCACCCAGAAATGAAAATTCTGTCATCATTTACTCACCCTCAAGTTGTTCTAAACCTGCATGAAGTTCTTTCTTCTTTTGAACATAAAGGAAGATATTTCGAAGAATGCTAGTAAACCAACAGTTGCTGGTCCCCACTGACTTCCCTAGTATAGAAAAATATACTATGGAAGTCAATGGGGACCAGAAATACTATAGAAGTCAATGGGGACCAGTTTGGTTATCAACATTCTTCAAAATATCATCTTTTGTGTTTAGCACAAGAAAGAAATGAATACAAGTTTGGAACAACTTGAAGGTGAGTAAATGATGACAGAATATTCATTTTTGGGTGAACTATACCTTTAAGGTCCTGTGAGTCTGTAATTTTTTACCTCTTTTAATGTCCACCTATAAGTCAGATCGCTTAGAAAAGTATTAGTCCTTTTCAACAAGCCACAGCATTAAAGATATTACTTATGTCTGTTCAAATCTCAAATCATTAGTCATGAGAATGACTAACTATCTTCCATTGGATTACTTGTCCTGCTGGTTTCCATCACAAGTCAGTCTGAACATATGTACATGATCTCCATCTTTAGCCGTGCACTTTGCCATAATCTGCACAATTTCCAAATCAAACATGGATTTTTAACCGTTCACTCACTAAGCTGCTGAACGGCCACTTGTGGAGCAAACTAAAGAGGATTAGACGCTCGATAATTAACAGGGGAATGTCATCTCATCCATAATAATTATCCAGAAGTGGCTTTCCAGATCAAATTCAGCCTTTGAGCTCATCATCTTAGACTGGAAAAGCCATGAGCACAGTCTGTTCTGACATGTGCCAATATGATCTAATGTGCGCTTGGTTACTAAGCTACAGTATGCTTATGATGTCATACAAACTACTACAGACAATTTTGAATACTGCAAAGTGTCTCGTATATGTCATTATCTTACCCATTCTGCTGTCGATATCTAACCTGTGCTCTGCACTCACCCATTGAGACCTTTGAACCCTCATTCAATACATCCAAATGTTCCATTATGATTCACGTTCAAAAAGCATGCCAGTATTTAAAAAAAGAACCTTAGCAATCAGCCCCTCATGTGTGAAGATAAAAATGACAATATATAAATGGCTACAACTAAAAGCAGAGGTGATTGATCTGATGTACAAATATATCTGCTCTGCTGCTTGATGGAGGGATTATTCGTCATGGTGCTATCGAGCTGCTCGAGCAACTGAGCTTTGGCTATTTTTAAACATTTATAGCCTCAACGCACCTCTAAATGGATCCACGATGTCGTAGCGCTGAATGAATGCGACGGCCATGCCAGATTAACACCACCTCAGCTGGCATGCAATCACAAAGCAGTCATAAAACCAAAAACATGAACATCAAGTCCAAAAAATATTAGCATTCAGCACAGCCTGAATAAAATCTCATGCTCATATGTTTTTACTAAAAGTTCTATTTCAGTTGTTTGTTTTAGTCATTGTATTGTGTAATACAGTTGAAAGACACTGAACACAAACAAGTGCTTTGAAAGATTTTCCCAGTCAGGGTAAGACTATGTATCGTCTGGTCACTGTAATTTGTGGCTTGCGGGGTGTTGGCTTGGATCGCTGTTGTCTAAATGAAGTGGGTGTAACGCTCGTCCCTCACTACAATACCAGAGGCATCAGAGTGTATTTCAGTCCTTGCTGTGGCCTGGGTTTGTCAGTCTCTATACATAGTAAGGATCTTTGAAGCTTCTCCATATAAAGGGAAAAATGGTCCATTGACTCGGCATGACTTGAATATATTTGGTTTAATAAGCAAAGAGTTGCTAAAATATACTTTTATAGTTTGCTTTCAAAGAAATGCACCAGTCTTTAATTCAGTAGTTTGGCTACATCCTTTCAAATAATCATATCATCTGACCATCTAAAAAGTGTCCTTCAGTCCTCTGAAAACGATTGAATGATCAGTGACGAGTTGACATGAGGATCAATCGGACAGGATTATCCACCAACCTCTCGAACAAGTAATACGATTCTGCCAAATGTTTGTGTGCGTGAGAGGTTTTCCATCACAAATCAGTTACTCAAAGACCAGAATTAAGAGATCTTATTGTAGAATTAATACAGTATCAATGTCCAGTATCTACAACATCTTTCGTTGACTATCATCCATAAATTCATCAATACATATAAGAGGATTTGTTCAGATAACTTAACATCATTTGAAAATATCCAAACCAAAAGGCTATTCTAAACCTTACATATAAAATATTAAGTTGAAAAACACCAAACTAATAATTTAGACAGATCATATACTATCATATGATTTATGTTTACATTCATATATTTTGTCGTCTCCCAAAATACACAGAGATATCCACATTTCCAGGCCTGTGTGCAGTGGTTTGTGGTGGACCACAGTGACAGATTGTGGTCAGTTAGATCCTAATAACTGCCTGACAGACAGACCACTGCTTGGGCTATGGGTCACTGGACAGAGAGAGAGAGAGAGAGAGAGAGAGAGAGAGAGAGAGAGAGAGAGAGAGAGAGAGAGAGAGAGAGAGAGAGAGAGAGAGAGAGAGAGAGAGAGAGAGAGAGAGAGAGAGAGAGAGAGAGAGAGAGAGAGAGAGAGAGAGAGAGAGAGAGAGAGAGAGAGAGAGAGAGAGAGAGAGAGAGAGAGAGAGAGAGAGAGAGAAACTGACAGCTAAGCATCTTATCAATATCACAGAAAACTGATGTAGCTTGTCTGCTGCTGTCAGGCCTGGAAAAACATGAAATGTATATTGAGTTTTTACATGCCTTGATAAATATCTTAGATGTAAAATAATATTATAAACATGGCCCAATAATGCAAAAGTCCTCAGTAGTGCACTGGGCTCTAGTTTCCTTTTGACAGCACAAATGTGATGACATCACTTGTTATGAGCATTGATGTCACTGTACACCGCCAGGGTTCTCAGCCATACTCCGATATCTTGGCAGGTTTAAGAAAACCCAAGTGAGTCATTCATCAAGCCATAAAAAGCCATGCAAAGCTACAGTGACAAATGAAAATAGGACTTAATAAAATACACAACAACATCATCTGGCTCTGGGTCCATGTTTGAGTGATGCAGTCGATTTAATTAAATCTGTCAAACAGTGTCATATCAATTGAAGTTTCCACTACTGAGCATGCACACACAGACAGTTACTCATCAATTTTAATTACCTTTGCCCTAACATTGGTTTTATTTGACATATTACTCCATAGACCACTACTACAGAATTGAAACGTGGAGTCCTGCTGGGACTTTCCCCCCATACGCACAGATTTAGCTCGGGGTTATGCAGCAGTGCTGTGCTTGAGTACCCACCGCGTACAACTACCAGCTACAGCACAAAGGTACCACTTTAGGTCTCTGAGGTTGGGTACCACACATAGCTGCCATTCCAAGCACTTAAACAAAAAGGAAACACAAAAATACGCTTGAAATCCCCTATCTGATATATGTAACCTATACAAGTAACACAAGTGCAGAATGCAATTCACCCATTCACATTCAATAAAGCAATAAACCATTGTAGTAATTTTACCATGTTTAAAGAGTGTTTGGCAAACCACAAAATCATCTTAGACACACAGCATCTTTATATGCATATAAATAAAAACAATAATAATGAATTATTTGGTCAAATAATAGCCTTCAGTAGACTGCTTATGGTTGACAAGCAAAGTACACTTTCGTTGTTAATATGTTTTTAAATGCTTTTGAAAGAAGTCTCTTATGCTCACCAAGTCTGCATTTATTTAATAAAAAGTAATATTGTCTAATATTATTACAATTTAAAATAACTGTTTTATATGTTCATATTTTAAAATGTAATTTATTAGTGTAATTGCAAAGCATAATTTTTCCAGTCTTCAGTGTCACATGATGCTTCAGAAATCTAATAATCTAATATGCTTTCAATTGCTTTAAATAAATATATAAAAAGAAAAATTATAAAATGATTTATTCATTTATTTACAGAGTGCCCTTGTTTTTTTTAACAGGGTTTTAAGAAATTTGCTTTGCATTGTGCCTAACACTATTTTTTGTGAAACCTTTTTTCAGGATTTTTTGAAGGAAAGTTCAAAAGAATAGCATTTATTTGAAATAGATTTTTCCTAGCATCCTAGCTGAATAAAAGTCTTCATTTCTCAAAAAAAAAAGAAAGAAAAAAAAAACTGTGTGTGTGTGTGTGTGTGTGTGTGTGTGTGTGTGTGTGTGTGTGTGTGTGTGTGTGTGTGTGTGTGTATATATATATATATATATATATATATATATATATGTAACAATAGCTTTGAACATGTCTCATCCATTCAGATTTTAGAGCCTTAAATCTGTTCTCCAATAGGAATAACTATTGAATCACTATAGGAACACTCTTGCCTCTGGGTACGGATATAACATCATGACTTGTCTTGCTTGCTCAATGCACATTTCTAGATAATTTCCATATCATTATAACAGATTATTCACGGATGCTTCACTGCCCTTAACCCTATAAAACTACTATATTACCTATGCTGTTAATGCACTACGTATCCTGCAAGCAAATGATCGATACCATTTAAAAATCATTTGTTAACATTAATGCATTAGGTTTCATAAACTAACAATGGATGTTCTACAGCTTTTATCAATATAGTAATATAGGTTATATAATATAATTTATAAATATATAAATATTGATTCATTGTTAATGTTAATTCATAATACATTAGATGTGCAGTACACTAATATACCATTCCAAACACAGCCACAGTAATTTAGTCACAGGAGAGCATTAATACAACTCATACTTTGTTGATAAACAACAGTGGCATGTGATGTTTGTTAAGACACGAAGGAGTATTAAAATTGCATAATCGGTCTATGTTGTCAGTGCTTAGCTGGGAATCAATGTTGAAACATACTGTATGAGAGTATAAAGTGCTATTTGTGCCAATTGTTTTTAAATTCTATTACAATCAGGTCACATGACTGAGTTATGTTATTGAGCAAGTGAAAGCAAGAATGAAACGACCTTGACTGGAAAGATAATGAACTATGCTTTACCGAGTAAGTAGATTTATGGCATTAGTGCAAACTATTAGTTCTAATCAAAGCTCATGTTTCACAGAAAATGACTAATCAGTCTATTTGTTAACCTAAACTCTAAAGTAATTAGTTTTAAGCAGCTTAGTGAGAAGAACTATTCTCAAATTCCTAAATTGTGAAATCCACAGCTTTCCAACGAACCTGAAAAGTCCATGATGATTCAGAGCAGCGGGGGTGTGTTCGTGTGTGCAGGTAAAGGTACGGTATGCCCTGCGGATTCTGGAGGCGGAGACAGACAGGAAGAGGGAGGGAACTTGGGCGGCACAGTAAACAGATCAGCACAGGAAGCAAGAGATCCATCAGCCAGTCAGATACTGAGTCACATAGCAAAAAGTAGGGAGAGGGATACAAAAAAAAGAAGAAGAGTGGAGACAAATAAAAGACTAACACCATATACTTAAATCATAGAGACAAACATACCATCTACCATAGAGCCACCATGGCTCTAACATACTCTTCTGTTCCCATCTATGTGCAGTTTTCAAGGGACAAGTACATCATGGATGGACCGCCGGAGAAGCTTCGAAGAGAACTAGAGGAAGAACTGAAACTAAGCAGTGAGGAACCACGGAGCCATGCCTGGTATCATGGAGCCATCCCTAGACAGGTACAGCTTTAAGAGGAGGGAGAGGGGTGGGTGATCATTAACAGATAATGTTTGTATTATGAGGCTCTCTGTGGTGAGTAGCTGTTTCTGTGATTTAATATATATATATGTGTACAGTTACAATGTCTCTGAAATATTGTTCGGACGTGGAATCTGGCTGACAGCAGTGATCTTTCTGCTGTCAAAAGCATAGCTGAAGTCACACTGAAGTCATGCCTGTATCTGGCACTTAAACATTCACTTTCTTTGTATAAAAAGATAATGAAATAAAGACATGTGGCCATGTTTGCTCCAGCTAGAGCCTAGAGTAAGACTTGATTAAGGGAAGAAATACACTGACGATATGACTTGCATTAGATGTTCTTAATGCCAACTTGTTAAATTTACAAAAAGTACTGTGAAAGTACCACGGTACTGTGATGCAACATCTAGCGTCATGATTCTTGGATATAAATCATGGCACTGAATGTTTACCATATGCATGTACTGTACCATGGTTTTAGCATGGTATTTCAAAGAATACTTTAGTATTACCAGAATTAATGTCCAAAAACATGGTGTTCTCAAATTACAATATTTAAGTCATGGTAATGCTATAGTACTTTTTTGCCACTTTTAATTATTGTACTTATTATAATGCTCTTGCTAAGGTCAAAAATTATGAAACATGTAGATACATAGTTACCTGATAGGCATGTTGTGCAAAATAATAACCTATAAATAGTGTCTGACCTTCTAAAATGTTTCTTTAACCTTTACGTGCAATTTTACTTGCTTGGCTTAAGCTTTCTAGCCATGTGAAATTGCATATTCATGATCCTTTTAAACAGATATATTTAAGGAATATATACAAATATACACTCAAAATGTATGCTTCTAACTTGTCTAAAAATGTGAAATGCTTTGACAAATCTGGAGCAGAGTCCATTGTCATCAGTAGTATAGTTGGTTGATCAATACTTGTTTTAAACTGGTTTAGATGTGCCAAACACAACATAGAACAGAACAGGAAAAGCCACATTCACACCCAGACTTGCACAAGATCAAGGAAAACAAAAGATTTCATTGAAACAAAACTCAAAATCTGAAGTCTGGACTGTATGCTAGAGTGTAGTCAGCTCCACAAGATCTTAGATTAGCTTGACAAACAGCAAAACTACCAATAGCTCTAATGAAAGTACATTTCACAGTGCTTAAAGGGATAGGTCGGTCAACCAAAAATGAAAATGTTGTTATTTACTCATTTAAGTTTTTCCAACCCTGTACGAGTTTGTTTCTTCTGTTGAACACAAAAGAAGATATTTTAAAGAATGTTGATAATCAAACAGTTGACGGTACCCATTGACTTCCATAGTAGGGGGATAAAATACTATGGAAGTCAATGGGTGCCGTTCAACTGTTTGCTTATCAACATACTTTAAAATATCTTCTTTTGTGTTCAACAGAAGAAACAAACTCATACAGGTTTGGAACAATTGAAGACAGAATTTTTAAGGTGAACTATCCTTTTAAACACTATATTTTGGACAGTTCATTAACATTTAGCTATATTCAAAAACAGCCATCAACAGTTTCTCATTGGGACAGACATCCCAGTGCTGACAGCTACAGATCCGCTCGTATGAAAACCATGTACCCTGGCTCCTCTTTCCCATGCTCCTATGCAGGATATGTCCCTGAAACTGACAACCCATCCATCAACAATTGTTGCAGAGCAAAGTGGTTAATATAGTGTTGAATCATGACTGCTATTTGACCTGAGGTGTATTTATTTAACGGCATCATATGATCAGAACTACCAGCGTCCAGATTCAGGCTACTGCTGCTTACACCACAAATATACCAGTCACAATGGAACATTCTCATTCATCATGGCTCAACAAACCTTATAAATGACCTTAGAATACAATTTATCGGGTTCACACGTAGAAAAAATATATATAATAAATATGGATATTTAGTGACTGTCTAAATATTCATAAATATAACTACATGCATCACAAAAGGTGCCCCTAAAATATGATGCATGTTTGTGATGATTGATTGTTAATTCATTCTCTACACTTACAGTACATTACCCATCACTGTTAACAGGAATCAGTAGTGAGTCTGTAGACATGTATTCATTTGTTCTTTTGAGTGGTCCTTGGATCACTACACACCCTGCGATCAAGCATTTCCCTCTGACAGCATGTGGGCTGCAGTGTCTTTCAGCGGGACGAGTCTGACCTGCTCGGCTGAAGTTAAACAAACAAACTACAGACAAGGGAAAAGGAAAGGCACGCCAATGGTGTGAAATGGCCTGTGGTTGATTTCAAAATGTAATTTCCCGGCAGTGTTGACTGTGGGGGGGGGAAACATGATGGATGGTAAAAGATGAAGACTGATTAATTATAGATGACAATGTAGGCAGCAACCTGTGAAACTACCACAATCAAATTAGTTTATTCTGCATACTTGAACAAACAAAACGCACAGCCATAACTATCTGAGCATGTCTGTCCAGTGAACTATAAACTTTTTAGCTGCTGTTTTATACCATAAGACAGGCCTGAGAAAAGCTGTTTAGTACAGCCATGAAAACAGTCATAAACACTCAGCGATTCTAATCAGACTTAATGACTCTTTTCCTGGTGCCACTGCTGATCCATTGCTCCAAACACACATGCTAATATTGATTTATTAGTGTTTGATCTCCTCATGAACACATTCTGGGAAGTAATATGAAACAATGACATATAAACTTACATAAAACTAATCTAATCTTATATAAACTAATAAACTAAAGACATAATGATATATTATAATGAATAAGGATGCGCACACACACACCCACACCCACTCTATGCCAGGCCAAAAAAAAAAAGTCATCACTGTTTGACCTTAAATAAGCAAATGCTTAAGAGTCTATCTTTATTGCTGTGATTATTACATTTCTAGCATGTTACGTTTGGCAACAGTTCTTCTATCCCTAATTGAGTCAATTAGGCTTTTCATTTCTTAAACAACCATGTAGGAAGACACATCATGACCATATTCCAGGATCACAATGTCAAGATGCATAACCTCAAATTGTGAAAAAACAGAGGGAGTTCAGCATGAAGAATAATTTTCACACATGAATTGGCACCTCTGAGTTCAGACCTTAAATTCATTAAAAAGCCTTTGGGATGTGCTGGAGGAGACTTTACAGAGTGCTGGACTCATGCATTGTCAATACAAGATCTTGACAAAAAAATGATGCACCTCTTGATGGAAATAAATGTTGTGGTGTTATTTACATCACATACATTTTTGGACAAGATCTTGTCAATTAGGGCAAGAAGAACTGTTGCCAAACATTTAACATGCTAGAAACATAATAATCACAGCAATAATGATCCAATGATAGACTCTTAAGCATTTGCCAATTTTAAATCCAAACAGCGACTTTTTTTATGGCCGGGAATTATTCTACACTGATTTTGATTAATTAATATTCCAAATGGCTTCCTAACGTTCAGTTTGGAGAGGTAGTCCATCATTCTAAACTGCTTGAATGCACCAGTGAACCACAAAACAAAGAAAGATCTAGGTCATGCCATGTATCACTGTCATAAAATTAGTTCTGTAATGTTTACTGAGGATGTATACATAATCTGATTAGACGGAACATAAGCACAAAGCTACATACGAATTTATGAGAAGAAAAGCATCACTACCTCAAAAATGTTTTCTCCAATGTTTGAGCTTGTTCATTCTGCATTTGTAGATTTACCACCACAACCTAATGTTTAGGCCAAGATCCAACATGCAAAATACTTGAAACTAAGGGAGGCAGGAAAATACAGTATGAAAGAGAGAGAAAAAAGCTACCACAAAAACAATAAAAAATGTGTGTGTGTTTGAATTGAAGGTGGCTGAAAACCTGGTCCAGCGTGATGGAGACTTTCTGATCCGAGACTCGCTGTCCAGCCCGGGAAACTATGTCCTCACCTGCCAGTGGAAGAACACTCCTCAACACTTCAAAATCAACAAACGAGTAGTGGCCATGAATGAGGCCTACTCACGCATCCAGTACCTGTTTGAGAAGGAGGGATTTGACAGTGTCCCCGCGTTGGTGCGATACTATGTGGGCAACCGGGAGCCAGTATCTGAGGTTGTCGGAGCGATTATCTTTCAGCCAATCAACAGAGCTCTGCCTCTGAGATGCCTGGAGGAGAAATATGGAGTTGGATGTATACGTGTAGAGGCGGGATACTCCGAGAGAAAGAGCCTGACTTCGAAACGGTTGAGTCTGAATATCATGAACGGACACACCCAGGATCACACCCTCAGCCGTGGGAACCTCCTCAGGTGAGAGAGACACAATCAAATGGCCCTTTCCACTATTATTCATTGCCACACTTTACCGCCAAGAAGAAATACTCTGGGAGGCTTCTGAATCACAAACGTGAGGAAATAAGAGAGATTAATTCATTTTACTCATTATAGGATTTACTAATTATAGATTCTAGTTCTCAAACGGTTTGGTAGATTTGGCCTTTTCAGAATCTCTATTTAGGAAAAAAAAATCTAATTTGTAATGCATGTAATTTAGCTGTCCAAAAAAAAAAAAGAACAATAATTAGTTCCATTCATATTTTCAACACTTGGCTAGAAAGTAAAACATACATATGTAGTGGTCCCATTAGTAAATGTTTGTTAACGCATTAACTAAAATAAACTAACAGTTAACAAATCATTTATTACAATATTTATTCATCTTTGTTAACGTTAGTTAATAAAAATATAACCGTTTAGTTCATGTCAGCTCAGGTTCATTAATAGATTATATAAATTAATGTACAAGTAGATGTTGAAATTAGAAATATTTTAACTAATGTACTTAACTAATGTTAACAAATGGAACCTTATTGTAAAGTGTTACCAATTTAGCTCATGTGATTTCAATTTTGTTTCAATCTTTTTAAACAATTTCAGGTTAAAGGAAATTCTGTGGTTTGACTGCCCTCATCATGAATTACAAAAGAAACATATCACAAATAAACAATACTAGAAATACAATTTAATAATATTTGCATTATAGAATTGGGGTCTACTCGGAAAAATGACTAGTCATGATTTTACAAATTCCCCTCAAATCTATATAATAAAATGTATATAATTTTATCAGCAATTATTGGATCTTGTGGTATGATTAGCAAATTCCATTTCTTAATGGCAGTCTCTTGGAAATCCTTGACAGTTTTGCTCATAAGCACCCCAACAGGAAGTAAAAAAGGCATTATTTGTATTATTTATGTGGAAATATTCATATGTTCATTTATTCAGTCCTGCAGTGTGTGACATCTTCACATTAATTTAAAGAGATTTTAAGCATAAATAAGCATTAAATAAGTGAAAGTTTCACTTATTTGTGCAGATTCAGCATATGGGAGTCCTAACTTTTGGAAACAATGTGTCAAAATAGCTTACAACCTCATCAATTTGAATGGCAAGAATGGCATTAAAATGATTGTGCAGGTTGCATGAACTCACATTAATTCAGAGACTGCATGGAATTTGTACTTTAAAAATTCATATCACACCACAGAACCATTAAAAACTCAATTAAAAGTGGTGTCAACTTTGTCATCTTACTCTATAAGATTGGTAGAGAAGACTTTAAGTGACCTGTCTTTCTCCTTCACAGCAACAAAGATAAATGTGGGAGTCAACCAGCATGTCTGAACCACGTTCAGGAGAGGAGACGGCCACTGAAGACCCATCAGTCGGAGAGTTTCCTCCCTATCGGTGAGTGCCTGTCAGCTCTCATCCTCCTTGATACCCCGTCACACCTCCAGCCCTCCGCTGATATGCACGTCTGACAGCCCTGAAAACCAGTCATCTTTCTCACATTTACTTTGTGCCAAAGAGAAAGTGATTCTCAAAGTCAAGCTGACATTCCCGCCTTTGAAATTCACTTTCTGTTACTGATCGTTAAATGTGTGAAATGAGACGTGGGATTGAAATGCAAAATAAAATGTTTTTGTGGAGAAGAATGAAAGTGGAGATGGAGATAATTTATGCCTGTGTCAGTGGAATAAATATGGTTATGCGCAAAACGCAGCTTTGCTGTCCATGTCAGGATCCAGAGTGCTGAATATGCATAGCCGTGCAGAATGCCAAAAGAAAACGTACACAAAGAAGTCCATCTGTCTATTTTAATAAAACATTTTTTTTTGATATTATGGATATGAATGAATTCCTTTGCTTTCAGGCTGTAGACCCCAGGCTCAGGTTCGGCATATGGAGCACCAGCCATGCCCCAAATCCCCAGTTTTCCGAACAGGAAGTGAGCCAGCTCTGAGCCCCACAGTGCCACGCAGAATGGCCTTCGACACCCAGCCTGGCGAGGCCATTCGTGGATCTGACAGCCAGCTGTGTCCCAGACCGCCCCCTAAACCCAGCAAGGTTCCCACTATGAGAGTATGCTGCACCCCGGGCCCGAAGACCCTCGCCCCACCAGTCCCCCCGGTAAAGCCCAACAAACAGCGACGGCAGCAGTCGGGTAGCTCATCGAGTCCGGAAATAAGCTACTGTGAGCTGAGTCCATGCAGCTCTGCTGATTGGGAAAAGATGAATAGCTCACATGCTAACAGCTATGTGGAGAGGTTAAAGACTGAGGAGGAGTTAAGGAGAAGTGATAGCAGCATTAAACTCGATCGTAGCTCCTACCATAACGCCATTGAGGCCCTGGAACACGACAGTGAGGAAGACAACAAGGAGGATGTGGATGAAGAAGAGAATGGCAAGAAAGGTTTCCAAAGACCTGTGTTTGAAACTGAATCAGCATTCAAACCTGGTGACGTCAACTTCCGGCTTCTACCAGAGGAGAACAAACCATTGGAGATGACAGTGCTGAAGAAAGCCAAAGAGTTGTTCATCAGTCAGGATCCAAAGACCATCGCCAAACACATCCTGAAAGCAGACTGCCAGGTAATATTAATTATGAGTCTTGGAAGTCAACATAAAATCTAAATGAATATTTATTCTTTTCAATTCGTAAACATTAGTTAATGCATTAGGTGTCCTGAATTATCAATGAAAAAAAGATAATAGCATTTATTAATCTAGATTGTTAATTTATAAAAATACTAGTACTGTCAAATCGATTCATTGTGATTAATCGCATCTAACATAATAGTTTGTTTAAATAATATATGTGTGCATATATATACTGTATATGTATATAGAATATGTACACACATATAGCCTATTATATAAACAAACTTTTGTTAGATGCGATTAATCGATTTGACAGCACTAAAATACACATTGCTCATTATTAATTTATGTTTGTTCATAATACATTAATGTAAACGAATACAACTTGAAACGTTAAAAATGTGTTAGTATATGTAGAAAATAACATAACCAACATTTACAAAGGTTTTAAATGTATAGTTCATGATACCTAATGCTAATGGTACCTAATTTTAGGAAACAATTACTGGTAATGCAACTTAAATGTCAAAATTTAAAAAGGCAATTTAAATCTATCACAAATTGTTTATTTGATGGCTTTCGATTTTCGAAGGAGATGAATAAAAAAATGAAAACGAAACAACAACAAGGAGAAAATCTAGAAAGATGAAAACAGAATTAGGGATAGTCATCCACACCTACTTACTGAATACAATCATGACCGACAGGTCTGTAATTACGCTCTGGTTATGTGAGTCAGCCTATTCTTCAGGATGAAGACTGGTTCTTCCAGCCAACCAGAGGACAAGACCACAGTTGTGCCACACAGCCAGGGCTAAATGTAGATGAATCCAATTAAAACGCCTTTTATACATGTGACTCTCCACATATCTTACTGCTTCTGAAAGAGGCTCCAGATTGTTGTCTGTGTATTTGGGAATGAAATCTTAAACTGGAAGATCATGTCAGTCACAGGACCAATGTTATGGACGATAAAACATCCACCCACAACCCAAATTTAGAAACCCTTCACAGATTAGCTTATGTGCAATACTTTCAACTCTGGATGTTACTACCTTTGATGCAAATGCTGTGTGTACATGCTGCAGGTTGCCAGGATCCTGAATGTTTCTGAGGAGCTGAAATGTCAAATGAGCGTGACCTCTGGGCTGGAGCTGGTGACCCTTCCTCATGGGAAACAGCTGCGGCAGGACCTCATGGAAAGGTAAACGGATGCTGTTAACACTTGACCTATAAAATAGATTTCTGATGATATATAAGGAGTACAACTCTTTGAACGTCTTACATGCATATATAGGCCACACATTTAACATGCATGGCTGGTTCTTCTTAAAAAGGCATAACACCATGGCAATTGGAGTTGCTGTGGATATCCTGGGGTGTACAGGAAGTCTGGAGGAGCGAGCAGCCACCCTAAACAGGATCATTCTGGTCGCTCTAGAGCTCAAAGACTCGATGGGAGATCTTTATGCCTTTTCCTCCATAATGAAAGCACTGGACATGCCTCAGGTACCCAACAGCTCCTTCTATCTGCCACTTTCGGTTGACTTGCGCTAGAGACTTTTTTCCCTTCTCTGTGTGCTGTCAACAAGCTGTAATCTGTGTGATCTTTCTTGTATGAACAGATCACCAGACTGGACCATACGTGGACTAGCTTGCGGAGAAAATATACACAGACCGCCATTATTTATGAGAAATCTTTGAAACCATTCTACAAAGGACTCTATGAAGGAAGTGGTGAGTTTTTGACAATAAAGCATGTTTCATGCCCTTTATACAGTAGGTCACCTTTATCTAAGTTCTTGCTCTTGTCTTTCCAGCTGAAATCCCACTGAGCAATGCCAGTGTCCCGCTGCTAATGCCGCTGCTCACCTTGATGGAGAGGCCTGCAGTCACCTTCGAAGAGATGGACGTCTGGGAGAACAACGACCAAGGCTGCGAAATCATGTTCCGGCATCTGGAAGGAGCTCGTGCTGTTGCACGCAATGCGGACACCTACACCTGCAATTCACAGCGGATCCTCCAGGGTAAGACAAGGACATTAAAAGTCATTTCAGGAGAAACATGTGGTGCTTTACTTTGAGGGAATTGGTGAGCAAAACACATTGAGCTGTTCAGGTCGTTGTGTTACTGTTAATATCCAAAAAATATTAGCATTTGAATCATGGGTTCCCTCAGGAAGTTAAAAGGCCTAGCAAGCTAGGATAGCTTGTTCTTTAAGAGAATCACTCAAAAAGACACTCAAACAACATGATCAGTTTCAATCAGTCCAAGTAATCTTTAGAGCAGTTACTAACATCTAACTCAAAATGAATCAAGGACTTCTACAGTGATGTGTACTTAAGGTTTGTGAGACTTAAATCAGTGTTTTTTTATATAACAATTAAATATTATGTTGTACTAAATTTTACTAACTAAATTTGTACTAACAAAAAATGTAAAAGAAACTTAATTTGTATCATTAATGAACAATACAAAGCATTTATTAATTTAGGTTAATTTTTGTATGCAGTATACTAATACATTTTTAACATTTCAAATTGTATAAATGAACATTAGCTAAAGTATGAACCAACATGAATTCACAGTAAACAATAGTATATTATTAAAGTTTTTTTAAAGAGACATGTGAAGGCCAAGTATGGTAACCCATACTCGGAATTAGTCCTCTGCATTTAACCCATCAAAGTTAGAGCACACACATTAGGAGCAGTGAGTGCTGAAAACACACTGCAAACCGTGGACACGCACACTCGGAGCAGTGGGCAGCCATGTTTGCTGTGGCGCCCGGGGAGCGATTGGGGGGTAAGGTGCCTTGCTCAAGCGAACCTCGGTCATTTCCTGCGAGACTCAAACCCGCAACCTTCAGGTTACCAGTCTGACTCTATAACCATTAGGTCAAGACTAAAGTCCAACACACCTATATCTGAGAGAAATGGCTTCTGGATAGAAACAAATATACATAGACTTGATTTCGTCCTTGGGTATTGACTGGATCGTATGAAGTTGGGAGTTGCAGCAGATCTGAATGCCAGTTGTGGAGGATATTTAGTGAGACGCGTCATGAAGAGAACAGACATCATTTCCAGGGGAAAGGGAGGTGAACATTATTGATTAAAGGTCAAGAGGGGATATGAATAAACAAATAAATTATTTGTAATAAACACTACATTCTGTAAAAAAAAAAAAAATATATATATATATATATTGAATTGTCAATTTTGATTTCATTTTCTCTCCAGACTTCCAACCTAATGATGACATGTTGGAGATCTTGAGGACTGATTTCCAGTTGCGTCTGCTCTGGGGCAGCAGGGGGGCGGCCGTGGACCAGACCGAGCGATACGACAAATTCAAACTCATCCTCACGGCCCTGTCCAGAAAACTTGAGCCTCCAGTCAAACACACAGAACTCTGAAAAACGAGGCACGCACTTTGTACATTATATTAGACTCTGAGCAAGCAGAAACTGTCGAACCTCTCTGGAGGCAGGTCAAAGGTCGCCTGACTCTGTACCTAAACAGGATGTTCTCTAACATAACGTGAGCTTCAGAAGATCACGTGCAGCTTGCAAGCTGGAAGCCATTCATGAGCACAGATGGCACTTGTCTATGGAGAGCTACTTTCCTCCATATGCACCTTCCAGAGGTGTGTTGTGCTCCACACCTATGACTAGTGAAATGGACAGGTACCAGTTTTACCTTCAAGAAAAGAAGGAACGGTACGTAGAATATATCTAATGGCCAATACATTATCCACCCTAAGAAATAAAGATAAAGTTGGAGGCAGAGAGCACTTCATGAGGTGTATGTATGGGGTCAATCACTTGACATATGAAGTGATGGATAAGAGAGGACTGGAATTATGGATTACACCTTCAAGACACATTTTCAGCACTATGAAGGAACAGGATATAGTAAAGCTTGTACATTTTTAGAAATGTCATGAAACCCATCAGTCAAAGCAGTGTTGATCAGTTTAAAAATCCCACATGGAAAAGAATGTACATAATCATTAGTGAACGCATGTGAAGGCTAGTTTGTGTAATATATTGTATGAAGTAATATTGACCTGTAAATAATCACCTATAAATGAAATATTCTGAAAAATATTAAATAAATATCTAATGAATGGTTTTTAATTGTTACAGAAATGTTTTCATATACACGGGTCAGTGAGATTTCTTTTAAGTAAGGATGCATTAAATTGATCAAAAGTCACCATAAATATCTTTATAATTTTTTTATTTTTTTTTATTAAAGATTTCCATTTTAAACTAGATGTACCGCATCGCGGTACAAAATATGACCGCCGCTCAGGCCTGCACTGGCTTTCCACAAAAATAAATGACGTGGAGTAATTTGGCTGTATTGCGTGTTTATGTATATACCTAAAAAAAGTAATAGTATGTGCATGTCTGTCTGTGTGTGTGTGTGTGTGTATGTGTGTGTCTGTGTGTGTGTGTGTCTGTGCGTGTATGTATGTGTGCGTACATGTGTGCGCATGTGTGTTTGTGTGTGTGTGTCTGTGCATGTGGATTTGTATGTGTGTGTATGGGTGTGTGCATGCTTGCGTTTGTTTGTATTCCTGCATGTGTGTGTGACAGTATCATAACAAATGCATTTTTTTGGGTTTGGGGGGGCCCAGCGCGGGGGGGGGGGGGGGGGGGGGGTGAGTGGCCCCCGGGGACCAAACGAAATTTCTCCGTAGAAGTCTAGTGGGGCTACATGCTCACCAAATTTCATGTTCCCCGGTGTTTCGGTGTCCCTGGTATCGTTGACGGGGGGAAGTGGCCCCCGGGGACCAAACGAAATTTTTCCATAAAAGTCTAGTAGACCAACATACCATAAAAATTTCTTCATCCTCGGTGCCACGGTTCAGGTAGTTATTTAGGAAAAACTGCATTTTTTGGGGTTTGGGGGGGCGCGGGGGGGGAGTGGCCCCCGGGGACCAAACGAAATTTTTCCGTAGAAGTGTAGTGGGGCTACATGCCCACCAAATTTCATATTCCCCGGTGCTTCGGTGTCCCTGGTATCGTTGACGAAAAATTTACGGGGGCCCCAGCGTGGGGGGGGGAAGTGGCCCCCGGGGACCAAACAAAAATTTTCCGTAAAAGTCTAGTAGACCAACATACCATAAAAATTTCTTCATCCTCGGTGCCACGGTTCAGGTAGTTATTTAGGAAAAACTGCATTTTTTTGGTTTTGGGGGGGCCCAGCGCGGGGGGGGGAGTGGCCCCCGGGGACCAAACGAAATTTTTCCGTAGAAGTCTAGTGGGGCTACATGCCCACCAAATTTCATGTTCCCCGGTGTTTCGGTGTCCCTGGTATCGTTGACGAAAAATTTACGGGGGCCCCAGCGCGGGGGGGGAAGTGGCCTCCGGGGACCAAACGAACTTTTTCCGTAAAAGTCTAGTAGACCAACATACCATAAAAATTTCTTCATCCTCGGTGCCACGGTTCAGGTAGTTATTTAGGAAAAACTGCATTTTTTTGGTTTTGGGGGGGGGCCAGCGCGGGGGGGGAGTGGCCCCTGGGGACCAAACGAAATTTTTCCGTAGAAGTCTAGTGCGGCTACATGCCCACCAAATTTCATGTTCCCCGGTGCTTCGGTGTCCCTGGTATCGTTGACGAAAAATTTACGGGGGCCCCAGCGCGGGGGGGGGGGAAGTGGCCTCCGGGGACCAAACGAAATTTTTCCGTAAAAGTCTAGTAGACCAACATACCATAAAAATTTCTTCATCCTCGGTGCCACGGTTCAGGTAGTTATTTAGGAAAAACTGCATTTTTTTGGTTTTGGGGGGGGGCCAGCGCGGGGGGGGAGTGGCCCCTGGGGACCAAACGAAATTTTTCCGTAGAAGTCTAGTGCGGCTACATGCCCACCAAATTTCATGTTCCCCGGTGCTTCGGTGTCCCTGGTATCGTTGACGAAAAATTTACGGGGGCCCCAGCGCGGGGGGGGGGAAGTGGCCTCCGGGGACCAAACGAAATTTTTCCGTAAAAGTCTAGTAGACCAACATACCATAAAAATTTCTTCATCCTCGGTGCCACGGTTCAGGTAGTTATTTAGGAAAAACTGCATTTTTTGGGGTTTGGGGGGGCCCAGCGCGGGGGGGGAGTGGCCCCCGGGGACCAAACGAAATTTTTCCTTAGAAGTCTAGTGGGGCTACATGCCCACCAAATTTCATGTTCCCCGGTGCTTCGGTGTCCCTGGTATTGTTGACGAAAAATTCAGTAAGGTGACGAAAAAAAAAAAAAAAAAAAACTTTGACAATCCCTATATGACCGCCGCTAGCGTAGCTAGCGAAAGCGGTCATATAGGGATTGTCAAAGTTTTTTTTTTTTTTTTTTTTCGTCACCTTACTGAATTTTTCTAAATTTTAATAAACACTGTTCTTTTGAACTTTATATTCAAAGTTTCTGGGGATTTTCTTTTTTTAATAACGGTTTCCACACAAATATTAAGCAGCACAACTGTTTTCAACACTGATAATAATAATAATAATAATAATAATAATAATAATAATAATAATAATAATAGTCTCTTGAGCATCAAATCAGCATATTAGAATGATTTCTGAAAGATCATGAAACGCTTGAGAAATGCTGAAAAATCAGCTCTGCCATCACAGGAATAAATTACATTTATAAAAAAAAAAAAAAAAAAAAAAAAAATTATATATATATATATATATATATTATTATATTATTATATACATACAAACATACATACCACAAACAAATTTCGAAATTGTTCACGATTTTTGAATAAATGCAGCCTTGGTGACCCTAAAATGTCTGGTTTAAAACATTTTTTTTTTTTTTTCTTACTGACCCAAAACTTTTGAACGGTAGTGTGTGTGTCTGTACAATCCATGATGCACGGCATACAGGTTAGAAACTTTGGCTCCTGATAAACAAATACCCAGCAATAGCGATGAAATACAATGTGCACTGTAGGAATGTAAATAAAATACAGCATACAGACTAAACACAAAAGAGTGAAGAACTCCAATAAATGACAGGCAGGATGAACGAGACAAACAGACATAAGTATTTATTTCTCGGTTGCTCTTGCTCCAACACAAACCCCAGTATATAGTGGTCAACGTTGTCTTACTGTACAACACATTCACACAAAATCAAGCCTTCACATCTGACATCATTCACTCCCTAATAATCCAATTCAAATGCAACAGGGTAAAAAGTGCATCGGTTAAGACCAGGGTCCTACTGAGAACAGAGTTCAGACAAGAAGAAGAACTGGTTACAAAAAGAGTACAGCACGGTTCTTACAAGCAAAGCCTGGAAGTAATTTGTTAAAAAAAAAAAAAAAAAAACCTTAGAAAAAAAGTCACAATAAAAACATTCATTCTGAAATAAAGATGTTAATACATACAGTTTAATAATAAAAACTAACTAGGTATATACATATGCATATATGCATACACAGTTTTTTATATGTAAGAATCACATTCACAAATACACGCACTTGAGATCGGATTCTGGAGACGTGTGGTCCTCGTTAGTTACAGTGAGCATGTTCTTGCACATGTGAAACCAGGAGCTGGACTAGAAATGGAGAAAGCACCACAAAGAGCTGGCAGCCCAAGAACAAGCAGTTTGTTGGGCATAGAGGATCAGATAGACCCCTATATGCTTTTAGTTTCCATACAGAGGCCTGTAATTAAGGCAGAGATGATGGGTTGGTGTTCATAGGTCCTCGCTGGCGTTTCCTCCGCTTGTTTTATATGGTGTTGGGTCCCTCTGCTGGCCAAATGCAGAACTGCACCAGGCTCCTTCCATCCAGCAGACTACGCAAAGGGGGCGGGGCCAGTGGGTGGATGTTGTGTGGGGACTGTTGCAATGGCTAATGTAGCACCATGCTTCCTTTACTCTGATTGGTCATGCTTTAGAGATTCATATCATGGTTAACGTGGAATGCGTCAATGAAGAAACGTAGTCGAAAGAGAAACGGACACACAAACAAGACGTACGTAGTTGAGATAAGTGGTTAAATCTACTAATTTGTCAGCACGGAATGAGGAACGAAAGGCTGTGGATCATGCAGGTGCATGTTATGATGAGCATGAAATGATGGTACAGGCAAAACATTCCCCTGAATATGTTAGTGCCAGGCAACGACTCTCTTTAGGTTCTCCAATATCCCTGGAATGTCTGCTGCAATGGAATTATGTTAATGGCCATGACAAACAGCATGCACACATGCAACCTGCCCCAACACAATCTCGGTCTTAAAATCGCCCCACCGCCCCACTAACAGTGAGTCCCGTCCACCAAACACCACAGAACCCCACTCATCCAATCAGGAACCTATAGCCACAGAGAGAAAAGAGAGGACAGAGTCATTGACAGGTCCACCGACAACAAAGATTGACCAGCGAGAGAAAAAAGATAGAGGGCGCTAGTGAGCCAGCCAAACTGAGTGCTGCTCTGAAGTTACACATTGTTCTTGGATTATCTTGATTAAATCCCAAATTAAAAAGGAAGTTGTGACACCACAAGTTTAACGAGAAGAGTAGCACTCGCAGAGAGAGTTGAAGTGAAACAGGTTTGGCGCTATGATGAGGGGAAATTTAGCTGCAAGGACAAAACACTTCGAAGAAAGGTGGAAGAACTGGAAACTGCATGAACTGAAAGATCAATGTATCCTCACACTGAATAGAACAAATGATTGGACTGTAGTAGCAATGCAGAGATGCTCCGAGTAGAGTGTACTTAAGTTTCAACATGTATAAAAAAAACACATAAATCTTAACAATTAAGAGCTGATTAAAGTTTGACAAGTTCTCTCACGAATATAATGAGGAACTCATCTCTCAGACAAACAGGCATTTGAAAAGGAGCCAATGCTTTTTGTTCAGTTTTGCTCCAATGATATAAAACTGATTAAAAACACTTATTAAAATGGAATAAAAAGCAATAAAAAACTCTACAAGTCTACAGACTGATCCGCTGCAGCAGTCGCAGTGTAGAGGAAATAGTCACTTTCGACAGTGTGAGTGTGTTTGTCCTCGGGCTCACACAGTGAACAAAAGCATATGGCAGTCAGATGAGCTGCGCTTGATGAGTCACGGTAAATCTGACACACGCTCCCCCATGTATGATGTCATAACTAGGTGGTGAAGCCGTGGGTGATGTCATATGTAGGTGACCGCACCTTTGCTGTTTTTCTCCAGTGTGATCTCCACGTAGGACGTGGGGACGTAGCCCTCCACTCCGCTATTTTTCCGAACCCGCGTCCATCCGTCGCCTTTATCTTCCTCTATGACGTACAGCACCTCGTTCTCGTTCATAACCAACGTGCCTTCGTTAGAGCCTGAGGAAAAAAATGATTTTAATACCTTAACCAGTGTTCTGAGATGAGGAGGCCTAAAAGTTTTATTTAAATAAATTATTTGTAATGTAATTACATTAACATAAAGCATAAATCTTAAGTCAATTATTTAGTAAAAATCTGTCATTTTGTTGTATAGTAATTCCTGTGGGCAGAATTGGATCTTTATACTCGACATTATGCCACAACGTTGTCAACAGCGCTTAACTCGTCCTAAACGAGGAACATTTAAAGCAAGCTGTTTTTGTACCATCAAAAGAGTAGAGAGCTTTGCAGTGGCCGATGACCGGGAGAGGATCGTCATCGTCAAACTCGTCATCAAATTCGTGAGGGTCTGGCTGCGGTGGAGACCGATGCTCCTGACTGTGATCATCTGTGTAACTGCCTTCAGGGCTGAAAGACAGGAGAAAAACAACAGCCATTACGAGCCTTTACGTTCAGAGGCAGCGGTGTGACGTGTGGATGCACAAAGCACTGATGAAATGATGGTTTGGCATCTTGTGTTTTCAACTAAAGTGTACAACTAGTTGTATATCTTTTGGTTTACGTACATCATGACTTAAATGAAAAGAAAATAATATGAGAAAGATTTTTTGGTTAAAAAAAAAAGTCTTTAAGGGCGCTTTCACACTAGCACTTTTGGTGCGCACCCGAGTTCGAATGACGTCAGACTTCGGCTCGTTTGGATGATGTGAACGCTGTCTTCCGAACTCGGGTGCGCACCCGCGAACCGTACTCGAGACCACTTAAAAAGGTGGTCTGGGGTACGGTTCATGTGAACTCGGCTGCTGATATGAACGCAACGCAATCGAACCAAACCGCTATTGTTGACGTATAATGTGTTTTCGGCGGAGAGCCCGCTGTCTTTGAAACGTTTTCAGATTTTTTGCGACAGACAGACGCAAGTGTGTTTCTGTATGTCTATGTTGAAAACAAAACCAAAGGTTAAAAAAAAGAAGAAGAAAAAATGTCAACCGAGCAAGTCTATCCATTTGGGCGCCTTTTCATTCGCGGTTACCAAGCAACACCATTACGCCAGCTGCAGCCTGATGACGCAAGCGTACCGCGGTTCGGATAGAAATAATATAATGTGAACACAGTCCATCGGTGGCAGGGGGAGGGGGGAGCAATCGAACTCGGGTTCGGAACAGGCAATCGAACCAAGTGTGAAAGCGCCTATGTTCACTAAAGCTGCATTTATTTGATCAAAAATACAGTAAAACAGTAATTTTGTGAAATATTATTAGTTTAAAATAACTGTGTGTTTGAATATATTTTAAAGTGTAATTTATTCCTGTGATGGCGAAGCTGAATTTCAGCATTATTAAGTCTATTAAGCATCATAATAAGTCTGCAGGGTCACATGATCCTTCAGAAATCAATGTTGTAAACAGTGCTGCTTAATATTTCAGGATTCTGTGATGAATAGAGTTTAAAGGAACAGAATTTATTTGCTAGTTTTAACATTGTAAACATATTTTTATTGTGTCTCTGCTGAATAAATATGAATTTATTAAAAAAAAAAATGTTTACTGACCTCAAACTTTTGAACAGTAGGGTATATTTCTATGGATTATCAGAAAATGGACGTTATCACACTATAATTTAATATATATATTTCCATGTCGGGATATTATGATCCCAGCATCCACCTCTTTAAATCACTGCTATGATGCCTTTCTACTCATTTAGATCAAGAAAAATCGTGTAGAACAGCAAGAACAGCTCAATAACTCTTCTACGAGTGGGTCAGGCACTCGTTAAAGGGACGACTGTATACAGGATATATACATTATAGTCTGTCTATATTGAGAATGCAGATAATGTAATCAGGAAATCCAGACCTCTCTCTGCCGTGGGGTGTGTGGTGGTTCACATCCGCACTGGGCCGCCGCTCACCACGGGATCCATGCTTCCCTTCAACCTCTGCCAGCCAACTCTGAGATGAAGAGAGACAGGTGAGGAGGGGTTCATGTCCAAATAAATAGTCATTTTCAATCATTTCATGTGATGCAGCATCCGCATCAGGTCCGTTCCTCCACTAGATGGCGGCGGCACACAGAGCTGCTCAGCTGTTTTATCTCAAATTTATCCAGATGTACATTCCCGGAGGCTGTGCTTCCTTATAAGACTGCAACAATAAGTCATTCCTCAGGGAAGGTTACCTCATTTTTATGGATCTCAGAGCGGAGTTTCTCCATGTTGCATATGGTCTCTGAAATCTTGGGCTGGAGACTTCCAGGATCTCCCATCTGAGGATTCTTCTCATAGACATCTTTCATTTTGTTAAGAGCATCTCTGTGACAAGGACAATTATGATTTTGAGATATTGTTCTCTAGCTCTTTAATAGGTTTGAAATGGTTTAAGCTGTTATCGTGCATCGATGCAAACAAACAGAAAAAATCAATAATAGCTATTTAATTTTCAAATACATTATGCTAAATTAAAGTTTTTAGTATGTAATAAAATTCTGGTCTTTCTGCTCATGTGACGAAATTGCTTTATAATCTACCTTTGGTCCATTTCTTTCTGTAGTTCTTTATTTAGCTCATCGATCCTCTGTTGAAGTTTTTTGCGTCTCTGTTCAGGGGGAAGATGGCTGAGATCCTCTAGTGTTGGCGCCTGTACAAATATAGGTTATTCCAGACACAGTTGCAGTGCATGTGGTAGACAGTCGCTCTAGAGAGAGATGTCCTTCCTAGAGCTTAATGGGCCTGTTAGTTTGAATACATTCCAATTTTGCAATTCATCCGAAAGTTTATAAACATTTAGCCACACTATAAGAAAGACATCTTTAAGCTGTACAGAATGAGGAAGGAGGGGGTTTCAATGCAGTCATAGCATCCTAGAACTAAACACTCAAGTCTATTTTCAAACTTCATATCTATACTACAGCAGTCCAAAACACACATCACTTACCAGCTTTAAAGACCACTGAGAGGTTAAGGTTAGGTCACGCCATTTCAAAAAGAAACAAAGACAACAAATCGCTCATCAACATCAGTCAATCGAATGCATTTTTGACTGACGATTTTAGTCACGTTCACACAGAACGGCACCATCAGGATAAAGCAGGTCTTAATCGAGGTCTGACCTACTGCAGTTCCAGCGCAGTTCATGTTAGTCCAACATTGTTAATACCACAAAAGAGACATTTTGGAAGTCTGGTTAAAAACCTGAACCAGCCTGAAACCACAACCTCATCTTTGTTTTCAACATTTCCATTTAAGCTAGGTTATAAAGTAGAAGCAAAAAGAAGAACAGGTAATATAGTGGCATTTGGTTTTCGAATCAGTTATTCTGAACTACTAGGAAAAGGTAATCCATTATTATGGCCGTCGGCAGAGTGTTAGAGTTGCCACCACAACAGATTAACTAATGACAGCAATCCAATATGCATCTATAATAACTTGATAAATTTGCAAATATTCAGTTGGTTTGTTGCACAATGATGTACCAGGCCAAGAAAATGTTAAGGAAACAAAGATGACGCTTGTGAGATTTCAGAATAGTTGTATCCGGATAGTTGAAAAGACGTTCACAAATGTTAAACCTTGGCAAAAATCTCCTTGCGTCCTCATCAAACTGTACGTGAGCGGTCATCGTTCGCTCTGTTGTTTACAATAGGATGGACTTGTATGGACGGGCATTTTTCTACAAAGAGATTTACAGCTGGATGTTAAACATTTTTGGTGAACAAAATCAGTTTGGTATTTATCCAAAAAGCTTTGTTCAGGATTTAAAAGATCTTCAAAGGAGAGTTTTTCGAAACCGTAAATCTCCCAGACTATGTTCATGTATATTCAGAAGAAAACCCCCTAATATTTGTAAATGTACTTCCCTTCTCATGTCTGTTTTACAGCGTGTTCACAATGACAGCGATTTACAGAGTTCAAGTAATTACAAGTCATCAATTTTCAATAAGAGAAATGAGCAACAGCAATCATCTCAATGTAAAAAAAGGTTTAGTTGCACACAAAGCAACTTGTAACATCAATGTCAGTGTGAACAGGTTTACAGAAAGAGCTACTGAGCTGTATTAAGTAATATGCAAACTAGCATGCGCTTTTAAAAATAAAGCAAGAAGAAAAAAAAAATTCACCCACCCAACACTTCCACCACCGTGTTCCACTGATTTACGCAACAAATCAAACTTAAAAAAAAATGATGGGCACAGCTCTTTGGACCCAGATAAAGCCTTATTCCTTCACTCAAAAGAATCATATTTCGCTGTTTCCCCGCGTGCAGGAATTAGCTAAACCTTGGGTGAGAGAAACCGGCCCAAGCACAAGCGGCAAGCGCTAATGTCATAATCACGGCAAACCCACACACACCAGGCCGACTCTTACCCCTCTTTTCACAGTTCGGAAGGATGGAATCATAGATTTTGCATTTCTCACTTCAGTTTGATGGTTAGCCTTTCGCTCTTTTGTGAATTTAGGAGGCTGGATATTGCCAGAGGGGATACTTGGGCGGGAAGGAGGAGGGTTGGATGGGGGAAGCTGGGACAACAAAGATTTCAGGTGAACTAATAGCCAAACACAAACAAACGAACACGCAAATCTACAATCCCTAGTTAAATGACTGACTGAATGAAGTCTATCTGGTTAAATGTAGCTTTATAAGCAAGTGTTAACTTTCATTACAATGAAGGGTTTTTAAAAACAAGAACTGCTTTCAAGGGAAGGAAAAAATGTGAAATGTTCTTAAAAAAAGACAAAAGGGTCAGGAAGTTTATGTTGGTACTGACAGCATAGGTCTGAAAGCAGAAGTTAAAGTTTTACCTAGCCATATAATCCTTTACTGTTCACACAAGCCAAAGCAGAGCGCCTGACGGTCATGTGGGCTTTTAATTTATTACCTATTCATAGCAAATGAGCTTTACAATGGAACAGAAGTTGCTGAACAATGAAAATACCTTGGGTTTCTTCCCAAAAAGCCAGAGTTTGTTTTTGGTCCTGCTAATCGCGTGTTTGGGGTCCGGTTTGCCTCCCTCTGTTTTGGGGGTCCCGATGGTGCTATCTGATCCTGTTCGCTGGATGTTCTGACTGAAGTCTTCGAAAGGGAAATCAACCGGGGGTTCAAACCCCGACTTGAACGACTCCACTACAATCCCAGAATCCTGTGGGACAACAACAATATGCTTAGCGTGCTTGGTATGCTTTATTTAGAGCCAAGTGCAAGTATAATACACTACCTTTCAAAAGTTTTTTTTTTTTTAAAGAAATTAATACTTTTATTTTTTGGGAACCAAATCAGCATATAAAAATGATTCTGGAGGATCATGTGATAATGAAGACTGGAGTAATGATGCTGAAAATGAATAAATATATACATTTTAGAATCTATTCGAATAGAAAACGTAGAATGTAGCCTCGGGGACCATAAGATACTACTTTCAGAAACATAAATATCTTAAACAAGCCCTAAACTTTTGAATGCCAGAGTAGATTTCATTTAAACGAAAGAAACACAATTTCCTTGAACTCTGTCACCAGCAGAACATATCTCTTTCTCGACTACTACTAAACCTTTATTTATTTGCCCTCTTGAACATCAATACTCAACTCAGTTACTAAGCTAACCTTAGAAACAGTAACGTGAGCATAATGGTGTAAGCTCATGGTTTGTTCATTTCAGGGACTGAACCAGCAACCTTCTGGTTACCAGTCCATACCTGTAGCAGTAATATTCTATAGAGGAAAAAACAATAATAATAAAAAAAAGTGTGATTTAAGGCCATTGTATGAAGTACAGTGAGTACTATAGTGTTTGTAAACTGTGAAAGTAGGCACAAGGAAAGATGGTTAGCTGGTCTGGAATGACTGTGTTTGACCAGGGTGTGGTAGCATTACAAAAGAGCTCTGGCTCCATGTCACCCGTTTAACAGCCTCTATGAGGCTCTCTTGACCTCAGGATTCGAGCAGAGGGCATTAGGAAATCCCAAAACAACGTAAGCAAGCCCATAAATAAAACCGTGAACAGAATCAGGTCATAATCAGACCCGAATGGTTCGTCATTGGGCAGGTCGAGTACCGACCATTGGAGTCAGGAAGCAAGGGGAAAATAGGAAAAACAAGAGTGGCATGGTGTTATGGGTCTGAGGATATGAACAGCTCTGAGTAGAATCTTCAAGCTGCCACCTTAAAATTACAGTAATTCGTCAAAACGTAATCGCAGAATTGTTCCAAGAATAAAGAAAGAGTTGTGCATAAATTAGTTGGTCTTCAATCCTAAATTATTTAAGAGATCTGGAGGGGTATCCTAACCTAGCTAGGAGTTGCTAAATAGTTTTGTTATATGTACAGATTGTTATATGTTCAACTAGATCTGGTCAGAAAGTTGGTAGGGCCATTAACTTAAATTGATTCGCACCCACTTGAGGCTGCGCATATAGTGGTTCATAAATAATAGAGATTCTCTCGAAAATGAAAGTTACGATGTAAAAATTGCTAACAAATGGATAGTGGGAGGCTGGAAGTATCAGTATATAAGGCTTAGGCTACACTAAAAGTTACTTTTAGCTATTTATATAAAAAAATCTCCAAGGTATTGAACACGCAAAGTTAAAAGTTGTTTTTGCTAAGAATGGTTTGACTCCAAGTTAAAGCATTTCTTGGAAGTTCTATATACATTTTGTACAAAGTTTGGGGTCAGTAAGTTTTTCCTTTCAGCAAATATGTATTAAAATTGATCAAAAGTGACAACTTTTACACTTACAAAACATTTCTATTTCAAAATATATGCGGTTCTTCTGAAATTTCGAAAGAATCCTGAAAAAAAAAGTATCACTGGTTCCACAAAAAATATTAAACGGCACAACTGTTAAACATTGATATTAATAATAAATGTTTCTTGAGCACCAAATCAGCATATTAGAATGATTTTTGAAGAATCATGTGACACTAAAGACTGGAGTAATGATGCTGAAAATTCAGTCTTGCCATCACAGGAATAAAATTCATTTTAAAAAACATTTTAAAGGTGAACTTACTTTGTTCAATGAGTCAATATATCATCAATCTCTCCTACCCTGATCCACTATGGAAAGCCAATTGAAAGTGTTTACAATTTAGACCCAGCAGGATGATTTTCATGGGAAATTGCATACATGCGTCACTCGTCTGTGCGTTCCACATCACATCCGGTAAATAAAAAAAGTTTCTCCAGCTACTTTGATGTGTGCATGATGTCGGAGTGGCATAGGTTAGTTGTCACAACGAGTGAGAAAGGTTGACCTTGAACCTCAGAGGATTCAGCCATTTAAAAAACACGCAGAACAGAGGAGAGTCTGCTGGCAAAAAGAGAACATGGCTAAGCTCGTAATAAAACAAGAATCAACATTGGCTTGGCTTTTCGGAGATGGTGAAAGGAGAACTGAAGGATTTGAAATGTTGTAAAAGCGACAGAGATGGTGTTTTATTACTCAACAAGGGAGTAAGGTATTTTACTGAACAGATAAGCTCTTTAACAGTTCAGAGAATTCATTGTAAAGCATTATCTATTGTTAAGGGTCTTATTCATCTGCACAGTCGCGCAGAGCCGTAGCACAACCAAAACAATGTTCTGCCGCAAAATGCATGCAGTTTTGTTTAACTGCAAGAAAGCAAAAAAGTTATATGCTGTGCCTTTGAATTGTAATAATATTTCACATATTGCTGCTTTTACTGATCATAAAGGCAGCCTTGGTGAGCATAAGAAACATAAAAAAACCTTATCAACCCCAACCTTTTGAACAAGTCCAGGACAGAAAAAGAAAGCAAGAGAGGGAGACTAAATGGGGCAGATAAAAATGTAATCAGCGGTTGCGGAGCCACACGCGACCTTTTCATAAGCATCAGCGCTGGCGACAGCACTAAGAAAATGAGCAACTTGATTCTCTCATCCTCCCATGCTCCCAATCATCCACTCCCTCACTTCCTCCCGCCTACTCGCCGTCTCCAATCCTCCCTTCTTTCTATCAGTGTAGTGGACTGGAGCTATCATCAAGATCGTAGGTACAAAATGACATCAGGGAGAACTGAACCAATGGATGAAGGGTGGTAATCAAAGCACGTTAGATGTTTAGCAGTTTAGAGATTTTTTGGTTGTTTTTGAAAGAAGCTCTCTTGTGCTCACCAAGGCTGCATTTATTTGATCAGAAATACAGTAAAATCAGTAATATTATAAAATATTATAACAATACAAAATAACTGTTTACTATTTTTAAAATGTAATTTGTTCTTTTGATTGCAAAGCTGAATTTGCAATCAATGCCGATTTGTGGCTCAATAAACATTTCTTATTAACAATGTTGAAAACATTGTTGTGCTGCTAAATGTTTGGAAAACCATGATACTTTTTTGTAAAATGTCTTTACGGTAACTTATGTTGAAAAAAGTATTAAATTCTTTAAAAAAAAGCATTTACTGGTTCCAAACTTTTGAACTTTTATATATTGCTAATATTTCATAATAGAATTTATAGATGTTTTACTAGTACTCAATTCCTTTTTGTATGGCTCTTAAAAGTCTTAAGTGTTTCAGCACTTACCCTACGCTCATCCACATTTTTAGCAGCGGTCACCATGCCCTCCAGGCATTTTGAGACAATGGGAATGACTCTTCGTTCCACCTCGGCAAAACTCCGGTACGTCTCCCCAAGCTTGACCGTCCGCCGTTCATCCATGTCCTGCAGATTCTACAAGCACATGAACACAGAGGTTACAGAACTACATAAACAAAACTACAATGAGACGTTTTGATTTATTAGATCTTTTCTGTGGATGGTCACAAACCAAATGCAATCTATTACAGTGCTTTATTTGTTAACTAAACAGACAACCTTTAAGGGAGGAGTTCACACAGAAAGCATTTTTGCTGTTAAAAACACGAGACGCAGGTCAGTAGATTGAAAAAAAAAAAAGCACACACCGTCTAGTGAATGTTTACATAGAAAAACAATAGAAAAGTTTAATAAACTTCAAGAACTCTAAAACATTTCAATTAAAATATCAGAAACTAAAGATCGGGGAAATCATCACCTTGAATATTTGAGGGATGGCCACGTTGAAATGTTTCCACTGTTCAGCATTAAAGTTCTGCAACTGGGCTGCATACTCGTTCTTGCTCTCCTCCGCCATGTGTTGTCTCAGATACAGCTGGGACTTCGCCTAAGACAGAATGAATGGTCATCTGTATTACTAATGCTTCAGGAATACAGCTCAGGCCTCAGGACGACTTCCAGTCTTAGGCCAGAAACTGCATTCAAGTGCTATTTTACAATGGTTTTACAAAATGGTTCAGACGACGTTCAGTCAATAATTATAAGAATTTGTGTAGAGTACATCAGGATCACAGAAACTACCTTTTCCACCTCTGACTTTGTGGCGTTGATGTCATTGTCTAGCCTGTCGTAGATCATTTGTGATTTTTCTGCCTCTCTGCATTCCCGTTCAAACTTCTTTTTACTCTGTGAAATCCATACGGAAAAGGAGACACACGTGTTGATGGGCTCTCAAAACAGGCATGAAACATTTCCTGCACTGCTATGTGAGCATTAGCAATCCTCCCTGCATAAAAAACTGTCAGGATTTGATCTAGTAGCAACATAAATACAGATAATCTTAAAAACAAACATCCAAAACAGTACTGAGAGTGAGAGCGATAATGAAATTTGTGTAACTGCTTCCAGAGCATCTGTGTTTCATTTCGTGACAGTGCAAGAAAGAGGAATACCTATGTTATTACGACATGGTCATTCTCAACGCCAGATTCAGCTGTTGCTGGCCTTAAGCTGCAGCAACCTAAAAGCTGCAAAATACTCTATGAGACGCACTGACAGACAGGAAACGTACAGGATGCAGGAATGCAGTGCAGGGTATCAATTGGAGCGAGAGGGAGAATGGAAAGAAAGAGCTTGAGAAGATGAATGTGGCGCAGGAAGGTTTCCATTTGTGCACTGCCAACAGTCTTTGTCACTTCTTCTGTTTTATACTTGCATATAAACACACACAGTCATCTGGATCTGTATAAATCTGGACCCCAGGTCACAGCTGGAGGAGAGGTTGTGAATCGGTCACTTGCACTCAGACACAAACACAACTGTGCAACTAGCAGTACAAACACAACCAATCTTAAATAGGGCTGATGCTATTCCAAACTCTCTGTGTTTGATACCAGTACCTTGAATTCTATCAGTAGATTGAAAAAAGCGCACGGTTAAAGATGTCCGTCTAGTGCACGTTCACATTGGAAAACAATGGAAAAGTAGCACAGTCAAATGGAAAAGCACATTAAGAATAGCTTTTGTTCATTGAAATAAAGCTGAAATAAAATATAATATAGATATTAGAAGAACAACTACAAAAAAAATTAGAAATTGCAACTAACTGGAATAAAATAAGTTTAAGTATTAAAATTACTCAAACTAAAACAAAAATAAATTCAAACTAAATAGAAAAGTTCTACTTTCTTTTAAATTGTATTTAAAAAACAGCTAACAAAAATGACAAAGCACATAAAATTAAATTGAGAAAAGGAAAACTGAAAATAAGAAAATCAAAGTTAATTCAAAATATTAATGAAAACTACAACAACTTTCTGTGGTTGATACCCATACAAGTGAAATTTCATGCTTCTTGCTACCTATTTCCAATGTACAAAAAAAATAAAATAACAACATGCCATTGGATAATAAAACAATGTAAAATTATCTCTAAATATTTATGTAAACACGGCATTGTTTTTTTTTTATTATTTTTTATTTATTATTATAATTATTTATTAAAAGTAAAGTCACTAATTAAATTACAACAAAATAAGTAAAAAATAATGAAAAATGCCTGATTAACAAGGATGTATGAGCATACACACAAGCCTACCATACAGACTGCACATAAGTCCAGATTGTGTACTCAGCACTGATTTCTTTTTGAACCAATACCAGTACCAGTACCAGTACATTACTTACATTGTCCATGTGTTTCCAGCACTGGTCTAGATACTGTTGGGTCTTCCGTCCCTCCTGGAGATGCTGTTGATCAGACACAACAAACAAATGTTTAAATACAACTTGTCTTGAACTGCACCAGTGTCTCAGGTGTATGTATTTGGCACTCACATGTTTCCTCTCAGCCTTCAGGTCCTGTGAGTACCTCATCAGCTCCCCATACACTTTGTGCCCCATCTCCTCGGCAACGACCTCTCGCTGACCTGCGTAGTCATTCAGCTCGTTCAGTATGGAGTAGAATGACATACAGGATGTGAACCTGCCGGAGGAAAATATACAATGAAAAAAATACTACATATAATCTTGTTCGTTTATTTTTAGCTCCATATCAGCATCAATGATTGTTTCCATGGCAAAATCAAAATATTATTGACTTTTTTACTTATTTAATTGTTTTAGAGACAAAAAAATAAAAAGACATGATTCTTACAGCACTGCAATAAAAACTATATGATCTTTCAATTTGATATTTGCCAAAAATATCCAGTTCCATTAAATAAATCAAATTTTGCCATTTTGCAAGCTTATTTCGATTCGTTAAAATGACAAAATGAATATAAGCATTAGTAGTCAACTGATATGTTTCGTTGTTGGTTTTTTCTTTTTTTTCAAAGACCAAAGCAGGGTAGCTAATATAATGCTGACATAAACAATTGAATTGTCAGTGTAAAACCCACTGCCATCACATTTAGATATATTAGAAAACTTTAAAAGACCTTAATATGTATTTGTAGAACTTTTGAACTTCTTGCCTCTGAACTAAAGGTTTACGTTCTGATATGGGACAATTTCTTGGACATTCAATGCCCTCATTAAAAATGAATTGCGTTTATCAGCAGTCGCACACAGCTTCTCCTCAGGTTGCCGCCATGGCCCCTGGGGGCCGGAAGTCTCTAGTCTATCTGTATGTTGATATTGACTAAGGGCCAGCCTGTAAGGCATGACTAGCTCACTATATTAAAAATCCCCCTTTACAAACACACAAAAAGATGTTCGTCTCTCCTCTTTAGGGATGTGTGTGTATTGCGAGGGCTGGACGGAGATGTTTTTGTCCAAAGCAAATGTCCCCCCCACCTCCAGGGTTGAGTTCTAATCAGCGGGCTGTCTGTACACTACATGAGGAATGTCCTGGGACAAAAACACAGGCTGGGAGAAATTATGCCTATCTAATGGAATTCATTACGGGATCTGGGAGGGACTCGAGCTGACACCCATCGTATACTCCCCCGTTTCTGCTTTCAACCGTAATCTAGAGCCAACAGGGTAGAAACATGCTGGTTAAGAAAGCAACTACAGCCAAAATGTACAGTGAAATAATGCCATGAGCTAAAAGTAAGAATGTATAAAATGTTGTAGTGAAACAAATGGATTTCATTCTGTCATTGAATCCAACGGTAATGAATATATCTAACAGTTTGAGTGTATTAGAATATCGAATTTTAGTATTACTCAATACTAAAATATTTTTTTATTAATATTTGAATTAGCTTTTAGTTTTATTTGTATAGTAATCATTTTAAAGGTCCTATGACATGCTGCTTTTTGGATGCTTTAATATAGGCCTTAGTGGTCCCCTAACACTGCATCTGAAGTCTCTCTCCCGAAATTCAACCTTGGTGAAGAATTACAGCCACTACGAGCCAGCCCCACAATGAGCTTTCCTTAGGACGTGCCATTTCTGTGTCTGTAGCTTTAAATGCTAATGAGGAGGAGAGAGGCGGGGCAAGGTGCAGGGTGGGGGTGTGGCCTTGCGGGGCAAGGTGCAGGGTGGGGGTGTGGCCTTGACCAGCTTGCAGCCACGGTACCATGCGCTAATGTTTACAGTGAGTGGATGTATCGCAATGGCTCGTAGACACGCAGTCGTTCAAGCTTTCCAGTTTGGAGAAGCACCTGAAGAAGTTGCAACTCAGCGGTTACAGCAGGACGTCTCCGAATGGTTAGTTTAAAATATTGTGTCTGGATACGGTACTTTAGTTGGTTTGTTTATGCATGCTGTTACAGTTATTATCAAGTAGCAAACGCTAGCCTACGTTGTTGGCTTTTCATGTTGCTCTGATTTGCTATCGTTCTAAAGCTGTATTAGCATCTACATCAGTAATCTTTGTAGTTTACAGAAGACTGTACTCTGACTCCTTTTTAATGACAAAGTTGTCCACGTATATTGAAGTCATATTACACATAACCCATGATTTACTCCTGATGTTCATTTGTACAGCCAAACACTGAGCAACTGCCATGGTTCGCTTGTTTGCAAGCCATAATGTCTCTCGAGGAAAAAACAATATCGCGCTCGCACGGTCCTAGCTCATTTTCTCATGGACGGGCCAAATTCTCTGGGCGGGCAAAGGTAAAGGGGAGGTAACCTTTCCCCGTATGACGACATATAGGGAAGATTCCAGATTGGCCCATCTGAGCTTTCATTTTCTCAAAGGCAGAGCAGGATACCCAGGGCTTGGATAGAACTCATATTAATGTTAATATGAGGAACTCATATTAATGTTAAAATTTTCATGCCATGGGACCTTTAAGTTTTTTTGTTTTGTTTTTACCATGTGGGTTTAATTTATTTTGTCTTTCAGTTTTAGTTCAGTTTTTAATTATTTCCAGTTTTTTCATATACTATTATTTATATTGTATTGTATTCAATTAACAATAATATTTGTATTAGTTTTAGACAGATATTGACTATCTATGAGGAAAGAGACTTCAGAGTGATATGAGAGACACGAGACTAGCCTAGCTAAGTAGGAAATCAGTCTTGTTCTCGGGACAACGATCAATTAAACAGTTTGAATATTTGACCAAGATAATGCCTGGACTGGCCAATCAGAATCAAGCATTCTAAAGATACATGTAACAGCCTATTATATGCTATATCCAAATCATGTTTTTGTTAGCTGCCATTAAAACCATAAATAGCAGTCAAAATAACCACTTAAAAATCTTTGGAGCAAGCAAATGTTTGCAATTTAACTCACCTGGGCTCATCCTCTTTGGAGCGCTTGGGGCAATATTTCTTAACCAGACTCCTGTTGGGCAACAAAAAGAACTTTTTAGAACTCTCAGAGAAAAACTGCTCATGTTCTGAATAGATCAAACAAAAAGCACTCATTGGGGATTAGGATATCCCTTAACATCAAAACTAAAGTTATTCACACAACCATGAGGAGAACAAGGAGTCTGTCTAGTGTGTTTACTTTATGCATCAGAGAATTAAAGTAGGCCACGGTAAACAGGCAAAACAAGTGATGGTATGCTAATCTGTCTTCCTTCTCCCCCCGTCCCACGCAATATAAACTCAAGGGAATGAACACAGAAACGAATCTTCAGTGGGAGCTCTGGAGAGAGGCTCTACTGCTGTGCTCCGCCATGGAATGGGGGATGGTGTGGGGGGTCCGTTGAGTGTGCTCAGGGAGGAAGACAACCCAGACCCCCATCGAGCTGAATTAATGATGTTTGGCACTTCCTTTATTAAAGCTTCCTCAAATCCACTTCATGAAACAGATCAAACAAAAACTCACTTCCCTTCTCTTTTAGTCTGGTTATGATAGGTTTGCACTCAAGTGCCTCAGCATCCTTTTTCAGATGCAGCAAAAACACAAGCATCAAACTGATAATCAACAAAGATTTACTTGTTCTGATGTGAAAAGAAACATACTGTATGTTATGAGCACTTCAAAGTGTAATGTTAAAACCCTTTTTTAACAGACAATAAATAGTAGAGGTGGGAATACAGTCCAATTTTTTTTGTCAATGAGTGCATTTACATGCTGCGTGTCAAACCGATTATGCTTAATAAACCAATAATGAGTGAGGGCACGTAAACGCGTTAAACCGTTTTCCTTTAACAGCATAAGGTCATGAACGGCTTAAGAATAAACTGATCGACACAGCTAGATTTTTGCCCCTAACCCCGATTTCGCCCAGCATGTAAACACCTTAACCTGTGTTCTGCCAGCTTATAGAAGTGCGCATGTGTGATAAGTGTGACAGGAAAGCATCCTTATACAGCAGATTTAAGCACATCCAGTAAGTGTTTTGTGGTAGGGGAGGAGAAATATCGCAAACTCAGACTTTTTCTTGACCCAAGAAATATATATAAAATGTGTTCTCATCTAATGCAGCCAAAGGACAGGTAGTACAGTTCAAATATGAGAGGAGAATGAGTCAAAGTTTCCCACTGAAATTGTGAAATACTCTGGGGGTTTGTAATGCTTTAGCTTATTTAAAATCACAACTTGCATAATAAATATAATACTCTCAGTGAAACACATGATGCTTACATTTTGACGTCACAACCGGGTAATAACCTGCTTCTTAATAGTCTTGTAAACATGGTTTACTTGCATCTCCAGGTTGTTGATTTGCATGTAAACCGATAAATCAGATTTTTTGTTGTTATCAGCGTATTGGTGTGCATGTAAACATGCTCATTGTATGAATAATTTATATTACGGTGAATGCACACAATGGTATTTTGCATTAAAAAAAGGTTTTGTTAATCTGTTAATCTGGCTATTAGATAAACATATTAATTGAATTAATCTGGCTATTAGATTAACAGATTAAATAATTTAATTAATTGCAATGAATGATTGCATTTGTAATAAATATATAAATATTTATAAGAATATAAGAATATATTAATTCTAAATATATGATTTGTTTTGATTGTATGTATGGAAACAGATTATTATTATTATTGTTTCATTATTATTTGATTATTAATTTTTTTTTTTTACTGATAAATGACATTAAAAAATCAAACAAGAATAATGTTCTTTGGCTCCATTCACCCCTCACTACGGAAACTACCCTTGAGAGAGAAAACCGTCATGGTGTTGCCATGTGTGACGGTCCGCGTCTCAGCGGGGGTTTAGAGAGCATTGTGGGACCTGTCAGGTAGAATGAATGTGGTACTACACTAGAACCTACAATGAGATTTGAGAGGGGGGAAGAGAAGCGACTCTATAACCGTATCCAGGCAACAGCAAAACGTCCACAGGGACCAAGACATCCCGGGAGAGGAGAGGTGAGGATAGGAGAGGAGAGAAGGCCCCAGCTGCAGTCAATGCGTGCCCCTTTGGCGAAAACACAGTGTGTCTCTCATTCTCAGTTTGATCTCATATCAAATCTTACAACTTGGAGCCTGCAGGGATTTTTGACCCGATGTGTCTCTCACCCTCACGCTGAATCCCAAGGCAAAAAGCAATATTACCACATAAGGGAATGATTTAAAAAAAAAAAAAAAAAAAAAAAACAATAACATGGGTCAAGGCAGATGTGCTCATTAGGACAATTAAAGCCCTATTATAAAACGGATTGTTCCAACTTAAAAAAACACCTGAGATTGCACACCAGTTGAACACTATAATAATGTGCAAAAAGTGGTTAAAAATGTACAGTTAGGCTGATGAACTACTGTATATTATGTTTTTGTTCTTACTAGCAACAACATTAATTTACTTAAAGGTAAGGTGGGCAATTTTAGAGCAGCTAGCAGTAGCAAGCTAGCTTTGAAATCATAAGATCCCACCCTCCCTTCAGAGCATCTCCAAAGCCACGCCTCCTCCAAAACACATGAACACTCCGCACAGCCAGAGCATAGTCTGCAAAGCGTCAAGAGAGACGGCATTACATTACCTCGTGTCTCAAAGCAAATAACATGACAATAATGAACGTAAACAACTTAAAGAGCGCTGACTTGTACCACCTGACTGCTGCAGATTTATTTCGGCGTTGATAGTGTTGAAATAAAAAAGCATAAATCCGAGTCTAAGGACGTCATGGGTGGCCATCTCTTAATTATGGTGGTTATGGAGTGAACGCAGCATAAGCTTGTTGTTTTGGTTTAGGGGAAACTTTAAAAGGTGGCTGCTGTTTGTTTGCTGCGCTCTGTGACTTTCTGTCCACAACTCTGCATAGCCTCATGGAACGTGCTGATGACGTGCGATATGGAAATACATACATTGGAAATACTATTATTACATTATTGCAATTTTAAATAACAAACTGAACTTTGTGTGTGATTGCAATGAACAAGCAGTTTTTTTATGATAATCACAGATTAAGGATAAGAAATTGTTAATAGATTGGTGCAATACCTGTAAACTTCAGGGATTGGTCACTATTAATTGACTAGTCAACCAAATTCATCATCATACTATACAGGGCTTCCTTGTGACCAATTAGTCAGCTAGTTGTTCAAGAAATTAACCCAGATGTTTCTATAAGTATGTAGCCTAGTTGTGTGCACCTCTCGAAACATGGCAACAAAGACTGAATCTGAATCAGTGCTTCAGTACCACTCACTTAAATCATTCACTTTTTATTAGCCTATTTATTTCATGTTTTATTAACACAATAAAACCCCTATTAGATGCTCACCGTAGCTGCTTTGCATAGACCTGCTCGATCTCCAGACGCTCCTTGACGAACTTTGCATAGCGCTCTAGGAAGTCGATTCCCCACTGCGTGTGTTTGTCGAGATTCTCGAACTGGTCCTGATCAAGGAAGAAAGCGGAAAAGAGAGAGAGGTCCAGTGAGAGGGAGTTTGATCTGTCACTGGGCTGCTGATGCCAGACAGGAAACATGAATATGGAAGGACTTGTTTGAAGAATATTAAACATTTGCAGGGTGAGTGCAGAATATAAATCAATGCTAAATAAACATCCACATAACAAACAAGGATTGTTTCATTGCTTTGAACTCATTTTCAACCAAGTCAAGATGAAAATCACTCTTCTCTTATTAGGCACATTTAAAGTCAAGTCAAAGTTTTGGGAAATACTCCTCTGCAGTTATGTATCCTGCTATAAAAAACGTATTCCTTCATTAACCATTTCAGTCGTATCCAACTCTTGGTGATTCTACGGGCCATCTCTTGCCATACGCGAGAGACAGTCCATGAATTTTCTTGGTGATGATTTTCCAGGGCAGGTCACCAGGTCTTTCCCCAACCCTTCCCAAACACACACGCACTCAGACCTATGGACAATTTAGCATCTCCAGTTCACATATACTGCATGTTTTTTGGATTGTGGGGGAAACCAAAGCACCCAGAGGAAACCCACATTGAGAAAGAAAGGACTCCTGGCTCAGATGGGGCTCAAACCGGGGACCTTCCTGCTGTGAGGCAACAGCGCTACCCACTGAGCCGCCCATAGAAACATATACTGGGTTGTAAATGTAGGTACCAGCCTGCTACACAAAATCTCACTGCTTTTATCTGTTATTTCAGACATGCTGAAAGATATCCGCCTTCTTCATACTGCCAGCTTGGATGAAGAATCGGATGAACTGAAAAGACTGTTACATCACATTCCTCACCACCAACACGACAGCACAGACACGGTGGATCCAAACAGTCCATCTGGGTCCTGAGCAAAAAACAACTCTACGGAGGAGTAAGTGACATCTACAGCTTTACATTGTAGGACTATTTATGGTAAAGTCTCAGATGTAGGCAGACTGAGAGCGAGAACAAGAAGCACCTAAAATGAAACACTGAGTAGCTAAATAACTTTTTTGTTATAGAGGGATCACAATCACTTAAAATGTTTGAAAAATTCTGTAAAAATGTATACATTATATAAAAAATGTATGTTAAATAAAAAAAAAGAAAACTTTTAATGCATTTTTTTATTATGTACTTATATAATTAATTATAATTTAGTTATATAATTACACATAATAATTATTTATTAAAACTATTTCTTTACTATTTACTTATTTTCTTCATTTTTGTCACAAATGTGACCATTGCAGTTGAAGTCTGGAGCCCGGTGAGGTCTCAGACTGAAGACCTGTCTTTATGAACTGAATGTGAATGCCGCCACAAGCTGTAGTCTCAGTCTGTCATGGGTCAGACGAGGCTTTATGATGATGATGATGATGATGATCTCTGAGAAGTAGAGAGAGACAGGCAAGCTGTGAATCAGCCCGAGGCAGAGCCAGTCTGTTCACAGGAGGCACAAGACAGTCTATCCACTGTTCACCAGGAGACGAGAGACAAAGTAATGCAGCTTCAAAGACTTGATCACAAAACCAAAACATCTAATATCAAACAAACCATGATGTAATATAAATCATTTCTTAATAAGCACACATGCATACATGCATGACTTCTCAACATTGGTCAAATATCATGACCTGAATGATGACATGATCATTTTAAGGTACATTACATGTGACTGATTATGTCCACAGTCCAACCTGGGGTTAAGACCGCTAGCAGGTTATGAACCTACAAGCTATTCCAGCTCAGATCTTAAACCACTACACCACATGCGATTCCGCCAAGGGAGAAGAGGAGAGCTTTGTTCTGGAGTTGACAGGCCGCCAGCGTACTTCCTCCACTGGAGAACAATGAACAAACGCCATTACAGCACCTTACGGACAGCACAGATTACAAACTCATTTAATCAGCCTTCCCCTGAGGACTTCTGATGAACGTCATAAGGAATAGAACACACGACTGATGAGAAGCGCAGTGAAACCCATTAGTGAACCCAGCAAAAGATCCCTGACAATTCCCTGTGACACCAAGAACATACACTACAGGACTGCAATGACACATTAACACAGACCCCAACAAAATGTACACAGAGATAAACATTAGTCGCAAAAAACTGTTTCAGAGTTTTCTAGAAAGTTACTTGACCTCTGAGTTTTCTCTATGAATGAAAGGTCAAGCAGAGTCAGTGGTAACACTAAGAAAGTGCATTATTTAAGAATATTTACTGTATGAATCAATGTTCAATAAGGATGAGGATGCAGGATATTACAATTCTGGTCAATATAAAATAGCCAATAATGATGTTAATGTAAAGGCAGATATTAAATTTGATACTCTTTTTTAATAGTATAATATAATATACTAAAATCTATCATTTAACATGCAAATTAGGCATGTCCAGATCAAGTTTTTTGTACCTCCAATCCGAGTCAGAAACTCAGTATTCCAATATTGAGTATCTTGCCCATACAGAGTCCCGATCCGACACTTGTATTTTCCTAGTGCTTGGTCCACACTTCAAGAATATTTAAGTTATTAAAATCAATCCAAAGTATACAGGGGTGTGCAAAGTGTTTCTCAGGGGTTTAAATGTAAAAAAAAAAAAAGGTGCATCTATCACTAGTAACTGCAATATAACAATATTACTACAATCATTTTATACATTGTAAACAGACTGTGCGGTCACAATTATGAATATGGGACAAATGATATATAAACTTGTATTTTGTATACAATAAGCAGAATAATTGCAACAGTGGATTTAAGGTTAGAAAGCATGAAGCTTGCGGTGTCAGAATGCCAATCTGTCAGTCAAGTGACTCAAGTCCAAAGTGAGACGCAAACCATAGCAATGAGTTATGGCAACTATGTTTCAGATAGCCTGATGCAAATAAAAAGAAATATAAAAGAAATCACTTTCAAATGATGTTACAAAAGTGCGCCTTATTAAAATATATATCTTTTCTCTAAATTTAATATGGTCAACAATCAGCTAATATCTCATAAATATAATCCTACCCTAACACTAATAATCAACCTAACACTTTAATACTTCAGTCAAGCCAATACAAGAATATTGGCTTGACTGAGCTCATCTGTTCAGTGGCTTGTATTTTGAGCTGACTTGGATGTTTCTGTTATACTGACAGCATCATTTAACTAGCGACTGCATCCCTAATTTATCAGAGAATGAAAGAAAGAATAGAGAGAGAGAGACAGTGGGGACGATAAAGTGCAATTAAGATAAAACTGGAATCTCGTCGCTCATGCTCTGTTTGCACACAATTTCAGTAGTTAATGATTACTCTGGGCTAGAAATGTCATGACAGACATTAGGCAGAATCTTCAAAACACAGCGAGCCATTCAACGACAGCACCTGACAATCAAATCACATGGGGTGGGAGGTTTAAATCCAAATGAGCTCCCTAGAACTGATGAGAGCTGCATAAACATAATGCAGACGTGTGTGGGTGTTTCTCAAGGCCGGGAGGGAGTATTACACACAGTCCTGTCGGTTCAATGCCGGGCGATGCTGAAATCGAGGAAATCACCTTAGCAGCACGCTGATGCTTCACTCAAGTGGAAAAACAGTATCCCCCCACCATCTGCCAGCCTTTAAGTGTCATTTAACACACACGCATACACAGCAGTTAAGGTAAAAATATACTGAGATGAATCATAACCACATACTAGGGACATTTTCAAAATGAACTAGTCATCTGAATGACTAAAACTAGCTTGTGTTAAAGAAGCCCAGTAAATCAGGCTGGTTTAGAATCATAGCAAAAAGAAACTAATCAGGCACGTTTCTTAGGAACATCTGATTCTGGACACAATGCTTTTGAGCACCACTTTATTTAGAAACAGGCATAAGGGGGATGATCAAACAGAACAAATTTTTGCTCTTAAAAACACAAGACGCGCATAGTATCCAACTGCAGAGACGCTGATGAATGGAAAAAGGCAGGGACTCACAAAAAGCTGTGATATGGTCATATCTATGCAAAGGTCAAAGATGTCCATACAGCGCATATATTTACATACAAAAATTATTGAAAAGCAGCTGAGCTTAGTGTAAACAGCGCAGAATAATCACATAATCTCCATAAGAACTTAATGAATGGCCAAAAGCAGACTTTTCTCATCAGCGAGTTCTGACTTCTTACCCGCTCACACAGTAATCTTCATTCTGCTTTACGAAAACTGGCATTATACTAATGCCCTAAATACTTTTAAGGGCATAGGAACAGCCCCCAGCCTTAAACTCTAAAGATTAACTAGATTAACCAGAAATGTGGTCTATGGTCAGTGTAAAGAGGGACTTCTATTGAAATAGGCATAAATCATATCACCAAATGAGCGAACAGATAAATAGAATGTTGCTACCAATCAGCACAGAGGGTTACCGGTTCCTGGAGTAGGTGTGGCTTAAAGTGATGCATAACAACTGGAGTGTCCTAGATTAATACTCACACGTTCAACGTAAAGAGGAAAATGCTTTCTTTTAGTATCAGTTGGAAAAAAATTCTCTCTCATTTTTGTACTCACTCAATTTTTAAACACCATCTATAAACATTAATAATAATAAAATCCATCTATCTGTGGGGATACATTAACTGCTCCAGGAGGGGAAAATAGCAGCATTAAAAAGAAAAGATTAATAGCAGCATTGATAGCTCTAATATATAGTTTATTCAGAGGGTTTTGAACTACACAAATGGCAGATTGGCCAACCAGCAGGTTCTCTCTAAATACACACAAACACACACCAAAACACACCTATGACATCCAACAAACAGCTTGAGCCATGGTTCTTGGTGGCATGTGTTCTCTGACTGGCCCGTATGCACTGACGATGAAAAGGAGATGGTGGTCTGTTAGCTTATTGTGAGGGTCTGTTCTTTTGGCTGGAGGGATTACACAAGCTCATGACTATGGACGCTAAATTAAAATCGTTCACACATCTCTGCTCACACTCAAAACCCAGCCTGTTCATATATTATACAGTGTAAATGAAACAAAGGCAGCAGCCAAGTGCTGGCATAATACATCCAATTCTCTGGCTGGCTGGTGCCCGGTTACGGTTGGTGCCAGAGTTTGGCGAGCATGCTCAGTTTCTATCCTTACGTCACCTTCTCTTCCAAGCACTCATGAATAATTAATACCATGAGTTCCTCCAGGCTCCGCCTCCACAGACTGACTGGCAACTGCAGTTGCTAGGAGACAGAAAGAGGTGGGCCAATCTCAGTTTACAGAAACCTGATAGAGTTCCTAAAGTTAAGTCTCAAGGGAAGGAAATGTCCCAGACCCCCTGCAGAAGCAAGTATGCCCACTCGCTATAGTCACTTTTGATGCGCATCAAATGAGAATTTTCGGAGAGAAAAAAAAAGATGTGCTTACTGAGGATTTCATGCCGTGCTTGCAAAAGGAGATTGGATTTCCCTCCGCTGCCTCAAGATGAGGTCTCTAATGCAAGGTGATTCCAGCAATGCTACTTTAACATTTTTCCAGACTTTCCCATCTCACGATTCTTGTCTCTCCGCTAGTTATTTTGTGTTTCTTCCCATTCCTCTCAGAAGACCCTGGTTGTTTTGTTCTAATGATCCTAAACAAGAATATCTGTGTTCATAATTTAAACATTCTCCAGCATGCTCTTCAATATGCAGAACTCTGCCACTTACATCTACTGTGGGAAAACACTAATAAATTTGAGCTTTCACAGATCACTGAACAACTATACACATGCATAATTTCCTGAGTCTTTAAATAGTTTAATGAGTAATGAATAATAATAAAAGACAAATGATAACTTTTGCAAAAGTGAAATAGATTTCTATATCTCTAGTGGTTGGTGTATGACAGTTATTTTTGGCAAAAATATTCTGAAGAAAAACATTTTTATTTGGAATAACGTGCACTTTGGAACAATCACGCACAACAAGACCAGGAACGTACTAAGAAAGTCAAGTCAACAAACTGACCTTAAGTAAATGTCAGGCTGGACTGAACATTATTCTGAGAGGAGAACAGATAACAGAAAACATGGAACAGAAAAACACAAAATGAGTCGTTTATGTGTACACTAGAACTGTAACAGCAAGCAAGATTATGTGGAAACTAGAACTGTAACAGCCAGCAAGATTATCTTGTATGAATCTAGACAGACTGAAAACTATTAACAAACTTAGGACTTGTTAGAGTTGAGATAATGGTAGCACTTGGGGTTACATCAAAACACCTCAACAAGAAAACAGTACACAGCACACTAAAAGAAAACTTTTAAAACATTTGTATTGTTTCATTGGTGGTCTCTAAAGGCCGATCCGAAGAGCTGATCAGGAGACGCAAAACTTTTTTTATGCCCATGCAGCTAAAATTGCTTCACTACATTCACCGATTCACAGCAATTTTAGCTTCATGGGCATAAAAAAAGTTTTTTAAAAAAGTCTGACAGTTCTACCGAATGTCTGAAAAAGACAATAAATTGCGGAAACATTGCAACGACAGCAACCCTACAGCAATGACAGCAAGGAAGTATTTGGACCATTACAGTCAAATTTTACACAGCACTAGAATACAGTTGACAGTCTCATTTTGTGCCTAATTCGGCTGTGTTCACACAGCATTCGGCTTTTTACTAGCTGCCGTGGCTGCGAGGTGCGCGGCTCAAACGAACTCTCTGCAACCGGTTACTAAGCATTAAATACTGCTGTTGGTTATTTAGAATATCTAATGGATGAACTCATGGCTTGATTGGACTGAATGGAATGGACTCTTTCTGAATGGAATTTAACTATGCGCTATCAATCGTGGTAAAACTTCACCGTTTTATAGACACCGCCGCTATGGTTACTGATATGGATATTATCAAGACATGCTTGATTAAAAAAATAAATAATAATTATTACTCCGTGTTGGAGTGGAACACGGACAAGCAAAGTATAATTTGGGCTTCGGGTTCGAGCCTAAACAGTGAAATACACACAGATGTTAAAATGCTTGGCTTGGTGAGTATTTGGAGTCGGTTATGTTTTTAGTGAACATAAACAGTTGGGAAATAAATAGCATGTGTGTGAGTATATTGGATCCATGCATTTGGTCTTAAAGTGACAGAAGCCTAATATTCTTGCTGCCGTCTGTGTCCTTGATGTTAATCAAACAGGAAAAGACAGAAAATTTCTCACTGCTATTTAGTAGGTTTAGTATCTATATTTAATTTATACAGAGAAGGCTTAAATAGAAGCCTTCAATTAGACCCACAGAGTCTATTTGAAGCCTTCTATTTATTCGGCGATCTGTATCGATGAACAGGAAAGCACGATACTGCTTCCAGTGTTCGGCCTCAAAAATCCTGATCGGAGCACCCTAACTAGTTTAACTGATCTGCTCTCTTCCATTTCTAATTCTACAGTCTGCACCATCCAAATACAGACTTCAACTCAGATTGCATGCAAAGCACAAAGATTTTAGAAACTCCCTAAAATAGAACAAAATGTATTTTGAAAATCACAGACAAAACAAAAAAGAAAAATCTGGGGGTCTTAAAGGACAATGGACGTCTCAGGAGAGGCATCTTCTAGAAGGCAAACATCCTGCGCTCAAATAATGACAGGAAGTGAGGTCAGTACGTGAACAATAACATGAAAATCTTACAGAGTTCTAGCATGGTGGAGCCGTAAATGCGCAACTCTGATCATTGCAATGGACATCTTGGATAAGGCTGGGACTGAGAACGTAAAGAAATTCATGGATGCAAATTGTTCTTTGATGGCGCTTTGATATTTTTGCTGGATATTCCCATGTATGCCTAAAAGTTAAAAATTCAAATTGTCAGATAAAATCTTAGCCACACATGGAAAGAAATGCAAAAAAAACCACACACACACACACACACACACACACACACACACACACACACACACACACACGCACACACACACACACACACACACACACACACACACACACACACACACACACACACACACACACACACACACACACACACGGCCTGTTGGTGGGGCAGGGAAATGCAGAAATGCCACCCTGTCTTCATTACTTGAATCAGAGAGTACAAGCCTCGGGCATTGTTTAATATCAGTCCTTCCAATTTATCCAAAATCTAGCTGAGACCCCAAAAAGATCTACAGCACTTTATCCAAATTTCATGAATTATACATGGAATACAAAAGAGACGCAAAGTACTTCCTTTGGGGGTTTTCCCAAGTTGGAATCTTGAATTAGAACATCTGAATCCAATAATAATATAAACAATTATAATAACAGAAATAAACAATATATTTTACATGTGATCAACAAAACATTTAGGGTTGAATTTCCAGCAATAAATATATGTTGTCATATATACGGTTACGTGATACCATGAGTCATACCACCCACTAATTACAGTACTTTCAGCCTGAATTTTAGGGTGCAAGTTAACAGGGATTGTTAAATTCATGCCTTTTTTAAAAGCTTTCCATTGTTTTGGCTAATCCATACATTAGCGTTCAAATAGTTTATCTCAAGGCGCTTCCAAAATTCCCTTCTGAATGTAGGATAGGGGGGAAGGGGGCTCTAAAATCTCACCACATCCTCACTACAACCTGCTGTGCTTAATGAAGTGCCCAAGGGCACCACCTCTTCCTCTCTTTCATCCTTCCTCTCTAGCAGCACAAGGGACAGGCCTAATTCAGCCTCCACATGGCAGTTCTTTTGATGCTGCCCAAAAAAGGAGAATCAAAGTAAAAAGGTGAAAAATGTACCTTGTATTCAGTTGCCAGCAGCAGTGAAACATTTATAGCTGTGGTTAACTGATCCGTAGGTATTGTACTGGGGCAAAAGCTGACTGGCCCGAAAATGACAGTAGACCTGTGGTGGCAGAAATTTGAGTCTGTCTGCCCAACGAAAGGATCACATGAGGAGAAGATGCAAGGGGGAGGTGGAAGAGAAAGACAAAGGGAGACTGGAAGATCACTTTCAGCCTTTACAACTACAAACCTAGATTTTCATCCCAACGGCTTCTGTAAAACATCTGTTCAGAACGCTACAGGATACAAGTCCCTCATGCAAAGAGGTTTTTTTTTTTTTACAGTGTTGGAGAATAACACAAAGCATCATTACTAACTTATCTAAAACGTTTCAGTAGCATTTAAATCAGCGTCAGAATTCTTTAAGGGCAAATATTTGTGCCTTAAAATTAGATCCTCAGGACATTTTTTCTAACCAGATGCCAATGGCCGGTGGTCTTAGCAGGATACAGCTTCCTTGAACCGATGACATGATCTCAGTGAAGATTCTTTGTCCTTTAAATGTTTGGGAGAACTGGCCAATGAATCATGGGCTTGAGACTGAAAGTGATCAGTCTGACTGCGGAGCCGGAAGAGGAAACCATATGGAAAAGGCCTCAGGAGAGGTCGTTACATAAACTATTACTTTATTATCCTACAGTCCAAGTTCCTGTCGGTGGCACTGGTCCATGAAAGCGAGGGAGATTGTGAGAAAGGGAGAAAAAGAGAAGGCTCACAAGAAGCACCCGGCAATCACATGCAAGTCATACCCAACTCTAAACACGAAAGTTAAACATGCAATTTAATGTCAAACTTAAACCACAGATAAGTGTGACTCAGCCGTTTACAGAAAAGCAGGAAAGGCACATTAGTAGTGTTTCAGTCATCAAAAAGCCTTTTCAATTCCAGTTTACTTCAATGAACTCGTAAGACTCAAGACCTTTGCCATTTTCAAAACCATCCCGTGATTTATAACAAAAGAATGAACAAGAAATAATAACATAAATACTTTCACTGACTGCGTTATGAATGAAAGGGCAACATTCATAAAGGGGAAATGTTTTAGTGCCTGAATCATTATTAGGTCACGAGGCATGTTTGTAAAGCTACACATTACTGGGGTCATTAACTTGAGGGCCACTGAGGGTGGGAACAAATGTTGTCTTGTGGTGCTAAGGGCACTTGGACAGTTCATGTCCCCAGAAAACTTACTCCAGCAACAAAAGACTGTCTGTAACATCTGATAAACCAGCCATCCGTTGAGTCAAGGGGAGCCACGTGTCAATTTTACTCATAAAAAGGAAACTCTCAACATAACCTCTAACCAATACGTACAGAACAAACTGGACATCATTGTTTGATTACTGAATAAGATCGTTTTACAGACCAGATGTGTCAGAGCATAACCAGACGCCATGAATGGCTTGATGAGTGCAGTTGTATGCCGTTCCTTTTGTAACAGAGAGTTTGAGAGGGGTATATCGAAAGGATTGTCTATAAAAAAAATGGTCATTCAACAAAATTCAACGCAAGTCAACAATATTTGTGATCAGCTTTCCCAGTAGAGAAAGAATGTAAATGCATATATCTGTAGTACAGTGGCATATAAACAAAATTCAGGACTGTAAAGAAAGATCACTAGATCTTAATACAAAAGCATTTCTTATATTAGCAAAAGGCTGCTTTAAGGAGATGGTGAATACCGGATTATTCATTTTAAAGAGATGGAGGATGTCTCCTGTAAGCCCATAAATCAGATTTACTCACAGAAAACTAATTATAGTCACTAATCAAATGACATAGCTGACCTAGAGGCCATTAAATGCCCTATCCAGCTTAGTGAGGAGCAAGTATGGTAATACAGAAATAGAACATCCAGCTCCTTCATTACTGCAGTGAAATGAGAAATTGTTGGCGTACAGGACTGTGGAAACAGAAGGGAAATTGGGGAGGCTATATTTTTCAGACCTAAACCATTTCATTGGCAACGAAAAAGTAGCCAATAGCAGAGCGTGGATGACCTGTACACCATCTGGGCCCGAGTCGGTGAGGTCATCGCTGAGGCCAAGCCAGAGAGTGACATTTCCTGTCTCCCTAAGGAGAACTACAGAGAAGAGCACTGCTCAGACAGATTACATATGCACTCCACAGCCCAATGCAACAACAAACAAGCATATAAAATGTAAAATGTTAAATAAACAATAAAAAAAAAAGAGTTTGTTTGTGTTTTTTTTACAAAAGAAATGCAGCAATTTGGCCACAATTATCACTGCAGCGCCAGTCAACATAACATTAAGCAGTGCTGAAACTAGCTGTCAGTGTGGGAGGTGAAACTTTCAAAAGTCTTTGTGAGCGTCAGGGTGAGTCAATGTTAAACCAGCCTAGAGGTCACCACATGCACAAGACATCTCTATGGCACTTCACTCAATTCTAAAGGAACAAACTTAATTGCATAATTTAGCAACTGTGGTTGCATCATGTTGTATACTATTATTAAACAGTATGCATTCACGCATAAACCACTGTTCAGGAATAAACTATCATTTAAAAAAACAACAACAAATGGGCACTCTTAGAATAACTTCCTGAATAAGTCATCAATAAACATAATAAAATGCATTTTAAGAGATAGTTCTGGTATATTTCAAACGAACTGAAGTATCAATACAAGTTTCTGTTGTGACAGTACCAAATATTCCCTATAATTGCTTTTGTCATGGTATACAGTATTGAATCACATTAAAAAAATATTTGTAAACTATTTCAAATAAAAAAACACTGCAAAATGAAATGCAATAAAACAATATACAATTCAAGGGTATAAAGTAAATATAATTTTGATATATATAAAAATATATAATTTTTGATATTATATAGCCTAGTTTTGAAAGTGCAAAAGAATAACTATAGTAAACTATTATAAAGGATCAAAACATGTTTAAACAATAGCTGGTTGACTGAAAAGTAGCAAAGATGCATTTTTGCGAAATTTAAATTGGGATAATATGGTATCTAGAATTATTCACAGTATTTTGAAGTACCCACGATAACAATGTAATGTAATATAAACTGTAATGTACAGTGCACATATTAATCGAATACCAGCATGTTTTGTTCCTGTAAAAAGAGCTCCTGAGAAATCTTTAAATCTTTAAACAGAAACGCACAAAAAAAAGTTACAATTCTTAGGCTACGTTCAAACTGCAAGCCTTAGTGCTCAACTCTGATCATTGCTCAGATCCTTTTTTTTTCTTTTTTTTTGGCTTTTCACATTATCTTTAAATGTGGCCAATATCAAATTCCAGTGTGAACAGGTCACAATCCTGAACTGACCCATATGTGCAAAAGAAGGATAATTAAAGACGGCATGCATGCAGCACGCTGTAATACAGAAGTAAACACACAGGTTACTGAAGTCAGCATTTACACGTTCATTTATAAGGTTATGTGCCATGATGATGGAAGCCAACGAATTTGCGCACAGGCGATAAGGAGGACGCAGATGAGGAAGAGGAGAAAGAGAACAAAGTTTGTCACATACAGTTTTTCCTGAAGTTTTGATTCTATTGAGCCATCGTATGAGTATAACAGCTCACTATCCTTCCATCAGCTTCTCTGCTGTCTTCCATATTCATAGAAACTACATGTGTGTAAACTCAATGGAGCGACTCACATTAGCGCAGAATTGTGATGAATGTCGATATATAGAGTGACGTAAAAGTCACATAAATTCCAATTTGACTGTTCAGCCTGAAAATATCAGACCTGTATATGATTTAGGCCAACATATGGAAGTGGCCCAAATCAGAATCGAAAGATCAGATTCCATGTAGTTTGTGCAGTTCACACCGTTATAAAAAAAATCTGATTTTTTTGGGCCACTTTTTCAACTAAATTCGAATAAAAATTTGCACGAAAAACTGATTTGTAATTACGTTTTCTGTTACATAAACAATAGCTTGAGCAAACCATGCAGGGTACAGGAGGGGGCTGGATGATAACAACAGGAGATGTGTGTACTAATTATGACTTTGTGTTCAGAACCCAGCTACCCACCCCCTAAAAAACCAAAGAAGACCACAACAAGAACATCAAAACAAACATGGCTCAGGTTTCAAAAAACGAACCTGTCTGAGAAAAACCTGTGTCCTTCCCATACAGTATGTATAGCAGTAGTTCACTCCCAATTTCCCAAACAAAAAATGCCATCATACAGTACTAAATCAAAACTTTAGCCACCAACCTCTCCTGCTGTGTAGACTATACACTCAGGACGTGAGTAAGATTGCCACGCTACGGATTTCAGGGATATTAGGATTTAGTAGCTCGTCTTAATGTAGATTATATCTGCAGTGCATTTTCAAGTATTGGAAACTTGCCTGGAGCTATACAAAAGGCATGCTGACACTGACAGCAACTTAGTAGACAGTTTTTGCAAGAAAACAGAGAGACTTCTTATAAATAAATTAGGGATACATGATATATCGGCCACCATATCAGTATCGGCCGATATATGTTCATTTTAAATGTTCATCTCCAGTCAATTCCTTCTATCAAATATCACATTTGAGAATGACTAAATCATCATCACCTGTGTTTGTTATAACTTCTGTATGTCCAAGGGACACAATATTATATCTTATCATAGTCATCAAGCAGTAGATAAAAGGACTCACTCATATTTTCCCACAATGAGTCAAAGGGCCTCCTCTCAAGGCAATATAATTTGTGCTCTCTGTGTGTCAAAGCCACATGCTGTTTTGGTCCATTCCCAAAAGGAAATTGCCAACAAAAAAAACAAGAGTAGTACTTCATGTAATGTACGTCTGTCCGAGCCATAATTTCAGCCAGATGTGTCTGTAAGCACCTGACATGGAATGCAGAACATTAGTACGTCATCATGCTGAAGTGATGGAAGTGAATACGGATGAAATTCCTGTAGGAAACACTCCCTCTACAACTCATTTTCAAGATATGCCTGTCATATCTCATATTTCTCAACACTTTCGATTCACACTCTTCCTGTAGCTGTCAGCGCCTCACGTCCCAGACAGTCTCTTTCATCTCGCTGCTTCTGAAGAATTGCTAACATGTGCCCAAAACCACCTACAACCCTTCTAACATGGTCACATCCCTCTGTACCCCGAGGAGAAACTCTGTTAGTGTCTGGTGTTCAAGATTAAAGGCCTTTAAAGGTATGCCAGTCTGAGGAGACACTGGTGTGAGTGTGTAAAAAGGGAGTTGGTTCACTGCCTTGTGACTTAAGGCTGACACACACTTTTAAAACCATTACAGCATGTTCTGACACTGATTATCCTTTCCAGAGGGACACTTCATTTTCTGTCTTGCTACAAAACTGCCCACTGATCAGTGAACAACAGCAGAATCATCGCTCTACAGCTAAATAGCTCGAGAGAAAAAACACGATTCTATGCTAGCCGTAACAAGCCAGTTGAGACAATGTGATTTTTTTTCCAACACCACTGATTTTGACATTAAGGATGAAATGAAAACATTTTTTTTATAACATATAACAAATAATTAATCAAGATTTTTAAAAATGTTTTGTCCAGATATTTTGGCAAAAACATAATTACATTTCCTATATTCAATGCTTTTATTGTAGTACAATTGTTCAGTATTTTTTTTTTATTAATCTTTAAAGGTGATGTGTGCATTCTTCCCGTGCTTTCTAACAGTTTTATATGCACAGAAAGATAAATATCCAGCATAAACAGTAATCGTGCCACGAAAACTTTACCTTTCTTGAGCATCCCAATCAGCTCAGCGTAGCAACATGGGCTCTACCAATGGCATGAGATTGGGGTGGGAGAACAATTCTGACCAATGACAGGAGAATATTTGGGAGCAGTAGAAATAGCTGTCAAATACATATCCATTATTGTTTTAATAATTTTTATGTATGAAATAATGAAATATGGAATTGCTAACAAGTTTGCGACACTTTCTGCCGAATAATAGAACTCAAGTGCGCATGCATTTCATGGTTGTAAAGTTTGCATTTGCATGTGGTTTGGAACTGAATGCACTACATTGAATGTGCTAAAGAAGTGTGTCTGGAGATGGCACTTCACACCCTACATCCCACAGAGATGTGTCAGCCATGGCATGTTATAACCACCACACAGAGCAGTTAACTCATACAAACTTAACTTAATTCTAAAGGCTGCTGTTACAGATCCTCTTCCGTGAGCACCAGGAAACAAAAAAAGAGCTCCAAACATCCGCAATCACGTTGAAGGAAGGAACGGCTTCCTTCCTAATGAAGACAAGGATAAGGACACATAATGGACAACATGGAAATGTTTTCCTGTAATCTTTAATGATTAAGAACACCACTATCGCTTAATCTCCATTTAAAGGTACGGTGTGTCACTTCTGCGATGTTAGTTCTAAACAGTCTTCTCAAACACTAACACCCACATATCCCGCTCACTCCATCTTTCATTGTTCAAATCAAAAGGTAGTCCCGAAACTCACGCCATCGGCTAAGGCAGAAGCTCAAACAGCAGAGCATGGCGCTAGCAACACCAAGGTTATGGTTTCGATTCCCATGAATGCTATTAAGAATTTGTATCCTCAAATGCAATGTAAGGCGCTTTGGATAAAAGCCTCTCCCAAATGCATAAATGTAAGTGTTGGATGGTTCAAACAAACAGAGCAATATTTTTATAAGCATCACAGTGTTTACATCCCTCCGGGAAGTTTGCTTACGGCGGTCCCTGCATAGTATTTCGACACTCAAAACTGACTTGTTGCATTATCTTAAAAAATGGTTTGGCAGCCAATCAGAAAACACACTTCTTTAAACTACACAGAAAAAAGCTCAGAATTCATAATGTCATACGATCTTAAATCAAACCAAGTGATTCACACCGCCACATCCGGCACCCATTTTAACCTCAACCACGAGTAAACTCATAGTATTTGAATAGGCTGGTTCCCCTGAATATGCCTCCTGTAGAAGAACAGGATATAGCAGACCACATAACCACCAACACCACACAGTCAGACCGCAGTCACCAGGTCGAAGCCAGCAGAATGGATCCACCAGACTGTGAGGGGCTTCACATGGAAGTCTGGGTTTGTCATGAAATAGTGTTAAACCACCAAAGTCGCACCGATGTCTGAAGCGGGACTTTGTTTTGCCCCTTGTTAACTCTTTACACTGATTTGAGAGATAAAAGAAAGGGCAACATTTACCCACCCCCCTTCAAGCATACAGTGTTAGCACCTGTCAAATAAACTGTACTTGCATTGAAGACAAGCTTTGAAAGGGATATGCATTTCTGTAGTCATGTTTTAACATGTCAGCAATGCATTCCTGTTATTCTGCATTGGACAGTTTCAGCTGCAGGTTGTTTTAGCACTAGCATGCTGCTAGCAAAGCAAGAGCACTCCAGGATATTCAGGCCTCCTGCCCGACTAAATTTAGTCTGTGTCTAAACATAATATGCAAAACTTTGAGGTGAATTCAATGTGACCTCCTTTAAACCGTATCTGACTCAGCAAACGAAAGAATGGAAAAATGGCACTTTTCTTGCCCCTAACCTACAAAATGAAAAATCCTGGCTGCTTGATTCTAATAGCCTAAGACCTTTGAAGCATCACAATTCGACAATTAAAAAAAAAAAAATTAAAAAAAGGGCTTAAACCTCAGTTAAATTCAAAATCAAGGGATGCAAAAAACATTTGGAATAATTAGTCTCTTATGCTCTTACAACTGTTCTTCTATTTTAAAACAAGTTAATTCCTGTGATGGCAAAGCTAAATTTTCAACAGCCTATACTCCAGTCTTCAGATCCTTTCAGAAATCATTCTAATATGCTGATTTTGAACATTTCTTACAAACAGATCTTATGAACATCTAACAATTGTTCTGCTTAATAGTTTTGCAGAAACCGTGATTCAGTGATTCGGGATTCGACAGAACGTAATGTGAGTCAATGTAAAAAATTGTTGAATTCAATTTTCAGTAACAGTGCAGGGCTGTAGTGTCACATGGGGAGATCATTTGGAAATCATTAGCAGCCATGTTTGAGTGCATCATTGTGATTTAGAAACTTCTGGAGGGTCTTGGAGACAAAGACATTTCACAAAGAGCATGAGTGCTATCATGTGCTAGCCTAAGAATTAAGACCCCCCATCCCCCAAACGTCTGTCTGTCTTCCTGTACTGAAATGACCCCGATTACACAGATAAAAGCACAAATACCACAGCTAAAAACGCAAATATACAGCCCTCCAGCTTAATGCAATGGCCTTGTTCCAACACCTAGTGAGATGCTTGCTGTCTACTGCATATCCTAACTAGATCCTCCCAGAATTTGCATATGCGCAGAACTCTGCATCTTTCCACAGAATTGGAATGTCCCTTTGTTAGTGGCCACTGACAAAGTTCTACAAATTTCAAGCGGGATACATTTGTTAATCAAATATTTAAGCTAATTTCATTTGTCACACAAATCACGCAACTCATGTGAAGTCTCTACCTTTAGCAAATAATACTATAATCCGAGCCTAAAATATATTGCACGAATACATTACGGATTACAATCAAATTCCATATTTTTCAATATTGAATGAACTCTTGCTACATCTGCCATCTTGGAATTACTTTTTTTTTTTTTTTTACTAAGCTTGTTTCAATACATTGTTGAACTGGATTCTATCCAAAAGATAAACGCGATGCAGCTTTACAATTTGGCCAAAAGAAGGCATCTCAAAAGTAAATCTTTGGTGCCCACCTTTAGCGAGCATGAATGACAGGATGACAGAATGCTATTTAACAATGAAAAGCATGTAGATCAAAAACGGGACAAAAAGATCTATTATGTTAAATTGTCATATTTAACCTGGGAAGCCCAAGATATACATGTTCTGCTAAAGCCTTCTTGTTTACCATGCATAATCTATCAGGGAAGGGCTTTAACCACCAGAGTTGCTCATATACCTCATTTTAATGATTAACTTCTCTTATTACTGTGCCATGTTCTATGTAAAATTCGTTCTGTCTAATGCTGTTTGCACTGTCTACTCTGGTATGCACACATGCACTTTATGTAGTCTTGTCTCCTTGAGATGATAGGCACATCCATTACGCCACGTTTGTCCAGACTGTTTAATAGTGTGTGAGTTTAATCCAAGCTTAACACATGGAGCCAAGATTTTCAGTCAGGTTAAAGCACACAGATTAATGAGTTGCTACCTGACTTGCATAACTAGATAAAAACAAAAGACACTTGAGCTGTGTATTTCAGCAGACTCGACTTAGCGTACTGTGCTGGGAGACGCATACATTGCATTGGATTACCCTGGAAACTGCTTCTCTCCCATGCAAATCCACAATTCCCTCTTTCAAACAAGAAACAATCTCAAGCTGTTTTGATACAGCATGGTATCCCGTGAGAAAAAAACTGTAAAACTGTCCCTACCGTACTAATGTAAAGTGAATAAATGTACATTTCCAGGGAATTCTGACCATTCCAAGCAACATTCTCCACAGGTCATAAAAACACAACGCATGTCATCCAACAAAAGGTGGGAGACGACAAAACGACCAGTCTAGTTCCCTGTGTTTCCTCTCTCTCTTTCTGTAAACAGGCTTGTGTGATTTGTCAGGAGACTAAGGGGCCCTGTAAATGTGAAAGAAGCTAAAGCTGAACAATGTAACAACTTAGTTACCCTCAACACAGTTTCAGGCCAATTCCCATCGAGCTTGCCTGTGAAAAACCTGAATTCAGTTTCCATTCAAGTTCTGCAAACAATTAATTCCAAATTCTTAGATATTGAGTTTACGAATTATTAAAGAAATATGTGCAGGGCTTGCATCCTCTGAGGTGGCTTGTTTTGAAGTCCTCTTCATTCTTCAGGTTATGTAACAGAGCTATAATGTGATGGATTATTGCAGAATTTAAGACATTTATGACACATTCTTGCTAGAATCATAAACAAACCCTTTAAAAAAGTGGATAAATGCAGTGGTACAGGATGGGCGTTTATGCTAGTTTCTTGGTATCTCCATTTTAAAATTCAGGTTTTGGTCCAGAGACCATCAGGGGAAAAAGTTCCGCGGAAAAAAACTTTAAAAGAAAGAATAAATACAATTTTCTAAATTTTACATGATCTTTTGCACTTTTGCATGAGAAGATTCCTTAAAAAAAAAAAAAATCTCCATTTGTGTTCCATGGAAACATGACAGCATACAGATTTGGAACAGCATGAGGGTGGCTAAAATTATTCTTCTAAAGGAAGTGAGTAAGAGGGTTTTAAAACATCAAAAGAGAACATTGCCTACTTATCCTGTAAACTTGGCATTGATGCCTTAGACATCATGTGACAAATGACTATTGAAAATTCCCAGACCAAAATGATGACTATGTCCAGTTAGTCTTAAAATAAAGAAACAGCAATGCTTCATGGTTCAGGCCCAATGATTCAAGTATGGGACCATAAAGTGGCCCTGTTTAGTGTTTACCCAAAACAGTGGAGACTAGTGGCACCACAGATATTTAACATTGGTTTAAAACCTGGGCTAATTGCTTCTGATAAGGCCACCAAAGCTATGCCAGAAGACAAAGGAGTGCTTCAGAGTACAGCTATTTGGGACCTCCATCATGTAGGGGTTTGGTTGAGAAGATCACAGGACGTTCCGCCAGTTTGTTCCAGGCCAAGGAGCACAGAACTTGTTTGTGTGAGTCGTGCTCCATAAATATTGGCTGTGTGAAAAAAAATTGGTTGTAAGCCAAGATTTGATGGTCCAATTAGTCGATTCCAGCAGAAAAATAAGCTACGGACCCTTGGTTATGATAACATTGACCTCAAAACTAAATTAATCTTTGTTGTGTGATATAGACGAACATTTGCACCCAGCTGTTGGTCTTTCAGAGAGTGCCAAGGGCCGAAGAGAGAGCCAAGAGCAAGCTTTACATGCTACAAAGATCTGATTGTCTGCAAATATTCACTCTCCAACCAAACATAGCTAAGAGCTTGTGTTTAAGCAGGATACTGTGAAACGTTTTAAAGATTTTTGTTCTGATCAGAGCAGGGATGACAGAACATAATCTGTATAAAACTCCAACTCTAATGTCGGGGAAAGGAGCCGGAAGCAACTATCAAACGGTTAAAACATCCAAGACATGCAAAGTATCTCCATAAAGAAACTATAACAACACATAAAAACACATAAATAAAACAGAGAAAGTTATCAGTTCATGATCAGCATTTATTCTGCTGAAAATGGGTCAGTGGCAATGAGAGCACAAACTGGTTCTCTCACCAGAGACACATGTAAGCGAAACATTACTCACACATGCCAATAAACATAGGAAAGCACTGGAATGACATACTAAATGCAGGGGGTCAAAGGTTCAAACAAATTGTTTCCTGACCTACTCTTTCCCACGACTATGTTCTGAGCGTGTGTTTATGTCTATAGCTCCTCTGGCACATTGGCAGCGACAGCAGTCTTGGCACGCAGACATAATGACCTGGCAGAGTCTCACCTGACTGAACTCCAGGTATCCCAGATTACCAGCTCTCAGCAATCTGTACACCTCAACTGTGAATTCTACATTCATCCCCATACATTTGAATATGCCATTTTAGTTTCAAAACGCTCTCCATCCACACTAGCATTTTCAAGCCTTTTGCAAAAGTTTCCAAAGATACTTAAATCATCTGCGCATGTGTAAAACATTAAAAGCTCACTGAAATGATACTGGGAGACCAGACATAATAAAATTCTCACGCTATTCTTCAGGCATGATCACTTTATTAGCAAAAGTCTCACCACTTGCTGGTATGTTAAAGTCATACTCAGTCACTACTTTATGGTCTAAAATGAAACTGCCTTTCATTTTAAAATTTTAAGGTTAGATAATACAAATTACATGTGCTTCATTGAGAGAGCATATTTTAAATGCACAATTGTCTGATTTTAGCACTCAAATTCTGCACCAGGACTAATGTGGTTGTTTTGTAGCTATTTGTAAAACACACAGACGGTTGTCAAAAGCCTGACCAGTCACAAACAGAAAGAATATCCTTCAACTGAACCATCTTGACAGGAGCCTCCTACATCTGCCTTTGTCTTGAGTCACTGCAGAAGGGGTTGAAGACAGAAGTCGCTTTTTAGGCTGATGTATAACAAGCTTTTCAGTCAAATCTTGACATGACTGTCACAAGATAAGTGCATGATCTTAGATCAAGTGCAAAGGGCAAATTCAGCAGATTTCCTCAAGATCTATATACATTTTAAACAATGACTCTTTTAATTACTGTATAAAATCTTATGATATGTGATTGTGCATTTACATTCTCAAATGATTATGCATCATAGCCACAATGTGTAAGTTCATGTAAATTACTTAATGTGTTCTTTTATCAAGGAAGGTTTTAAATCTGTCAGTTTACTTGAGAAACTTGAGAAAAATCTGTACATTTAAAAAATCTCATGTAAATGCATCTTTTATGCATCTGGATCTTAATGAGAAAACCTTTTATAGATATTTTATTATACAAATACTGTTCAAATGTTTGAAGTCCGAATGACTTTTTTGAAAGAAATTATTCCGTTTTATTCAGCAAAGAGGATGCATCAAATTGATTAAAGTGACAGTAAAGACATTTAAAAAAGGGATGCACGATATATCGGCCACCATATCGGTATCTGCTGATATATTAGTATACCGGTACCGATAAGAAAATGTGGCCAATATATTAAAGCCGATAAATAATGGATTATTTCCCTCAGCTGAGACAGCTCAGATGTGCGCTGTTGGCCGGTTTTGAATTGCTTAAAATATAATTAGAATCAATTCAAGAAAGGAAAATATAGTTAAGTGCAACATGTGCAGTGCAAGTCTGTCATATAGGCTACATAAAATTATAATGAGTAAATTACAATTGTGTGCTTGGAACATGAGAATTGTTTTTGTAATCAGAATCTCAAATTATATAAAATTTTGGTTTTAGATTTATCGGCCAATATAACGGTTATCGGCTTTCAAATATAAAGAATTATCGGTTATTGGTATCAGCCAAATTTTTCAAATCGGTGCATCCCTAATTTTAAAAGTTATGATAGATTTATTTTTCACATACATACATACATATATATATATATATATATATATATATCAGCATATTAAATTATTTCTGAAGATCATGTTTTTTCAAAAAATTACATTTTAAAATATATTATATTTTCATAGAAAAGTTCATAGAAAAAGCAAGTCTTTTCATCTATTTACTTGTTGGTTGACATTGGCTAATTCAATTCATTTATGAAACCCAAAACACGACTACAACACACTAAACTATGAACTAAACAATTACTATCCAAGCCTTGCGAGCACTGTAACAGGTCTAACCAGTTTGCTCTACAAAAGACTGAATCACCACATCGAAGCCCTGTAAACAATTCTTTTAACAGCACATACAGAGTTCAGTCCATGCGCTCCATATGGTCGTACAGTTGTGTACAAAACAGACCTGTGCAGCGGCTCCCCTGAAATCATCATACAGGCTTCAAACAAATAACTTTAGGAGATGTAAAAAAACACAAGGAAACTGTTTTAATAATAGCAAGGGTTTAAATGTCAGTTTCCTGTACTCAGTTGAGCATTGTGTGATTAAGTTTCAATCAGGCTCTTTGTCCTTCCTTACATTGATTAAAGTACACACAATCCCTCACAGCTCAAGTCGATCCACAGGATCTACGTTCATATTGCTTTGCACTAATAAAAGCACTGGACAGCAAAAATGTCACACAAATATCCTCCATGATACTCAGAACTAACAAGTTGTCTTATGCGCTAGGCGTTTTCTTTGTTATGTCTTACAATTGGGCAATTCTGAAAGGTGTAAACTGATCACACCCAAGGCGTCACGCCCCTACTTCAATAATCAAAAAAATCAACACTTGACAAATAATGAGTGACATTAAAAACATTAATTGAGTGTTAATGTCTCTAAATAGAGCACACGTGGATCTAGCGCAAAGTGCATTTGAGGAGAGCCATGATGAAAAGTGCACAAGCATTTAAGGGATTGAATGGCATTTCATTCATCAGAGCCAAGGCTAAGGATGGAAAAACGTCCACATTTTATGACTAAAAAGACATATACCATGAGACAAGCAGACAACTTGATTATTCAGCATTTTCCATGTACAAAGGGATTTGCCACAGGATTACAGATGAATGCAATCTACAAAATACCCTTTCTAATGAGGAGGATATGCCATATTTCACAACATAAGGGATTTACGGTATGAGAAATTGAGAGCCAATTCAAGCCAAATTTAGGGCAAACAGACAGTATCGGATGTCCAACACCAAACATCCAGCGACACGTAAAAGCTCTAGATAGAATATGTTCAATCTAACAAGTCCAATGTCCATTGGACAGTATAATTAGTCAAACTGCTAGTAATTCATTCATTTATCAAAGTTTACAGCACTCATGTTCATGATCTTGTTAAAAACAACACATTGAACACCACTCACTGCTACAGTTCTCTCATTCTTGAACGACTTGCTTGAAAGTCTTTTGCATTTCTTTATAGATGTTTAATTACACAACTGCCCTTGTTTGTAAGAATAAATGAGTTATGAAAGTCACACACACACAAAAAAAACTGGATTTTCCAGCATAACATGGTAGTTGTGTTTTGAAACAGCATTTGGATTCTAGATGCTCTTCAGATTGTTGAAGCAGGCAGACCTTCTTGCAGCAGTTACCAGCTGGTCAGAAGATCTGAAGGTGGTCAAACTGTTTTTGGACGCATTAATTAATCAACCAGCAAATGATCAGCTTGGACCAGTTCGAAACCAGCTACTTTGTAAACAACAGATCAGGAACCCAGAGAATATTCAAATAAAAAACAGAATCTTTACCAAAACCTTTTAGTTATATCTGTTAATTACTCAGTTAACTTTATTATAAAGGCTCAAATAAACCAATACACTAGTACGAGCCAAGTTACACTGTCATAAGAACACCTAAGCCTAAATTCACTCACTTACTCACACACAAACACAGCAACAACAAAACAATTATTAATCTGGACGATCAATCACAAATAGGCAATTCCGTGCATAGTAAGTAAAGTTGTAACTAAAACATCGCTTAAACCACCGTTTAAACAGATTATCCTCAAAAATCCTTGATGATACATGTGATATTTCTAGCAATGCCTCACACATCCTCTGCTTTTTGTCCAGTAGCCCAATCTGAAGGGCAACACCCCTGTAACAGACCCACACACACTCGACGGGCTTTATTGTCTCCCAATAGTTCAGCTTATGCCGAAACGATGCATTTTTATTATTATTTAAAAGGCCAGTGTGCCATTGGAACATGGCAGACATGAAGCCCAGACAATAAAATGTGGCATCAAACTGCAAACGTGGTGCCAATGGTCAACCCGTAGATCTAAACACATCAGAAGATTCATTTCAAGCTATTCTTTAACAGCACATCATCTTCAGCATTCTCCCTGTCACCAATAAGCAACAATGGAAACAGATCCTGGAGACTGCTGGGAGAAACTGTTGTTTATATTAAAATAACAATACATATATGATACATTATCTCTGTTATACGCGAAAAAAAAAAACGAGTTAATAGAGGGTGATCCTCTGCCCAGCTCTTAGTCATCGAAACTGGGTGTGAAACCTTTACATTAGGAATGTCAATAGAATTATATGAAACGTCACGCGTGATACATTTAAAACTTGGTACATTCGAAAAGCGAAATGTTACAATGTATCAATGTATGTGGCGGTAAAGGTGTACTGACACAGTAAACCCAACAGGACAGACCGAGAATACACAGACAGCTTTACTAGGACACCTTTCCTGAAGTCATGCCAAAACCCGAGTTGTTTTGTGAGTGAACAAAAGGCCACAAGGAACGGGCAATGGGGAAAAGTGCGCTTACCCAAAGATCCGTTCCCCAGCTCATAGCGAAAAACTCCAAGAACTAACGTCTCCTCTGCATAAAACTCCAGGGTTGCTTTTTCTTCCCTCTCTTTGCCGTCGTGTAACTCTCTATACTCCAGTGAAGCCAGCAGCGACAACCTCACGGCTCAGGGTTTTCCCATTTCCGACCAACAATGCGTCTCTGCCGCGGGGAAATGGAGGGATGCGATTGTCCAATAGCGCCTCTTACCCGTCAGAGCTTGCAAGTGGAGAGGTAGAGTAACTACACACAACTGCTGGAGCACAGGAAAAACGATTCTGCCATTTAGATTTTTAATCACTGTTAAGAGTTTGATAAGAATGTGATAAGAAATTGTATTGTATTGTTACATTCATTTAATATATCAAATATTTAATATGACAGAAAAGACCATAATGTCCTGTACAACTTGACAAATGTCAGTTAAGGTACAGTGGGTTGCTTCAAGTCTTAAAGGGATAGTACCCCCAAAAATTTAAATTATGTCTTTTATTACTCACCCTCATGTCATTCTAAACCGATAAGACTTTCGTTCATCTTTGGAATACAAATGAAGATCTTTTTGATGAAATCTGATACCTTTCTGTCTCTCCGTTGACAGCTACACTGACACTTTGACGCTTCAAAAAGTTCATGAAGAGATCGTAAATATGAATCGGCCTGTACCATGATGGTAGTTGAACAAACTCGGGGTTACAGGATTACTTTCGAGTTGACAAAACCAAACCAATCCAACCAGGCTTTGTTGGTACCATGATGCCGATCATCAACTTTCTCTGTCAACTCAGGCTTTGATCCTGAGTTTAGGTTTGACATCAATAGCGAACAGCCAATCAGACGCTGACAAAGAGAGAACCTGCGATTCATTTCTCGCGCTATCCACTTCTCTCTTCTGCAGAATATTATGAGATTTAAAAAAATATATATATTAAGAATTTAAACAAATTTACACAGCAAGAAGAAAATAGCTGTCTATGAAAGAGGACAACTAAAAGAAAAAGTCTTGCTATATCAGTGCAAGTAAAAGTTGTGAAGTTAATTTATACAGTTGATAAAGGTATAGAGAGAATTAAACATTTAAGCTCACATGTAGTCACTATTGATTCTAAAGCGTATTCATAATACCTTCATGTTTTTATTCATTAAAATTGTGCGTAATAATTGATAAACTAAAATTGTACATGTGTGATCGATTAAGGGTATATAAAATTATAACTATAAACAAGCGTAATATTTAATAGTAAAAGTAAAAGCCAGACGATTTTGTCTTTAAAAATCATTTGCTTTGTAGTGACCTTTAATTTGGAGTAGAAACAGGTGGAGTGACTTTATCCTTTGCTCACAGCTGATTGGTCCAAGTTCGGTTTGCAACCTTACCTGGAACATGACCTGCCCCCGGTTAGCTGTGGAGCATAAGTTACTATGGCAGTGAACACTGCTAAAAGCCAAACCACTTTAATAGTGCCTAAAACCCAGGGTTGGCGCAAACTAAACTGAAACATAGTTGTGGTAAACGGAATCTCAAGCATGTTCGCTTGACGTGCGAGAACCAATGAGATTCATTCTCGTGTGTTATGCAGCACGGTTGAGCTTCTGTTTCATGTTCGCTGATCAATGTTTATATGTGAATAAAAGCCTAAAATAAATAGGTTCATCATACAAAGTGATCAAGTCTCTTCAGAAAATTTTGAATAAATCGCTTACTAAACTAAACTAACGGTAACTAAAAACTAGGGTAATTGACAAATAACCATGTACTTGATCTTTTTCTGCATGTACTCTGTGAAATGTTTTGTTTTATGAAATGTTTTAAACAGTCTCAGATGACGCATAGCATGTCACAGTACTTATTAATAAAAAATGATACTACAAACTCCCAAACCAATGTTTCAACAGTTTCTTTATTCATTATTTACATCAAGTGTAACACTGAGGAAGGACTTCACAGTAATATACTATTAAAAGTGAGCTTTAAATTAGAATCACACAAAATATATTTTTTACAAAACAGAAAAAAAATACTGTTGATCTGTCAACCTCTGCCTTTTTAATCCCTGTTAAATTCACATATTCAAAATTAAGAGTGTTTTATTTTCATTGCACTTGAAGGACTAGAGAGGTGGCCTTTGGTATATAAATTTCTTCAGCACTTAAAATCTGACCTTACAAAGAATGTGAGTTCCAGGATTCAACATAAAAAGTAGATCAATAAATAAACCAAAAATAAATAAAAGTGACAAACAAAAATGTAAAAAAAAAAAAAAAGCACAATCTTGGGTAATTAAAATGAAACTGAAAAAGACTGAATTCTGATGGTTATGTTTGTGAGACAAACGGCTTTGCACCCGAGACCGCGTGTGGCTCATAAAGCATAAACTATTGGACAAGATAGTTCTCTCTGAAGTGTTCCTAAATACATGATACAATCAAATATTATTTCATGTACAAACTTGCAGAGGTTTGGCAATTTACTAAAATAAAATGGACTGATTATAGCAATAGGAAAAACAAATGAAAATACAAATTGCGGTGATAAGTGGCAATGAAAGAAAAAGAACCGGCTGTTTTAATAAAATGTTTAAAAGGCAAAACGCTCCCTGACAATCATGTAAAACTGACATACGAAACAGTCACTCTTTTCCCCCTCAGTTGTTTGGTAATGAAACAATTTCAGACATCATAAATGGAATAGACAACCTGCATGTGTTTGAAAGAGAACTGCTAAATCACACATGAAAAATATTTTCTGTGATTACAAGAGAGGTATTCCTGACAAAGCAAAAGAAATCGATGAGCTCTCTCAGTAAAATAAGACCAGACTTCAAGCACTGTCTTTTTCTTGTTAAAGGACAGATCATTGCACTTTTTCCTATTCAAGTTGGACACCTCACATCCCCAGATGTCTAAACAGGGCAGCTTGAATGATAATAAAGGCTTCAAAATTCCCATTTGCCACCTTAAAATTGATATTGAATATTTGAGAGCAAAATATATTTACATAAACATATCTTTAACATGACCTTGCAGTGCACAAAACATTAAATCTCTCACAAAAGGCACCATGTAATATCAGGAAACATTGGAAAAAAAAAATGGCAAAACAAGCTATGTTAGTGTAGGCAAATTAATTATGCTGTGATCTAGAGTAACAAAAACTGTTCTGAACAAACAACTTGTATGTATTTCTGCTGCAGAGGAACTGAAATGTCATGGAGATGTATGGCAAAACAATTTCGCCTTCCAAATCATCCATATTACATACCCTAGATAGTGAATTAAGGCAAGGCAATTAACACTTATATTTTAAAAATGTGCTCCAGTGTAATCGGTACAAATCAGCTTCATTGCATTTTAATTATGACATTGCAGGGTACCCACAAAAATCTCATTTATGCAAATTCTAATAGAAATCTATCATTTCATGAATACAGACTCAGAAAACACATGTAACCGTTTGTGTCCTGAAGAAAATGCTTCTTTTAATAATGTTTCTTTTTTAATAAAGGTTGAACGATGTGAAGGGAGACTATGGAAAACACACACACGCACACGCACACACACACACACACACACTTGTTTTTTAACAAATGAATACATTCATAATGTAGATGCACAGATGGAGACCGAGACCCTCGCACCAAAACCTCACCACAAGGACACAAGTCAGTATGACCTTTCACGCCTGTTTGTGGGTATAAAATAATAAGCAATATCTACAATATCATAAAAATGCCTGTGCTTTTAATAGAAAATAACTTAAAATTCAAGTTTACAAATGGCGACATTCTAAAGTGAAATCAAAATAAAGTTACAAATCAATGTGCTAAAGAAAATGCAGTTTGTGTTAAAAGACTTGGCAATACTTGTATTTGTAGTGTTGCTGCTTCTGTTTTGGCAATATGACATAGTCATCAAATAAATTCAGACTATCCACAAATCAAATAATTTCCCCATTGCAAATCAATAAAATCTAGAAATATGTTGAGAACTCTAGAGTATGAATGTAGTTCTGTGCCATCTTGCTAATGGGGGAATTATCTAAAGGCCACAGATATAAAAGGCCAAACATGATCCATGTGGTGACAGATCCAACATCATTTCAACTATGCCACAGCAAACCACTACTAATAACTATAATGCATGGACCATATCCAAATAAGGACTAATTACAAAATCATCAATGGTCATCAAATGCTGTAGTGTTTAACAAATGTGGTCAAATTAAAAATGACAATATGGGATGTAGACAGAAGTAATTTTAGTGTGTAAAATGAAACTGAACAAATGTGTATAGAGCTTACTGTGTTTGCAATCCACATTCATTACTACTGTATGTTCTGAACAAGCAATGCTGTTTAAGCAATGTTGTTTTAAATGGCATTTCCAAGTTCGCATTGACATGCAAATATCCAGTTACTGTGAATCAAATGCAAATTAAAGAACCAAAAAAGTGAATGGAAAAGTTTATCTAAATACAAAATGGACGATAAGTGGACCAGTTAGCGTGTAGTCGGCTCACCTTAACCTGTGCAACCCCTGTCTGTTTGTGAAAATTCATTCTTTCATACCAAGATAAAACTGTAAATATTAATTACAAAGTAATTTTGTCAAAAGCAAAACCATGTGTATTCTGGTAGTGACAAAAAGCTTATATACAAAGAACTCTGTTCCCAACTGGCAATTTCAATGAGAAAGTCACCTGTAAACAATAAAGATAGAGAGAGTGTGTGTATGTGTTTGTATTCATTTTCTGAGGTACTTTTTAGAGAATAATCTCTGTCCCCCAAAATTTAAATAAAACTAGATTGATTCTGGAGCAAAAAGTTTCAAGGGGTACAGGAGGAGGAGTTTTGGAAGGTGTAGCAGACACAGTGGCTACCTTTGCACTACGTCACTGATCTCTTTAATGCACGTGTGCAAGTTGTCAAGAGCCGGGCTGGTCCCAGGTGCCCCTAGTCCCGCTCCCCCACCCGCAGAGGAAGCACGCAGCTCCTGTAGACTCAACTCCAGTTTACCCACTGCCTCGCGAAAGGCAAACTTATTACGCGTCTGTGGGATGCAATCGACATACCCCGAGCAGTAGTCCAAAAGTTGGTGTCCCACATCCAGGACCAGGCTGCTGGAAGAAAGCTCGGTGTTGCCTTGAAGAGCACTACTCAAGCATTCAGCACATTCCAAAAGAGCCTCCTTGCTGATCTTCTCCAGGGGGATCCGTTCTGTCTGCTGCCGAGTCCTTCTAAGGGTGGGTTTAGCGGAAGTAGGGCCAGGTCCGCCACTGGAAGAACCATTGGCCATCTTAGTCTGGGTGGTGGTGTTGCTAGTGGGGACTATGGGAGCTGGAGGCACTTGTGGTGGTGGTATTGATGGACGCGCCCCTCTGGCTTCTCTCCCTGACCTTTTGACGCCATCTCCATTGACCTCCATGTTCCCACTGACTGCTTCATCGGCTGCATCGGCACTGTAGGTGTGTTGGAGGGAGCGGAGCATGGGCGGTGGAGGAGGTGCACATTTTGGCTTTACCAGTCGTGGTCGGTCACGATCCCCACTGTCAGACAGCAGTTTGAAGCGGTTGCCCTGAGAGTCCACGCCAACTAGGCCGTCGGCCGAGCTGTGCTTTAGGGTCGGCGAGATCAGAACTGGAACTTTGTGGTTGTGCAGATTGACTAAACCAAGGGTGGAGGTTTTCGATGGGGACGACCAGCCTTGCCTGTCATCTTGCCCATCTTTTCCCCGTGTATTGGAGTCCGAATCAGCCTCTCCCCCTACACCTGGTGCCCTTACTCCACCTGCCACCCCTCGTGGCAAGAGTTTGGCTTTGGGACGATCCCGTATCTGAGCCGTACCTTCGTCAAGCTTCCTCAGGATTGCATCCGAAGGTCGTGCTGCCCCGTTTTCCGGCTGTGAGGTGGTGGAAGCGGTGCGCTCTAGTGGGGGTTTGCTACGGTTTCTTGGTAATGTCAATGCCATGCGCTCTAAGTCTGGCAACCCAGCAGACATAGAGGAAGTTGAATTGGAACGAGGGAACGGCTTGGTTCCACTCCCTTCGTCTATCCCAGAAGGCTTACCAGTCCGCAATCCCAGGGTCTTTTTGATAAGGCGAGGGGTGAAGAAGCCCGCTAGGCTTCCCCAGCTACTGCTGCCTCCCACTTGACCAGAGGTTGCTCCAGAGTTTGAACATGAGGGCTTCTGCCCAAACGTGGCCCCACAACAGCGGGACTGCACATGGTTCCCCTCACCATGAGATGGAGAGAAACTCAACCCATCAGTTTGGGGCAAAGGAGGAGGGCCTGCAAACCCAGCTGTGGGCTCATACTTTTTATGGGGCTGGGTCTCCATCTCCCGGAAAGAGCTGCTCCTCTTGGGTGGCATTGGGAGATTCTGCTGCTGCTGAGGTGAGGACGAAGTAGAAGATGAGGACATGGACTTCTTCTTCATGAAAGAACTGAAGAAGCCAGCTTTGCGGTCACGGGTGAAGGTGGTGTCCTGGGACTCCTCCAGCAGGCTAGAGGGAGACTTATCCCTCTGTTTACGTGGTAGGGCCGGAGAGCTGCTGAAGCGTCCATCACCAACAAAAAGGGATGCTGCAAGACCTGAACACAATGGGACAACAGAACCAAAGGTCAAAAAGCAGCAAAATAAGAGGTAGTAGTTGACATGCAAACTTAATACTTATGCGCTTTCATATTTAAATGGTTGTGTCACCATGGAACACTTGCTTACATGATTCAGTGCACAGATTTCTTATTGTCACATTGTGATTGCTTGACTATAAATTTACTATTTAATTCATTACATTGTTGCCAATAGTTTTGCCTCAAGCAAATGTATCAAAGACAAACATAAGAGTAACGCAGTGTAAATGAAGGCTGTGGAGTGGTATTTGAAATCACTGCAACATTCAGTCCTTTGCACTATTGCTCTGCCTATGACCAACATTGTAATTTATATAACCTAACCTTGCATATTCTTTTATACAAGAAACTGTGTAGTGTGCCTATGAGATGCTTGCTCTCATAATTCAAATGAGAGGACCTGACACTACGCCAGGGCTGTCTCTTTAATTCATGGGGTAAAATGTTTCATAAGTGGGCCAAGATATTTTTAATGTATTTGTCATAGGTCCTGTGACAAACAGGGTGTCTAGATATTTGCAATATAGAGAGTGTATCACTTGATATGTAGGGGACAGTAAGATTGTCCAAAAGATAGGACAATAATTACAGAAATGGGAATACAAAATGTTTAAATGTTTTTTTTTTTAAACTTTTAGCATCCTTAAAAGTTGAGAACATGACAAAAAGAGGCAGCTTTACCAAACTTTTTTTTTTATAAAACAATCCCACCTTAAAAGTTTATTTTGCATAAACTTTATGTAATTTCAATAAATAAGACATAAATAGTTGAGTAGAAAAACAATATTGCACAATACATAAAATTCTTTAATTGTGAGTAAGGTTAAACAGATTTGAATCATAATATGAGTACACATGCAGTTGGTGAAGTGCTTTTGTGCATACTTGTGGTTTAGTGACATGCAGAAAATGGGAACAAACCAGCAATAGAATGAAATCAGATGTATTTACAGAAAAATTATCAAAACATGAGAGTGAAAATCTGTTATGAATGTTTATGAACATGTCAGTCATCTGTTCATGATACATTTTGAACATATTTAAAATGAATGTAAATAAAAGAAGGGATATACAGGATATAACATTTTTTATTTATATATTTATTTTTTAAACTTTTTTAATATTCCTATGTTTGTGAATATATGTAGGGTTATATACTGTATAGCTCTCTTAATCGATAAGGAACACCACTCCCATTCTCTTGAGTTTCTTTCTGAGCCGACTGAGCCGGAGTTGGGTCTGTATACCTGCAGGGCCATGGGGTCCTGCGTCTTCCATATTCTCTTTGTTCTCAGAGTGTTTCTTCTGGCTACGAGACTTTGAGGGCAAGAGTGGCATATCGTGGCCGAAGGTGTGCGCGAGTCCACATTGCCCACCAGATGCGGTTTTACATAGTTCTTCGGCTACCTCTGGAGAAGAGTTAGCAGAGAGAAGGTGCATGTTAATATTGTGTTTTACATGAAAGTATCAAGGGTCAAATCTTTTTAAAATGTCAACCTCAACTTTATTTCAGTCACTTTTCAATGGTAAAGTCAATACAAACTGCACCAAAGTAATTTATTGTTTAAGACTGTTTATTGTGCATTGAGTTTTCTCTGCTTAACCGTCAAGTGTATAAGATCTGCATGAAGTCTGCTCAGTCTACAGCTTCATCTGGCACTCACAACAGATGATGTAATAATACCTTCTGAGATGCTTGAGTCATGGAACATGGTCTCAAACGCCTGGTGAATCTCAGCAAATGAGGGTCTATCCAGTGGACTCCACTGCCAACCTGCCAACACACAACAAAATATGAATTTACATAATGACCAAAACCTTCACTAAAGTTCAAAGGCTTGGGGTCTGTATTTTTTACTTTATATATTTAAAAAGAAAAAAAACATATGAAGTATTCTGAATTTCAACATGACCTCATGGTACGGTAACCTGAGTGTTAAAAATAGATAAGTTAAATAAAAAAGCTGTCCAAGATTTTTAATGAAGCCAGTAAGGTACTAGGCCAGATGCAGAGACATTTGTATGATTTAAATGTATTTAAAGCCATGCAAAATGACTCAATGATAATGCAGGATGTGTCGTACGCCCTTCATGGTGAGGTCCAACTGTTGCCATCAGGGAGGTGTTATAGGCAACCACGGGTAATGAAAAAGTGTATCAGTTATCCTTTATGCCTAACGCTGTTAAAATTTTAAATGCGAGAGATGACTATTTTAAGAAATTATACAAATTATTTTGTTAATGTGTATGCTATTTATGTATGTATTGTCATTTATGTATTGTACAGTGAAGCCGAAGAAGCATTTCCATCACATGGATAATAAAGTTGCTGAACTGAACTAAAGTTAATACTTATATTCAGAAAGGTTACATTAAATTTATCAAAAGTGACAGTAAAGACAATTTCAAATAAACACTGTTCTTTTGAACTTTCTGTTCATCAAAAAATACTGCAAAACAATGTCATGGTTTCCACAAAATATTAAGCAGTACAACTGTTGTCAACATTGAAAATAATAAGAAATGTTTATTGAGCACCAAATCAGCATATTAGACTGATTTCTGAAGGGTCATGTGACACTGAAGACTGGAGTAATGATGCTGAAAATTCAGCTTTGCCACTGTAATACATTATATTTAAAAATATATTAAATAGAAAACAGTTATTTTAAATTGTAATATTTCACAACATTACTGTCTACTGTATTTTTGATCAAATAAATGCAGCCTTTGTGAGCATGAGATGAAAGTTTTTTTGAGAAAAAAAAAAAAAAAAAAAACCTGATCCCAAACCTTTGAATGATAGTGTAGTTACCATGGGTTACCATCACTGATCTATATAGAATGACATTATATAGATCAGTGGTTACCATACTTGGCACATCACTTGACATCATGTCACTTTCACTTTAGTTAGTGTCATTCATATATATATATATATATATATATATATATATATGACACTTCACATTATTTGAATATACACTAATGATGTTATACTTTAAATATTCTTTTATGTTATTAAGTGAAAGCTATAAATAAAGTGTCGAACTTCACTATCGTTGATACTCACAGGCTCTCATGAGCTCGTAAACTTTAGGGGGACAGCCCTCGGGCTGCTCCATGCGGTAGCCCTTCTCCAGCAGGTCGTACACCTGAGACAGGTCGATTCCTGGGTATGGAGACATGCCGTACGTCGCAATCTCCCAAAGCAAAACTCCAAATGCTGGGGAGTTTGAAGTAAATAAGTGAGTCAGTCTGCAACACATAACTCTTTATAGCGTAAAAGAACTTCCAACACACAATCCTCATGACAAAATGAAATAAGAAACTGACCCCACACATCTGATTTGATGGAGAAGGTGTTGTAGGCCAGACTCTCTGGTGCTGTCCATTTGATGGGGAATTTGGCACCTGCATGAGCGGTGTAAGTGTCGCCTGTCATCAGACGGCTCAGTCCGAAATCAGCCACCTTGACCACGTGATTCTCTCCAACCAGACAATTACGAGCTGCCAAGTCCCTGAGAAAGAGATTGACAAGCAGTAGTGAGATCTCTCAATAGGATATTAGAAAAAGGGAATGACATCTTCAGCGCCCTAAAGTCCAGTGAAGTCTGAAGAACTGCGCTCACCTGTGGATGAAGTTCTTCTTCTCCAGATACTCCATGGCGGAGGAGATCTGAGTGGCCATGTAGAGCAGCACCACAGCGTTCACTTGTTCTCTATCACACTCACGCAGGTAGTCCAGCAGGTTCCCGTGGGGCATGTACTCCGTCACTATGTAGAATGGAGGCTCCAGTGTACACACACCTAGAAGGGGGCATCAGAACTAACCAATTAGGAACAAGTATATATGTATATTATAATATATATATATATATATCAGGGTTTCCGTTGTCCGGTAATTGCCGGACATTGACCGGAAAAAAAATTAAATGTCCGACAAAATTAAATCTCTCCGGTCAAATTGTCCGATTAAAATTGCCTAACACCGTGCCCTAACTAACTACATGAGACGCCGCGACACGCGATAAAAGGTATCTTTTCCATGTTAATCAGAGTTTTTGTCCTAACCAGACGCGACGGCGACATGCAACATTTCTAATTTAGAAACGGTTTCTATTTTCCTGCGACGTCGCGCTGGAACATCAAACACAAAGTGTGGCAAACTGGCAATGATAATCTCTGGTACTGTTTATGTGCTTTATTTAATGTTAAAAGCGTGAAATGTGACTTTGAATATCATTTAGTGCTCCAGCTTTGTAGCTGTAAAAGCAACAATGGATATAATTCACCTCAGATCTTGAAATTAAACAAATGGAAACATGAACGTTAAAACTGTGAACAAACAGGTGTGTTATTTGACAAAGATTGTTTTAGTAACTCAGTAGCCTATGTATTTTTTAAATGGTGTAATATTTGTGAATGTTATTATGTAGCTACTTATCCATTTTCTTGCGAGCGCCGTCAAGTTTACTCTCTACCTAAGGCTACCTTATACGTTAAATTTCGGTTCATGGATGAATAGATGATAGCTTAACGTTAGCTCCAGTTCAGGCGCTGGCGCTTCCATGTCGTGATTAGGCCTATTTATTGTCTGCTATATTTAATTTTTATTTATTAAATCGAAAAAATTTGATAATAAAACACTGATTAAAATTAAGATACAATTAATACAAAACGAAATTCGTTTTAAAGAAAGGCTTTGTGCTTTCTGTTTGAGGTCTCTGTGAAAGTTTTAAAGCAGTCTTTTAGTGCCGCTTTGAACGGTCGCGACGCGTCCGTAATGGAGAACTGTCACGTAAGATGGTAATATTATTATTATAAATAATAAATCGTGTAATAATCCCGCCCCCCTAATTAAGAGGCGATATTTGACCGGCATATCATCAAAATGTCCGGAAAACGAAACCTCTGCCGGTCACTTTGACCGGCACCATTTTTTTCTAGCGGAAACTCTGATATATATATATATATATATATATATATATGTATATTATAATATATATATATATATATATATATATATATATATATATATATATATATGTATATTATAATATATATATATATATATATATATATATATATAATCAAATCAGACTTTTGTCATAAAATGACAGATTTTTATGAAGATACATTTATATCTGATACCTTTTTATATATGTTTTTATATGTGATACCCTTTTGTTTTTACACAGTTTTTATGGCAGAACTTCAGTACTAAGAACTAAAACGTGACAACCATGTATGAAAATGTATGAATGTATATCGTTATTAAAGGGAATTATGGGCTGGTTTTGCACATTCCTAGTATACTCACCCAGTAACTGTACTAGATTGGGATGTTTCACCTCCTTCATGACTGCAGCCTCCTTCAGAAACTCCTCAACTTCCATGGTGTCCTCCTTTAGGATAAAGTGATATAACAGCATAAATATGTATAGAATAACAAGCGATACAAAAATCTATATAAAACCTAATACAAAAACTCCTAAAACAGAAATCCATGAGTGCAATATAATCAACATCCTCTTGGTGGCACACAACACCACATAAACGGTTTCTAGGTATCGTTTTAAAACAAGGTTTCATTTCTTAACATTAGTTAACATGAACTAAAAAATACTTTTAACTAATTTATTAGTCTTGGTTAATGTTAATTTTATTTTAACCTTTACTAAAGATTAACAGTTATTTATTTTATTGACTAACGTTAAAAAATATGACTAAAGTAATAAATGTTATGCTCATTTTATGCATTTACCCATGTAACTAATGGGACCATATTGTAAAATAGTTACTGTTACCTGCAACGAAAAACAATGATATAACAAAACACACACCTTTAGTGTTTTTACAGCTACAGTGAGGTTGTACTTTTTCCAAACTCCGACGTACACCTCTCCGTACTGGCCACCGCCCAATTTGTGCTTCATGGTGATGTCGGTGCGCTCCATCTCCCACTTGTCGTGGATGGGAGAGACGCCGTAGACGGTTGGCTTGTTGCATTTTGGAGCGGGATAGTGTAGTGTGGTTACCAGACCATCCGCCACTGTGGAATGATGATGAACCAGCTCAGCTAACGTGCTAAAACGACTCTCGGCTGTTACGTAGACCTGAGACAGAAGAGAAGAGTGAATTTAATTAGTCAATTATTTAAAGCAAAAGGAGCTTTGCTTTCAAAGTAAAGTGAAAGCAGCCCTACCTTTCCGTCAGAGGCGGTGTTGATCCGGTAGTGATAGACCCGTCCCTCGTAGCGAAGCGAGATGGAGAGCTGGCCAGGACTGCTCTCGCTCTCCCTCACCAGGAAGCTGCCGTTGATCAGACTGCTGAGCAGGTACTCAGCGGCGCTGCGGGACACGGGCCCATGATACCAGCTGTGCTTCTCCAGACTGTTCACGGGGGTGATGTAGTTACTGGGCACCCAACCCTGGCCGTTCTTCGAACGGACTTCACTCCACTCTCCATTCTGATTGTACCCCAACACTCGCAGCTTCTCTCCTGGAATACAAAAAAAAATGAGCAAGAGTGAGACAGATACAACACTGATGTATGAGAAATATACCACAATGTTTTACTAATGTTTCAGCAATGTAAAGCCTTGTTGTTCAGAATGGAATGTAAAGAGAGATTAGTCAATGCAAGCCACAACAGGTCCATCGTTCAGCTATAAAAACATCCACATCTCTTTTGCCCCATAAGCTCAGATCAAGAAGAAGAACAGTGTCTTATTTCGGAAGTATTTCAAATATTTTAAGATCTGAACAAATCCTGAGGGCACCTGGGGGTGGCGGCAGCGAAGTGACAATCATGACATAAAATAAATCAATCTAGTATTTGATGTACTGCACTGTTCTTTAATAACCCCAAATACACGTGCCTTAGACGGACATGTTTGGTTGCATCACACGCCATGTCACATTTTTAAGATGCTACACAAGTTAAAAATAGTATTTTTACAAGATATGCCTTGAAAAGCACTTTTGAAAACATCTCAAGAGTTCTGTGTTCTGTTCCATTAAGCTGTGCTTCGTCTAGTTGTTTGAAGAAGAAAAAAATCCTCTCCAGAGTGTTGAATCACTGCGTTTACGCTGTCAAAGTGCTGTTGAAAAAAATGCCATAACCGAATTAAACAGGAGGCCCTTTTTAGCATGTTTGTGTATTTCTGCTGCCGAATTTAGATAAAAAAAAAAAGTTATTTAAATAATATAAAAGATTATACATAATTTTTTATAATAAAATTATATAAAATATTTTTATATTCATATACACTACTGGGCCGGTTTTGATTTTGTTTTGTTTTTGAAAGAAGTCACTTATGCTCATCAAGGCTGCATTTATATGATAAAAAATACAGTAATATAGTGGAATATTATTACAATTTAAAATGACTATTTTCTATTTTAACATATTTTAAAATCTAATTTATTTCTGTGATAACAAAGCTGAATTTTCAGCATCATTACTCCAGTATTCAGTAGCACATGATCCTTCAGAAATCATTCTAATATGCTGATTTGCTGCTTAAGAAACATTTCGTATTATCAGAGTTGAAAACAGCTGTGCTGCTTAATACTTTTGTGGAAACCGTGAAATATTTTGTAGCACTATAAAAGTGTCACTTTTGATCAATTTAATGCATCCTTTTATCATTAATATTAGATAAAATACACACTTTTTTTTTTTTATCTATGCTGTCCTGCTGTTCCTTCACTTTGTTGTGATCCCATCAAGCATTGGTCCAGTAGAGGGCGCTCTCATTATGTCAGGGAAACAGAGAGTTCAGGCCCACTAGCTTTCAGACAGCAAGTGGTTTTAAGCTAATCCTAAATTGACACTGGCGCGGCAACAAGGCCCTCACGACAAGACAAGAAGAGACTGGCGCAGTGGTGCCAACCAGATGACATTACATTACTAGCCATTAGCGGCTACTTCAGAGAGAAAGAGCAAGCCGCTAACTCCCTCTCTCTGAACTAGCTTCTCTTGGCTAGTCTGTGTTTACCCACCTGCTTTTCACCCAGCTGACGGGATTACACTTTAAAACAGACATTAGCATTAGCAGTGGCCATTCAGCATGGAGCATCTGAGACTCATGTTCCAAAGTCTATTACAACACGCTGGAAAGAGTTGTGGGCGTTAGTGCATATGGCTCAGGTTGGTCACGCTCCTCAGCTGAATAAAACACAAACTTTAGCCTCCGTTTTCATTTTTAGCCTGGTTCTTTGTGCTTTGAAAGTACAAAGTGCTGCTGGGAAGAGGAACAACAAAGATCTGAAGTAAAGAGGAAGGAGAACGATGGAAGGAAGAGTAAGGATAATAGCATGGTGTCCTTGTTATAAAGAGGGAGGAAGTTATCAATAATGGTTGTGGAAACACTCTCCGGCCTTGTTTATTCCAGGTATTTACATTTGGTCCAGGGTCACATTTGAGTTTACACTACCAATGCAATGTGGTTTTTCATTTGTGTACAAAGTGAACAATGAAACCAAGCACAACCACACTCGTCCCCTTTTGACGATCGTACCTTTCGTGATGCTCAGCGTGTTGTCACCACTGGCAACAAAGTCGTAAAGAGCAACGAAGAGGTTAGGGTCACTCTCTGCAGCACCCAACAGATTCTCCTTCGAGCTCCAGCGCACCGCTTCGGTCAGTGCCGTCGAGTCCAGTCCAAACGGCCTGTGCAGGGCCTCTGTCAGGAAGAAAGAGACATAAAGACGACGCTAGATGAGTAACAGGAAACATAAGTGACATCTCAAATGAGACAAAGCCTCTGGGAAGGGCAAAATGAAGCAATATAAGAGAGGTGACCAACAAGTGAACGTCAAGGTGGAGAGGGAGCAGAGAAGTGAAGAAACAGCAACCATGACGCAGAATGAAAACAAGGAATGTGATTCAAAGTGGCATCACTGCTCCTTACGTCAAACCTGACTTAAGAACAATGATCGCTTTTTCAAAATCATTTGTGCAAACAATACACGAAGGCTACACAAAACAGCAATGAATCATTATACAAAGGCTATATTAGATAAGGTTGATTGACATTAATTTAATGAATGTTTAATGATTTAAAGTATTATTGGAGAATGTGTTGTATTTGTATTTTTAAATAGACATGGTATAGGGTGAATTCAGGGTGATTGGGACACATTTTGCCATTGAGTTGACTTGGAAAAAGTGTCCCAATCAACCTGAATTCACTTGCATTAATTATATATGGCTATATTTAAATAAACTACACTGCCACATCCATTTTGCCATGTTAACATTAAGTATAGATCTATTAGAAACACTCCAAACACTTCCAATTGTGAAAAGCAGATGAACACTGGAAAAACCCCAAGAGGAAATAATTTGACCGAGTAAAAGCTTCCACATTGACCATACCAAAAAATAAAAAAATAAAAATAAAAATAATACACATCCTTCGACCTGAAATCCTTCATAAAACTCACTGACACTCAGCACTGTCTATGAGACCTGCCAGTTAAAAAAAAGGGCTACCTGCGAGGCAATAGTGGTCCACATCCTGAAGGCTGGACTGGTTGGTCAGCCTGGCCCTCTCTTCCTCAAAACTGCTGCTGGACAGCAGGGTCTTCAATGGCATAATCTAGCAGCACTAGATTAATTTATAATCTCACATGGAATACAACACAGACCTGATTTGGTGAGGGTTCTGATATTATCTGAAAGGGTTTGACTCTTAAGCAAGATTTTAGGCTGGGGAGGAGCATAAAACTGCTTTGAGGTTGGAAAAATGTTGTGGGAGAGTCTCCACGCCTTCAGCATGTCTGCGTATGCTGGTCTTCCTTTACAGCTGTCAACCAGCCACAAACACAAACACACACACACACACACACACACACACACACACACACACACACACACACACACACACACACACACACACACACACACACACACACACACACACACACACACACAGCATGTCTGGGCAGCTGCCCCTTTCCTTAGGGAAAAGAGTGGCCAGACAAAACTTGGGAAGGATAGAGGAGAAAATATTTCTGAAACTCGCTTTACTAATCATTAGAGAACAAATTTTGCCTGCAAGTTTTGGCTTGATTAGGTTTACCTTTTCAAAACTAATGTGGTGTTGTTACCATGGTACAGGGCAGGGGTGGTATCAAAAAGCAATACCACGGAATCTCATATATAATATGATTGCCATATTCCCAAGGTACTCACATTTAACATACCAACTTCATATGCTGAATGCCTGGCAAGAGCAACAGCCAAATTATTAATCCTCAACTTGCATCACAAAATCAACAGCAACAGCAAGTCCATCATGATAAATACAATGGATGGTTTCACAATGGTCAACTAGTCCTTCAACAACCAACTAGATGGACTAATTTTTAAATTCTGGCTGATATCAATAAAGTAATAATTATTTTAACGTTATGACCGTTAACCGATAAATGGCAAAAATTATAAAACACTAAAAATACTAAATAAATCTATAATGTTAAACTACCATTCAAAAGTTTTATTTCAATTTCAAATATATTTCTTTCCCTTTTAACTTTCCATTCATCAAAGAATTCTGGGGATAAAAAAATCTATCATGGTTTCCACACAAATATTAAACAGCACCAGGACTGGGAGGCACCAAATCAGCATATTAGACTGATTTCTGAAGGATCATGGGCCACTGAAGACTGGAATAATGGCTGCTAAAAAAGCAGCGAATTCATCATAGAAATTAATCTATAAAATATTTTAAAAGAGAAAAGCATTTATTTTAAATTTACGTAATTTCACAATATTACTGTTTTACAGTTTTACAATAACTAATTATACTACTATATTAATCAAATAAATGCAGCCTTGGTAAGTATAAAATAATTCTTTCAAAAACGTTTTAAAAATCCTTAAAGGGGTGGCTAATTATGATTTCACTTTTTTAACTTTAGTTAGTGTCTAATGTTGCTGTTTGAGCATAAACAATATCTGCAAAGTAACAACGCTCAAAGTTCAAGCAAAGGAAGATATTTGCTTTTAAAGAAATCGTTTTTAAGGACTTCAACAAACGGCTGGTAGGGACTGCATGACATTCCTCCCGGGTTAGTGACATCACTAACCCTAAATTTACATAAACCCCGCCCCCGGGAACACGCAGTCCATGTTGAGACGAGGAAGAGTTGTTGTGGTCGAGCACATTTGTGAGTCTGCTCAAGCTGTCGCATCCGTCTTTTCACATGCAATACAGTACGTAACAAAAATGCATTGCATGTCACTCTGTAGGCATCTTACAACAGTTCCCACACAAGCGATTTTATAGATTATCATGACAGAATATGCTAATCAATGACTTGAAGATAGTTAACTCCACATCAGCAACATAAATTCATCAACTAACCATTCAGAAACGTCCTGTTGCATTCTACATGTTGTCACTTCTTCTTGAGTCTCTCCATCATTGACTGACTCCAGTTTAAACATAAAAGGCAGAACAGTTTCTGACATTTTAGTGCTTGTCTGCATGAGGTAATCGGAGCTGCTAACACACACACACCAGCTTTTGAAGCTCCACCCTCCATGCCGGGAGCAGCAGCTCATTTGCATTTAAAGGGACACACACAAAACAAAAACTTTTGCTCACCCTCAAAAAGGGACAATTTTAAAATGCTGTAAAAAAAAATAATCTGTGGGGTATTTTGAGCTAAAACTTCACATACACACTCTGGGGACATCAGAGACTTATTTTACATCTTGTGAAAAGAGGCATTATAGGCTACCACCCCTTTAACTTTTGAACAATACGGTATGCTAAGAATAATATATTTCAAATATAATGTTGTGATTCTTAGCATATACAGTACAACCTAAAACCAGGCTAACAGCACAGAGCTACCAGTTAGTAAACTAGTTGTTTGAGCAGCACATCAATAGGTCGATTTTATGTAGTTTTAGACATCACTAATAAAGACCCACAAACTCGTACTGTCAATATGAAGCATAAACAATACCTAAAGAAACAAGCACAGACTGGATTAGACACAAGTGAACCAATAACCCTAAAAATGTATAATAGTTCAACAATAACAATAGTTCAACAAGATAATACATTTAACTCAAAACAATCATTATCTTGAATAAAAGACACAAGCCAAGCCAACACAAAGGGTGGTCTTCTGCCAGGTCTTACACAATGCAATAAACAAGCAAGAACACGCAGCTGAGACAGTCAAGGCCTGTATGGCAAACCCGACTTCGCCACACACAGGCACATGCACACAGATACTTGTAGCCCTACCTTTATTCCTAACCAGCATGCAGTGCTTCCCAGTCCTGGTCAGCTGACTGATCCACAGTTCCCAGTACATGATCCCAGTTCCAGTACAAGGGCTGATGGCAAAACACTTTAGCCCCCAATCCTCAGGTTCTGGGTTTAATTCACACAAGACAGCGAGTTGAAAATCTGACACGCTCCTCTTGGTTGAATCATTTCAGAGTTGCTGGTGCGGCTCCGAACTCAGAGTTTCCAACCCCGCAGCCGGAATGCCAGTCCGACTTGATTGTGGGCCTCCATGCCAACTGCCTTGAGTAAGAAATGCCCACATGTGCTTGTGTGAGATATGGGAAGATTGAAGTTCTGAGGGTAGTTTTATTGGACGTCTTGTGAGGGGAGGCGTGTGTGTGTGGGGGGTGGGGGGTGTTGGTTTCAGAAGGGGGTAGAGGAATGAGCAGATGGTTCCATTTCTACACCATGTGTGCTGCCTACCCAACATCCCTCATGGGAGAGGCTGGAAAAGCATGGAGGTGCGGAATTAAACATACCCCTGAGTTTCAGAGCAACATGTAAAATGTATTAAGACAGGATGCTCATTGCTGAATTATTCAGATACACCAAAAAACATCTCAACATTCAGGAAAAAAATTGTCAGCACACAAGACGTCAATAGACTAGACCAGTGTTTCTCAACTCTAGTCCTCAGGACAAGGTTGAATCATGTGTTAAAAAAAAAAATTCTGGTAAGTGGAGTTTAGAAACACTGGAGTATATGACGTCTTCTTGGAAAAAGGCGTATGTAATAGGGCTGTAACGATACGCGATATGAAACCGAAATCGCGACACTCAGATCCACGATCCTGTTTCGCGGTATGAGAAGGCAAAATCGCGACACACCCCTTCCAACTCTGAGTAACGGCCGTTTCACTCATACTCCGTTTGCAGTGCGTATGCGGTGCATATTTTTTTCCGTACCCATGTTAACAGGTCAGAGCTTTCACTGCACGCGGTTGCCGTCCGTCGATCCGTTCCAGTTGCGGTGCATATACAGCAGTGCAGAGATCGTTTCCGCAACGAGTCTATTTCTTTTGTGCTGCACGCGCTGAATTAAAGTGACAGCGCATGGTTCGTGGTCAAAATGAAAACAGAAAACAGCGATTAATTAAATGAAATGTAGTAATCTCACCATAAATGTATTTAATTAAATACTACTTTTTTCACTTTAAGACTGGGAAAAGCAAGAAAAAACGCAATTTACCTCAACTTGGAAGGTTTGATTGGTGGTTTGCAGCACAGTTACCTCAGTGTGAAACAGTAGCCATTTAATTTTCTTTGTAAATGTAAGAGAACTTGATTGAAGGAGAATTTTCAACATGCTCGAATCATCACCACAATGGAGTTTAGTTCTGTTTGTTTTTCAACAGTATTTTGTAAACAGAAGTGTTATAGCTTTGGCTATTTATTTATTTTATATATGGCTATTTATATTGTTAATAATTTGCATAGTCAATCTTGTTCTTTGGTGTTCAGTTCATAAAGGTTTTTCAAATGTTATTTAATAAAAAATATTGTTTTAATAAAAATCATTCTAAATCATTCTCACTCTTTGTTTGGGTTTCCAATAACGTGCATTTGGAAAGCATTTCATAGCGAAGTGTTGTTATTTACATGCATGGAGCGCATCTCAGCCGCTCAGTTAACAAACACCATCTCTGCATATGCTTTGAGTTTGTGTCGCTAAAGCTAAATTTCAAGCAAAAGGTTCGCAGGATAAAAAAAACAATTTCTCTGTGGCAGCACAGGAATAAATAAAATACCTGGAACAAAGCATCGATTACACACCTGATCCGATGTGTATCGATAAAAGACAGACCGACCGACCAATAGATAGAAATGACAAGCCCTGTACATTCACAAACTTTGCTCACCCTCATGCAACACTTCTGATTGATCTAGCAATTGACCCGCGTAGGGCACGTCGCGTGGCTGCATGTGTTTGTCCTGCGTGTGCTCCTCAGCACACGTGCGGTTTCTGTGTGTGTCTTTGTGTGCAGAAGCTTTGCTGTGAGACAGCTGGGGGAGTGCTGTGTGTGCCGTGTGAATGGGCATACTGAACGGACTGACCTGTATGGCCTTGTCCTGATGGGAGTCTAGCGCAGCTGTTGTGCTGGGCTTTAGCCAGGCTTATAGCAGCTGCACCAGCACCTCTGTACTCGGACTGGAGCTGCTCTCAACTAACACGGCTTATAGACAGAACATCCTGATCTCAACATCTATTCCTTTACAATCAATATAACTTCAAAGTGCACTTTGGTGCTTCATTAGTAAGTTCAGGCTAACAAAAGCTCAGGTAGGATGGAAACCTAGTAGAAAGCAAAGGCAGCACCACAAATGTTTAAAGTGGAGATGCACCAATATTAACATTCTGGCTGATATTTCAAACTATACTATTTTGTTTGAGAAATCAAAAATAAAACTCAATTTTAAATGCTGCAAGCGGATTGTTCCAAACCTGTATGCTGCTATTTTTCTATGGAAAGCAAAAAGGAAAAATCTTAAAATGAAAGTTCATTCAAAAACTAAATTAATTAAAAAATAATGGACTATATTAAAATTCTATGCTATTTTGTCAAGTCTATGCTATTTTAACATTAAATCTAAAGTAATTTTTAAATGCTGCAAGTACATTTATAAGTATTTAAATGTCACAACCTTATGATGTTCAGTATGAAAAGATGCTAAATTACATGTAAGAGTGTTATTAAATTAGTTTTTCTAAAGACAACTTTAAATGTTAAAATAAAATAAAAAAATACCATGAACAATTAAATATCCAATCTCAACTATAACCAAAAAAATAAAAATAAAAATATTTTTTTCATATAACCAATATTATGCATCCCTACCCTAGTTTAAAAATAAAATAAAAATCACATTGTTGTGAATGTGTAATTACACTTAAACATTACAAGTATTTGCATGACACTTCAAGACAAACACACATGAAAAAATACATCACTTCAGCCCATTTAAGAATATTTATACCACTTCATGAGCATATTTTACAAAAAAAAAAAAAAAAAAAATTCACACCAGTCATGGGATGTTCTGAAAGCCTGTCAAAGAATGTGACAGTAACCGAGAGGGGGCGGGGTTTATCAATCGGTCAATTGTCTCAACTCCTCCCCAACATCCGATAAATCAGACACCTCAACTGTCCGTCACCAGCTCTGGATTTCCCAAGGCACAGAACAGCCCCCTAACATTTCACTGGAATGTGACAAGTACATCTGTCATGCAGGAAATTGTGAGCAACATTCTCAAACGCAAGAGCAGCTCACAGGAGGAACGGGCAAACACATTCCCGAATCCTGATACTGCAGGGTTTTTTCGGCAGAAGAGTAGAGCATATGCAAGTCGACAGGTCGGCACACTGCTGCCAGGTCGCCCGTCGCGGTGCTAATTGCATGCGTTCAGCCTGTGTGCGGATGGACAGAAAATGGACCTTTTCCCAAACAGAATAGCGGTTATTCCTTCCAAACAAATTAACTAATTTATGAGTCACCAAGAAGAATAAATACTGCAAAATATAGTAATGACATTTTTCTGAACAGGATTCACCAAACTTCTATCCCTTCTGCCATTGGTCACCAAAAGGTCCTGCTCCAAACTCATGCTAATGTTGCTGTTCTGCACTGGTGCTCAAACTAACAGAGAAACGTTTTAAAAGTGCCAAAGTGTTCAGAGTTTTTGTGGGAATCACTCTACGGATAGCTTACTCTAAAGGCCTGTTCACACCGGGACGAATTTCGCGCGCGATATTCGCCAACGTTTAACGCCTCGTGACTAAACAAAGGACGCCAATGTGAGAGTGCACACTGACGCGAAAAACGCCACGCGGAAAAGCGTCATTTTTAAAAAAAACGCCTCGGGTTCGTTTTTTTGGTTTGACGCACCGCGTCAAAAACTATCCGACCAATGAGATTGGCGCTTTTGCTCACGTGTCTGGAGCTTCTGAAGTTACAGTAAAACACAACTTGGGGGGCGCTCAAACACAAAACGGTCTTGCCGAGCACACATACGTAACGGCGAAGAAGATATATGCCGAGTAGCGTCTACACTGCCGGGAAGAAATAAGACGAGGAAGATGCAAGGCAAGATGAATGTAGAGCTGCTGGTCTCGTTGGTGTTGGAACATAAAGAACTGTGACAAACGCGACAGCGACTACAAAAATCTTGATAAAAGAGAACTGTTATGGAGAGGTATTAAGCGCCATCTAATGTCAGGGAATGAATTTGCATGTTCACTCGGCTCATCGTCAGCGAAAATTGCTTGGGTGTGAACACAAAAAACGCGTTGAAAAACGCTGGCGAATAACGCGCGCCGATATTCGTCCCGGTGTGTACGGGCCTTAAAGCAGTGGTTCTCAATCTGGGGGCCCACCAGGGGGCAATAAGTCTTAAATTCTTTAAATTATGTTAATACGACTAAATCTTAATTAAAATGCTTAAGGAAAGAAAACTCAAAGATGTACAAATTAAAATGATTTTTTTTATTTTTTTATTATTACAACAGGAGTACCAAAGATGCAGCTTAAGATAAGACAGATAAGAGGGCCTTTGAATATTATCTTGGAGTCAAAAGGTTGAGAACCACAGCTCTAAAAGAAGTTAACATAAACATTCTGTCACTATTTACTTACCCTCATTTTGTTTTGGATGAGAACGCAGGCTAAACAACACCTTTTGGGCAAGATTATCAGTGAACAATGGCATAAATTTAGTCAGTTCTTAAAAAAAAACTATTACAAACATTTTACAAAATTGGAAAATAGCACAGAAGTTGTATGAACTACTTTTCCGTTTTCTTTTTGGAGCTTGACATCATCTAATCAGGTTGTACAAAAAGAGCTGTGCTATGACTCTTTAAAATTTACTAGCATACAAAAAAAAACATAACAGCATACAAGTTTTGAACAATATGAGGGTGAGTAAATAGTGTCAGACTTCAATTTTCTTGGTGAATTATGCCTTTACAGGAGAAAGTATTTCAAAATTGAACAAATGACCCGTCATCTTTTGTGCTTGAGAGATGCGAGGCAAGAATCACCATTACACCTCAAGAGTGGTGGTGAAGTGTTGCACTAGGGAATGACAGCACAAGCTCACCTGTTTATCTGAAAGCGCTCAGCACATCACAGCAAAAGCCACATGGTGCAAGACAAGGCCTATTTTTAGATCCAGCACAAAACAAAACTATCTTGCCATAAATACTCCCAGGATAATCATGCTGTGTACATGCACAGAGGAACTGCCGAACAATGATTCCTCAAACAATGGGCCCATATAAACTGAACACTATGAAGGACAGATCCTGTTCATTCACAATAATGAGGACAAGAGCTCTCTGCAACAAAGAATGCACAGTTGTCCCCCCTCTCACTCAGTCTCTTCCTCTATTCCAGTAAATGGCTCTCCAGTTGAAAAGACTAGTGCAGTATTACAAGACAACAGACAATCTGATGAATACAAGTGTCAAAAAGGGAAATTCATTTACCACATAGCCTACAATTAACCAAATGTGTCAACGATAGGGATGGGAATCGTAATGAATTTAAAGGGTTAGTTCACCTAAAAACCTGTCATCATTAACTCACCCTCAAGTGGTTCCAAACCTATTTTGAAGAATGTTGGAAAGCAAACAGATCACAGTAGCCACTGACTGCCACAGTATTTGTTTTCCATACTATGGAAGTCAATGACTACCGTCAACTGTTTGGTTACAGACATTCTTCAAAACATCTTCTTTTGTGTTCAAAGAAAGTCATACAGGTTAAGAACAACTTGAGGGTGAGTAAATGACAGAATTTCAATGTTTTGGATCAACTATGCCTTTAACAATTCCCATTCGGCTTTTTAATAGCCTATGAATGATTATTTTAGCCACTTTAAGGAAGAAATCTCTGGTAAAGAATGCAATTCTGGTGCCGAATTATGAGATGATTTCAATAATGGATACATAAGAAAAACAATTATTGCAAAATGTCTGTTCACACACTTTTTAAAGGCAGCTTAAATGCAATCCAATAACGGTTTATACTAAACAACTAAAATAAATTAATAATTACTATACTATATTTAAAAAATATATATATTAAAAGATACAATATTATATTATACAAAACAAACCACAAAAAAACTAAACTAAATATAACGTCTCATTCATTCACATATTTTTTTTTAAATAAAATACTACTGACAGAACTCAAATAAAGTCACTTTAATAAAGTGTTTCAGTGCCTCCAAATTTGACAAATCAGAACAAAAAAGGGATGGCATTACAAAACGTTTATGCCTCTATTTACAACAGTTCTATCAAACTTCAGTAAAGAGTTTTAGAGTTTGCTGAAATCCTCAATAAAATGGTAAAAAAAGAAAGATTACAGACAGAATTTCAACAATTCACACGCTCTATTACCACAATAAGATACATAACTGCTTTTCAAATGTTATTCAGTCAAGACATGAGTATGTGTTTATGTGTTCTGATTTTTATCTTACAGAACCCTTATGTCACAGATTACGATTCAAATGTTTGAGGTCGGTGAAATGTTTCTGAAAGAAGCATCAGTCTCACCAAGGCTCCATTTATTTGATCAAAAACAAAGCAAAACAGTAATATTGTGAAATATTATTGCCAATGAAATATGTAAAATGTAATTTGTTCCTGTTATGGCAAAGCTGAACTTTTGGCATCATTCCCCCAGTCTTCTCTTCTCTTTGTACAAGCATGCACAAGCATGAAAATCACACACGCCCAACAGCTTAAAGGTACTTATTAAGAGTTTATGCAACACAAAACAGACTCAAGACACTTAATTGCCCAATCAGAATGAAATTATATGTTCTTCTTTTTATATTTATATAATTCCGAATCATCTTTTGTCAACTACAGTCAACAATAACAGTGACAATAGCAAAAGTGTTAAGATTGTATGAGTTAGCAATGTGATGCAATGCAACCATACGGTGAGAAATGAAAAAGATTTTTCGCACTTAATCAGACAATCAGTAATCTCTGTCCATCCTTTCCCTCTTTCTCTCTCTTTGCTTTGAGTCATTTTTGGGCTGTGTGCAGGACGCATCCAGACCTGTGACTCCTCCCTCTGAATAACATCTACCTGATGCACCACAGCTACCTGTGGTTGCCACAACAGAGTGGGCAGAACAGAAATCATCAGACTGCTCACATCCTCCATATCTGATGACATTTTCCCACCAGAAGCATCCACGGCTTCTTAACAGATAAACACATCCACTTCCTAATAACTTAGTCCATTACTTAAAGGGTTAGTTCACCCAAAAATGGAAATTATGTCATTAATGACTCACCCTCATGTCGTTCCAAGCCCGTAAGACCTCCGTTCATCTTCGGAACACAGTTTAAGATATTTTAGATTTAGTCCGAGAGCTTTCTGTTCCTCCATTGAAAGTCAATGTAAAGTCAATAGTGAGCCTACGTGTGTCGTACAACACAGACGCACTGCGCAAAAACACTATGTGAAATAGCTCGAGGCCTAGAGAGAAGGAAATGAATAGTGAAATAAAGTCGTTATTTTTGTTTACTTTTTGCGCACAAAAAGTATTCTCGTCGCTTTATAAACTTAAGATTGAGCCACTGATGTCACATGGACTACTTTGATGTCTTTATTGCCTTTCTGGACATGGACAGTATGCCGTCCATTGACTTTCAATGGAGGAACAGAAAGCTCTCAGACTAAATCTAAAATATCTTAAACTGTGTTCCGAAGATGAACGGAGGTCTTACGGGCTTGGAACGACATGAGGGTGAGTCATTAATGACATAATTTTCATTTTTGGGTGAACTAACCCTTTAATTTTACTTTACCCTCCAAAGAATACGATTAAATAAATAAGGGAAATTATGAAAATGAAATATAATCATTTAATGAAAAGGTTTGTGATATATACATTACGGTTCCTGTTTGAGGTCAGTAAGGTTTTTTTTAAAAGAAATTAATACTTATATTTAGCAAGCCCAATTTAAGACACAAGCGGAGCAGCATCACATCTGGAATATTAGGCTGCTGTCACTTTAAGTATGGATCTAATATACTTCTACACTCGTGCGCTTTATTTCTCAATGCTCAACGCAGGCAAAGGATAAACTTTCATGGCGACGCAGCACTGGCCCGATTGAGACGATGACAGTTCCATCAATTGTCCCAAGTGTCGTTCCTGCTGGCACCGGGCAGTCTGTATCGTCAAGCCTTGCAATATTCTGTACAGGTTTCATTTTGTTTTGGAAAGAACTTAATCATTTTAACCAGAGAAAAATGTTGGATTATGCAGAACAGACATTATACAACTCAGTGCCTTCACGTAGTTAATTAATCAAAACCATTGTTACCTTTTTCATGCTATAGCCGATGGTTTTTAATTGATACAATAAAAACTAAGAGACTAACTTATGCAAACGTTGACGAGTCGTTCCAGCCGAGTCACTCAATAGGAAGAGATGCTTTTTGTCCCCATAATGGTGTAATAAACTCAGTTTCTGGGTAACTAATCAACCATTCTGTTGACCCATCACATTGAAACGCTGTTTCTAAAAGCATAACAATTAGAGTTGTTCCGATTCCGATACCAGTATCGGAAATGCCGCCGATACCAATCAAAATGCTGGCATCGGTATCGGCGAGTACTTGTACCCATGTACCGATCCGATACCATTTTTTTAAACAATAACATTACCTAGTTAAGCACGCTAGCTTTGCTTAACGCGGCCAACGGAGATCAATTCTTCTTCGCTGCTCTAAACAGTGGTTGCTTGTGGCAACGCAGGAAGTTGTGCTGTTGCCACAAGCAACCACTGTTTAGAGCACCGAAGAAGAAATTAAAACACGCGCTGGCAGTATGTCCGCTGTTTAGCTGTATTTCAGACTGGACAAACCAGCCATTAAAACGGTGACATGTCTCATATGCCATACTCTAATTTCGAGGCACAAGAAGAAGCAACTTCAACATGAGTAACTTAATAAAGCATTTGAAGACGCGTCACCCCGCAGAACACGACGGTTACATAAACGCAAGGGCGCCAGAATCAACAATCTCTGGAAGCTTCATTCAAACAAAGAGAAAAGTTTTCAAAAGACAGCCAACGAGTGATACATTTATCCAACAAAATTATCGAGTTTTTTATTCTGGATGACCAGCCGCTGTTCAGTCATCGAAAACAACGGATTTCGCCGCTTAATTGAACATTTGGAGCCCCGGTACAGTTTGTCTGGTCGCAAATACATCTCTGAAACAGCGTTCCCTATTCAAGACAGTGCGTAAACACATTTTGTAATCTAAATCATGTAAACTAAATCATGATTTTGTAATCTAAATCATGTAAACTAAAAGATGTGGAAACAACAAGCTTTACTACCGACATCTTTAGTTGAGGTTTATTTATACTCTATTACTCAAGTCTCGTATTTCACTACATTGTGGCTGCACTTATTTTTTATTTTTATTTTTTTACTTATGTATTTCAAAATCAAATGCCTTTATTTAGCAAAATTGTTTCTGGACTCCAAGTTATAAAGAGATTATTTTTTCTTGTATTTTTCATAGAGTTATATAACTAAATAAAACTAAAATACCTTTTTTTTCAGTTTATAGGATTAGATGTGTGGCTGCATTGAAAGTTCTTTTTCACTTAAGAAAAATAAATAATATATTGCTGTGAAATGTATGTCAGATAATAAAAATACTCTAGTTCACTGTATGTATTTGTTCATGTTTTATTAAGGGATTGGTCTGAAGCACACCATAAAATAATTATATCAATTCATACAGGGCTAGTATGAATTGCAGCTGTATAGATACACACCCAGGTATCGGATCAGTACTCGGTATCGGCCGATACCCTGAGTCCAGGTATCGGAATCGGTATCGGGGAGGGAAAAAGGGTATCGGAACATCTCTAATAACAATTCCACAAATCTCCATTAACTCTTTCCCTGCCATTGACAGAATTTTTTGGGCTTTCACTGTTATTCGGCAGGGGGCGCTATAACACATCTTCTGAAAGAGTACAGAATCTCCATATCAAAACACATGCGAAGAAGAAGCAGAAACAAGCGATAGCATATGTAAGCAGATGCATATGCGAAATAACGCGATCATCAACATTGAACCGCATATAAATCAAAAATGACTAATGTTAGCCTATTGAATGAAATGTCGACCCAGGAAGTGGTATAGGCGTAAAGGTGCAAGCTTTGGGGGTGTTGATGGAAGTGATCTACTCCATTTATGTTTTGATCATCGTTCTGAATACGTTCTGCGATTGCGTTTTTTGTTTTGTTTTTTTTAAGTCCAACTGAAATCAAAATTTACCCTATTTACTTTGTTAGCGCATATTACTAGTCTTGTGGTGAAAAATGAATCCGTGCAAGTTAATACACAGAAAAAAATTGTTTGCTGTCGTAATCTTTAATCAAAGTCTGAAAAGTTACTTCCGGTCTGGAATGGCGTTCCTTCCCTGATGATGTAGGTTTGACGGCTTGGGATGGGAAACGCTTAACCACTCCCCTCAAACCGCTAGTCTGTAATGAGCAGAGATGGAGAGGAGGAGCGCTAGAGTAAAACCCTGCCCTCTGTTCAATATTCCGTTTCACTGGGAAATACGTCACAGCACTGGAGAAAAGTCGTTTGCAACTTCCGGTTCACGCAGACTTTAAATGAAAGTCGCATGCTCAGATATTCATACATCAAAATATTATGGGGGCCATGAAACTGGCTGGCAACTTTTTTCAAAAAGGCTGGCAGGGAAAGAGTTAAGTATACAAGCACTGCACCTCTTTGTCCTAAAAGGTCCTAAAAGAGCCTGCTTAACCCAAGAAACAACTACAGGGCCTGCATTTCATTTGGAGGCGAGAACGGTATTTGAAGACATTTTGATGAAGGCTTTAAGAGACATTCTCAAAGGAAATTAACAACCATGGTGGTTAAGACAACCACGTCTCCAGATGAGGCTGAACGCATTAGCCCGGTCTCAGAGATAAGACAGCATAAGCCTTCGGTATTTAATGAGCCTGGTGGGCCAGACACATTACGAATGGAGATGGATGGATTGAGTCAGACAAGTGGTCTTGCGAACAGGAAGTGTTGGCAGGCTGTGGAGGACCTGTCTGAACATGCATCATGACCTCAATAGCGCCAATGAGGAGTCGTCGTCCATTTAACTACAGTGGTTGTTGCGTGTCGACACCCCTTCTAGTAAAGATATGTCACAAACAGATCATAACATGCTTGATTCAAGCATTCATTATCAATAGAAAATGAGATGTACTACAGCTCAAGGGTGTGACTAAAGTGTTATCTAACGCAGTGAATGCATTAGTGAAACGGAACAATCTGTTTCAGAAAGTGAAGGTGACGCCTCAAATAAATAAAAACACCAAAACACTCACAACGTAAAACGCACAAAGGCTGGGAAAGGGAAGGGCAATGACACATAAACTAAGCAGATGCTAGGATACGTCTGATGATAATGCAGATATCCTGGCTTTAACCCTAATCTCCCCTCTGTCCCATCTGATTTCACTACTGAATTGTGGGATTATTCACTCAGCGTTCCAAGACATATCATAACGCTCAGACAGGCCATTCTTTGCGGATGGGATTCAACTGGGATTCATTAGAACTACTTTGATGTGTATATGACCAAAAATGAAAGGCCAAACAGGGTTTTTATTGGGTCTTTTATTTTATTTTAGTGTTTTTTTAACCATACGTAGTCATAAACACATGCAAAGTTGCATTACAGAACTGCTAATAAAGGCAAAGACACAATCATTTTTGGGTGAAAAAAATCTAAATAAATAAAACAAACAATAAATATTATAAACTTTGCATTGAGCCAAATGCATTCTCTGATCTGCAGAGAAAGGCAACAGAGAAAGAGTTGAACTGAAAAAGTCCAATATCTCCATCACTGCCCCAACATAGAAGAATTACTCCAGTGTGTCATCTAATCCAGACCTTAATAAGGACGCAATGAGAGGATGGGACCGGATAAGGCTGTTAAAATGAAGCAGGATTAGCAGATGTCTAGGAGAGCACAGGCACCCGCTATCTCACCAATGAGACAAAGATGAGTATCCAATTCACAAGTGTGTTACCAACTAGACATGAAAAAAAATATACATATACAATCAACGTTGATACTTTGAGCCTAGTGAAAACTAATTGCGGTGTTCTATTGACCTCTAGTGGTGCAACAACCAAATCGAACCGTGGGCCAAGAGAGTCCCATCAGGTCTTCACAATGAGACAGAGAGAAGTTTGAGACTTCTTTATAAAACTTCTCCTCAGCTGTTTTGCTTCAAATCTATCTCACATATCAAAAAAATGGATTGCTTAATCTAATTTAGCCCTTAATTCCTATCCTCTTACATCCTGGGAATCTCACACGTGTCAGTGCTGTCTACTCAATCCTTTAGAACAAACTGATGATAGAGATATTTATGTAACGTAGCCTAATTACTAACTCAATTACAGCAGCATTATGCTTGCTTACCAGAAACAATTAGCCTAGAGCTCCGAAACCATAACTTCACCAAATCATCTACGATATTCTCTCATATTTCTTAAACGGACAGTTCTGACTCTCGATTTTGCTTGGATGAGTCTTATTTGAAGCTGCTGCCAAATGCCAACATTATATCATTAAGTTAACACATGTGCACAAAATCACTCTATCGGACAGCCTCATGGCTTTTCGCTTTCCCAAACCTTGGAAATGCATGATACATAACAACAACAAACAAACAAAAAGGAAACTTTCGAGAGTTCGTCTGTCCATGTTATCTTCTAATCGTGTGCCAACTAAAGCTCCGCACTGTTCTGAGCTCTGAAAATCAATCGTTTCGGGTACTTTGGACTGCATTAAGTTCAGGGCAGCACTTTGCACCACCCTACTGAAATAATAAAAGCCTGCTGGTAAAGGACAGAGTTGATAAATAAATAAAAAGAGTGTGGAACTGGCCCCGTGACCTTAGAGCGGCGACGGGCTGACTCATTGGTTGACTGCAGGGGACGGGAGGACGCAGACGGGACGACTCTTTAACCCCCTCCGTGTGACGGCGTGGTCAAATTAAGCGCAGTTCATCACGGTCGTATCTGATGGAATTCCACTAGTTAATGAAAGAGATGAATATTCTCCTGGATCTGACCGAATTCTGCTTTGAGCATTAGATGAGTCACCTGTCGATGTCCTGATTGCACTATGGGCAGAAAAGCTTTGGGAAATGGAGTAGTCCACTATTCTCTTGTGTAGTCATCAGACTCTGAGTGATGATGACCGCACTGCAGAGTTTCAAAATGAAACCGTGAAGAAGCTTCCTGTTGATGTTGTATAAGAGAATGTTAATGACAGTACTATAGTGCACCCTCCAGGTATTTACTCTTCCCCGCCATTGACTGGATTTTTCCGTCATTTATGGCAATCCAGCAATCCATGTTTTCCACCTATACAGTAGGGGGCGCTATTACGCATCTTCTGAAAGAGTATAGAATCTCTGGATCCAAAAATAAGTGAAGAAGCAGAAACAATAGATAGAAGCATTGCTTCCAATGCTTCAATAATAAATGTTTCCTGACCATCAAATCAGCATATTAGAATGATTTCTGAAGGATCATGTGACACTGAAGACTGGAGTAATGATGCTGAAAATTCAGCTTTACCCTCACAGGAATAACTTACATTTCAAAATGTGTTAAAATAGAAAACAAATACATTATTTAAGGTTAAATGTAATGTTTGCAAACTTTTGACAGGTACTGTACACAGGGCTCCAGACTAACTTTTTTTATTAGGAGCGCTGTAGCCCCTGACTTAAAATTTTAGGAGCACAAGCAGAAAATTTAGGGGCGCACCTTAAATCATCTTACAATGCAATTATTCACATTTTCCCCCAAAATAACTGTATTACTGACAAATGCTTTGATAATAAATAGCCTTAACGTACAGAAAGTATGGTGCAGTTTTATTTTAAGATCACAGGCTCCAGACTAACATTTGAGGGCAGCGGCACTAAGTTCTACAGAAAGTATTTGGTAGCACTGTGGGATGACAAAGCACTGAGCTTAATTTGAGGTGTATAGATAAAGTTAACTTTAATTATTATCATTCATAATGTCTTAATAATTCAAAAGCAAAATGAGTGACAAAATAGATATTAGGGAGTGAAAATAGCCAATAAGCGTCCTCTGCAGCTATGTTTACAATAGTAATTTAATATTTGTTTCTTTTCTTTTTTTAAATAAGTGTGAGTTTTCCTAGTTCTTGAAACTTTTAGTTTTATTAATAGGGACAATCTTTAAAGGATGAACAAAAAATGTTTTGGTCAACACATTAAAAATAACATTTAAATATGATATTATAGTTTTGAAGTGCTGGAAAAAGATGTGTAGGCTACTGTTATAAACACAATATACCATAGTTACAGTAAGTGGTGTTACTACATTAAATCCATGGTGAATGTTGATGATATGTGGACCTAAAGCCTTCTATAACTTGTTCGTTCATGGCACATGTTTCTCCTGGTTTCCACGTCAGCGCTGTTTGATCTGATATGGTTTATAACAGAGAATTCTGCGTCAAATCTGAATGTTTCTCACTGGATCTCGCAGCAATGTTATTAATTCTGTCGCGAACTCAATGGATTTCTTCACTGGATCTCCACGATGTAACTGTTTCGCGTGATCGCGATCGGCCCGCGACTGGCGAGAGAAGCTCTGCGCTGTCTATTTATTATTGGTTCGAACTATTAAACGGTCTATGAAGTAGAAATGAGTAGCGCAGCGCAGTTTTTTTCATTTTATTTAATAACATGTCACGGAATACTCTGCTTGAGGCTGAGATGCGTTTTGTGTTTAAACTGCGAAGTGCCTGCAAACTTCTATTTCCCCGCAGTTCTGGGGTAGCGACTGCAACATTCGCAGCTCATGGAGTTCGTCACCTTACTTACAGTACCTCAACCAGCTGAATTTTCGTAGCCAGTCTTCCCGAAAATAGTGGGTTCAGGCCTTTATCATCATCCGACCGACTGTGTCTGTCCCATAGACTGTAAAAAAATAGGTCTGTCCGTGACATTGATATTTGTCTCCGTCTCCTTCCCACAGACGTTTAACTTACGCGCGCTCGCTTATCTCTAGGACCCTCCCCCTCCACACATTAGCCAGTTACAGTGGCCATTCCCTATTCTTCTCACACTCATTGGCCTGCTACACATTCCGGATTCTTTGACGCGCCCCTTCCACGTTTAACGTAAAAAAAAAAAAAATTACTGGTCGCACATGTGCGACTGGATGTAAAATTCAGTCGCACATTCTCAAATTTTGGTCGCAAAATGCGACCATTTGGTCGCAGTCTGGAGCCCTGGTACAGTACCTTTAATAATTAAAAATTATTAGGCAATAATAAGGTCTCATTTGTTAACATCAGTTAATGCAAGGCCATATGATTGGAGATCAGAAATAGATGTTCTAGCCTCCAGTGTTTGATATAAGGTGTGTCTGATGAAATTTATCATGGCAGCTAGTCACCACTGGTATGACAGTCAGGCCTGTAACCATACAATTATTATCCAGATTATTCAGATGACTTTCAGCCACTGCTATACATCTGGCTATAAGGGATGAGAGTAAAAATAACTCATCTGCAACCCTCACATGTCAGTGTTTCCAGCCGAAGGGTTCAGTGTCAAGATGTGACAAGCTCCTCTTTGGCATTGATCAACCCACCCTGGAGAACAGACCAACGCTGGGCACGAGCCTCCAAGGAGACCCAACGCAGCTCATGGGAAATGGATAACAGACATCACTGTTCATCTAACACCATCCAAATAGAGCTAAAGATAATGTCTCAAGGGTTGGGAATCGAGAATCGTACGAAAGTCTCGTATGCGTTTTCTTAAGCTTGAATGTACAAATACACACAAAGTTATGTTAAAATATGTCACAGTCAGTTTTGTCTTAGGTGAACGTAAACAGTTGAGAAAGAAAACGCATGTGTAACAGTTAGGGATGAATTTTCAGCCACCGGTTTTCGGATTTGGGACAAAAAGGTTTTGGAGGGCCGAAATCAAGGATCAGGGATGCAATGATAAGGACATTTTCCCACCGGCTAATCGATAAATGCTTGATATAAGTGTTTTTACCATACTGGAATCGAAACTGGGAATCTAAAAGAATCAGAATCGGAAACGCTCAAATTTAAACGATAGATCCCCAACCCTATTCTCGACTCTCTTGAAGAGCAAACCACACATCTAATGAAATCCCAACCAATGTGTCACAGTCACAATAAACAACACCTGATTATGAGATTCAAGAAATGATTAATCTGTGTGACACACAAACAGTATTATGATAAAATATGTGCTTTGTGTTACTGCCTGAAACAAATGAGTCAGTGAAATCGAGCGAGTGAAATCCGAGAAAGCAGTGGCTTCCCCGGCAGCTTTCCCACCAGCAAGTGCTTCATAAGAGACAATAAATGCCAGCCCTATCAAATAACATTCATCGCATTTCTACAGTTAGGATAGTATGGTGTCTGAACTTCCCCTTCTCAGTTGAAAAAAACACAATCCTCAACATCAAATGCCAAATTTACACAGTTAAGGTGGCAGTGGCACAGAAGCGCTTCTGAAGTGGCATTTATACAGACTGTGTAATGTTGCTCAGAGATAGCATAAATGCAATTGTAAGAGAGTATACTTTTATACTAGGGTGTGTAAGGTGGGTCAGAGCAGGCAGAAGTCAGTCTGGCTGTAATGCAGCATTATGCCTTTGCGCAGAGTTTTGAGCAGGCATGGAGCAGCCTTAAATCGGCAACCGTGTTTACACGCAATATAAATATTCTGTGAATAAGAAGCAGAATCTGCTCATATGACATATTTCTGCAGGAATATCTCAATAGCTGTGGAGAATATAAACAAGTTTTACAAGAAAATAAATAAAGTTTTAACCAGAACATGAATCCTAAAAAGATGATGCATTGAAACATTGTCAGTAACACCGATACATCTCAAAAGCATGTTTTGGGTCATTATGTGACAGTAAACAAACTTGTCATTTACCTGATGCTTTTATCCAATCAGATCCTCACAATACTCACTTCAGTGACACTCCACCTGGAATGGTGGATCGACAACAACACTTCATATTCTTCAAAGAAATGTTCTAATGGAAGATGACCAGACACTGACCATGCTTAACCACTTACAAAACACATGTTGAACTCACAAACTGCTCAGACAATTATGCTCTGCTGTGTGTGTAGATAGAATCAAAAAGTTTAAAAGGGTACATTTTAGGGTGATTTGCTTCAGCAGTCTAACATGTCCATGTCAATGTTCAAAACATGGTTACTACGAAGTGTTTGGACGCATTCATGGTGTTAAGATAACGCTGTCTACATAGGCAACACACTAGGTTTTGCAACACAGCCCGAGTCATGGAGTATTTCCGCTTATCCCAACGGGTCTATCTAGCCTATCTCAACTTCTCCACGGAGAGCAGCTCCGCATTTTACCGACAATGATTTGCATGTTGCCAGTGACTCAAAGGGAGAACCCTGCGAAGTGACCAGCTGAATGGGCTCATACCTGAGTGCAGGGTGAAAACATTGATCCCTGGATCCGGCATGATGTTCGCTGCAGCGGCGGCAGTTCTGCCCGGTGGCGTCCCGGTGATGTTGCTGTCTCGGGGTCTCCTCCCGGAGCTGCTGGCCCGGTTCGACCTGCCCTGCTGCTGTTGCCCCTGCGGTGGGGTCTGAATCCCTGCGGAAGCCCCTTCTCCCACGCGGCCTACCTGTTGTCCCATCCTGCGAGTGTTCTGGGTGGGAAAATAACACAGATCTGTGGAAAGACCCGCCGTCCGTTTGGACCGCTCACATCCCACAACGAACGAACGAACCGCGGGACGACGGCCTGTTCTTCAAGGGATGATTGTCTTCCCTTTCTTGGTCACCCCTCCTCCTCCTCTTCCTTCTCCTCTACCGGACCGGACCGAGCTCTGTTAGCTTAGCTTAGCAATCTCTGTGTGTGAGTGTGTGTGTGTGTGTATGGGAGAGAGAGCGAGAGAACCCACCCAACACCTAACACCTAACAACACACTGTCTAATCGTTCGATTCTACTAAACCGGATAAGCGGCTCTGTTAAACGGGAATGTAGGATTCTCCTGCCCCCCAGCACCGTTTCTCTTAAAACGAACCCGTCTGGGGTCGTTCCGTTCTGCTCCAGCCGCTGCGCGCCCCCTCCGCCGCCGCCATCTTTACCGCAGGATCAGTGGCGTGCGCTGCACGAGCCAATGACGGAGAGCGCGCAGCACATCATCATCGCAGTGATGCAAAACATCTCTCTTTTAATCTATGAATATTAATATTGACATAAGCGTAACCAATATTTGTTCATTCACAATGTACAGTGACTACCATGTTACCGATAATACATGAATAATGTAAACAGCAGGCCTACAGTATAAAAATAAAAAAAGGTTTTATGAAAGTGTCTTATTAACACAACATAAAGAAAATTATACTACTTCACTTAGGCTATATCAACATCATATTTTATTATAATATGAAATGCTCTAATAATAGGCTACGTTTTGCTCTTAATGCCAGACACTTATCAAAATATAAAATAAAATATTGATTTGGAGCTTTTTTAATAATATTGCTAATTGTATAATGTTTTTTTCTCTCTTGTATCTCTTTAAAACATCATTATTTCATTTCAACGTTCTAAATAATTTTCTCCTGTAAATCCAAAACATCTGTGTGTGTGATATTATATAGTTTATTATTTATTTTTAAAGAAGTCTCTTATGCTCACCACCTCTGCATTTATTTTCTGCATTAAAAATACAGAGAAAACAGTAATATTGTGAATTTCTTTCTGTGATGGAGAAGCTGAATTTTCATCACCCATTCACTGTCTTCTTCAATGTCACATGATCCTTCAGAAATCATTCTAATACGCTGATTTATTTATACACACACACTAATAATCTTTCATTTCTTCAACAATCTCACCTGTAAAACATATATTTTAATTCACTATTAATTTTATGTAGTCAAGTCACATGAAACATACCTATTAGACCCAATACAGCATGGCTCAATATATGGCTCAATACGCATCATAATACATACAAGCAAACTACACTTAAGTAAGTGAAACTGTTTATTTGTCCATTACAGATCATGCTGGGACAGGCTACACACTGAACATTTCACAAAATAAATTATGATGAATATTAGTTTAAAAATATGGCATCGGTTTTAATTATTACAAAACATTGATCACTTGTTTGTTATGATAATTACATTCATCAACTATTCTGGAAATTACAAATCATTTACATGGCAGGTGTCAAAAAGAAAAAAATTCTGAAATGCCTGTGCAGACATACAGTAGTCCTAAGATTCAACTCTCCACCCCCACCTGCTGGTCATAACAGTTATTGCAGATACATTTTAAATAACAATTTACTCAATAATAGAGACACTTCATTTTTTGCACTGATAAATGACATTCAAAATGTCTTAGAGGAGTTTTTAAAATAAATCCTGGTAGTGCACCCAACAATAATTTATAACTAATAAAGGGATTGTGCTTGAAATAACAATATATAACGTTGGTAATAACACAATGATCACATGAGTGCAGCCAGCTGCAACACCTCAACACTTACGATACCCTATTTCGTGATAAACAAGTCCGAAATCATAGGTTTGTAATCAGTATCCAATTAATTCAGCAAGTCAAAATATCCAGTTGAACTTTTAAAAACAGTAACTAAAGTAAATAAAATTGGCAGAATGGAGAATTTCCCCATTTTAATTTGAGTAATTTTACTTTAAACTCTTAGGCCCGGTTTCACAGACAGATCTTAGATTAAGCCAGGATTAGGCCTTAGTTCAACTACGGCATTTACGTAGCTTTTAAACGTGCCTTAGAAAAAACATTACTGATGTGCATCTTGAGACAGAACAATGGCACTGACATATTTGAAGAAATTTCAGTTAAAACAGCTCAAACATTCATTTTAGTCTGGAACTAGCTTAGGCCTTGTCTGTGAAACCGTGGGTATGAGTGAAATGTGAGAAGTAAACAATTGTGTTTCACAGCAATATGGCACATAAATTAAATCCACTGAGGTTTTAGCATTCACAACCCCGCTTGTAAACATTCTAGAATTTGAGGTCCAGGAAAAACTGGTCAAAATGTCCAGTACTGGAATAACACCACAATATCTAAGAAATGGCAGTACACAAAACACATTTATAATCGGATCTCAACTTTATGACATCATAAAGGCTTCTAAAAATAGAATCTCTTTAGCCAGATCAGACATAACCTAATATAGATTGTCAAAAGTCGCTTAGAAATTTGAAAGGAAATATTTGTAATGCACATTATAAATATTCTACATTCTGTTACAAATGTTAATCATAAATATTAAGATCTCAACAAATAAAATATTCAAGGCCTCTTTGTAAAACATTGTCTTCGTGAATATAGAGTAAGATTTTCACTTTTCACTTCGTTTGGTCATAGTGCAATACCTATAGAATGCTAAAGTCCTGTGATTTCCCTCCAGTATGAATGGCATGTGGCAGCTGGAGGTGTGGCTTAGTGAGCGTCCACAGCAGTGTTAGTCTGTGGATTACAAGTCCAAGATCGAGGCTTCAGCAAGTCTATGAAAGAGGGCTGAGGAAACAAAAAGGAAACCACCGATATATGAATAAATCCACATTAAACTACATTCACAGATGAATATATACACCAGGCCTGGGCCAGCACTCTGTTTACCTCTTCAACGGAGCAGTAGCGCTGAGCGTACCACTCCTGAGAGTACAGGCAGATGAGAACCCCCTGTCCCAAGAACAGCATAGTCCACATGATCACGTTCCAGATCGGCCCTTTTCTTCGGTCATGAAGAACGAAGTTAAACACCACTAAGAGAAATTTGAGTGGATTACATATATTAAGGCTCCGTCATGTTAATCAGCCACGGAAAAACAGAGTCATTGTAACTGAAGCTAAGCTAAAACCAATTTCTAGGTGGTGATCTGGCATCCCAGCCTGGCCAAGCTGGTTAAATTGGTCTGTCTGGATGGTTTTTGGTAGAACAGCTGCTGACCAAATAAACACCAGCTTGGTCAGCTGTAAGACCAGCTTAAACCTGCTAAGACTCTAAGTTTTTCAGCAGGGATATTTACCAAGCTTATGTAGTAAATGAGGTTCTTACTTCCAAAGCACATGAAGAGGCAGAACAGGACGGGGTAGAAGAAGCCAAAGCAGATGGCCAGAACATACTCGTGCACCACAGCAGACACAGTAAACACAACAAACATGGCCGCCGCACGGAATCGCTTCTGTGTCATCTGTAGAAGTGGATGATCAAACTTGGTTTGGCTTGATTCAAATTAGAATGAATGGCTCCATTCAAATCAGACAAAAACAGATTAAAAAAAAAAATACAGTTCAACACAAGGCCACCAAAGGGGTCCAAGCTGAAACATTTGCGTGACTTTTCCAGTCGTTTGTGATTACCACAATTATATATTAAAAAATTATAAAAAAAAATTACATATTTACTTATGTTATAGTAATTTAGAAGTAATTCATTAATTGAGTAATAATAAAAAAAAAAATTATATGTGTGTATGACTTACCCACAAGAAGTCCCTGTACACATAATAATAAAGCCAATCGTGTACTACAACATTCCATGTGCGGTAATAGTTAGCAAATGAAGTGGAGTTCCACCAGTCCTAGAGAAAAAGCACATTATTCAAAGAACAAAACGCACAATAGGAACACAAAAAATATGAAATGCTAAACTAAGCAGATCTGATCATGTGGAACATCTAAAAATAACTCTACCACAAAGTCTATAAGGTACAAGGGTCTATATTTGTGAAATTAAACACTTTCTCGAGTCTGTTGGTGCTGTCTGTTACCTTATAAAACATTCTGTCTCCAAATCGTAGCATTTCAGCAAATGCGTTAAGCCAGCAATGCAGAAAGGCAAAGAACGCCAAGAAAAGCACCAGCACTCCTACGTATAAGGGACAATATCATCACACAAAATGCATTTGTGCACGTTTTTACTACATTTGTGACCCACTGTGTACTCTTTATTACAATTCTTTTCTCAACATTTTATCAGTATAAAGGAATGAGAAGATACATTGGCCCTGCTGACATGATACCTGGCAGTATAGAGTTGAAGACACACAACACCATGGCCCTCAGGTCAAAGAGCTGCATACTGATACTGCGGAACTGAGGGATACACAGCCGCACAAATATGTAATACGCATAAAACAAACTCCCCAGCACCTGGAACGACACAGAAAAACATTACATTCAAATAAATGTTTATAAAAATCACATCACACACATGCACTCTTTCAAAGAACCCACCTGTGAAAACTTTGTAGCCACATAACCCCACCGAATACAAGGATTTCTACAGAGACAAAGCAACATAAGTGCTCAGAGCAAACAGAAAATCAAAACTGACAAAAAGTACTCTCTTAAAGGTAGGATTTTTGTAAAAAACTTTTTTTCAAATTTGTTTAAACTGTCTTTATATACCAATACATAATTAAAATGTAAGTGCTCTGAAAAAGAGAGTATAAAAATCGAGTGACTGTAGACCTTTTTATTTCATTATTTCCATTCGGGACGAAACAATTGATTGGTTTGGGCGACTGTCACTCACTCTCGCAACCATGGCTACCACCACTGTTGCTACAAGATCTTCCCATATGCGCGCGCGCGCGTTTGATTTGAGGAGTGCAAGAGAGGCGCGGAACCTACGAAGAGTAAAATTATGGCAGAGAAAGAGCATTCAAAATTCAAAGCACCTGCATATGCATTTAGCGAAGGCAAACAAGGCAAAAACTACTTCCTCAGACCCTGGTTGCCCGCACTCTTGAACGACCTCCTCTGCTTCGCCCTCGACCCCGGACCTGTCCTCGAACCGACGATGCGGTACTTGTCACCGGATTGTAACGTTAGTCCTCATCAGAGTCAACAATGTTTTCATCATGGAAACTCTTACATGCAAAACACCGTATATGTTATGAATCTTACACGAAATTCACCTTCATCACAGTGTAACTGATGGTAATGGAAAAACGTGTATAAATGCAACCTGTTTTTAGCTTTGCCTTATAAATATAGCTCGTTACCGAATCAAACTAAATATATTTTAAACTTTACCAGTATCGATATGCTAGCTTGATAGTGAGTACTAAAAGCCATCTTATTTGTTTATATTTATAGTGGTAAATTTAGGTATTTTATTACCGTACATGTGATTCTGACATGATGTAGGGCTGGGCGATATGGACCAAAAGTCATATCCCGATATATTTAGGCTGAATATCGATATACGATATATATCCCGATATTTTTTCCGTAAAGTGAGAGCAAATGTTCAGTCAAAGTCAAAGCCAAATATGACATGTTAAAAGTAGTTGTAAACGTTATAATTTACCTATATATATATATATATATATATATATACACACACACATATATATATATATATATATATATATATATATATATATATATGTATATATATATATATATATATATATATATATATATATATATACACATTTTTCCCCTTTACTTAACATGAATTGTAAGAATATGACTAATAGTAAGGACCAGTACTAATAAATAAACATTAGGCCTATGCTGAAGATATCAAATAGCAGTCCCAAACTAGTTTTTGTTAATACAATGTTGGTATGAGCCACTACAGTCATTTAAAAATATAAAAAATAACACAAAGAAAAAATAGTGGCATTTTGGGGTTAAAATGGAAACGACAGTTACCATGGTGAATACACAATATTAACAATAACTGTTAATGAAACATGGAAACTGCTCCTGGTGAATAGAATGAAAATCATACCTGCATTACTTTTATTTAGTGTAATTTACAACGTAACGGCGTTGCATGCTCGTAGTTTCTTTTGCACTTGATCAGTGAGGCGATACAGCGCGCGCCGCCACATTTGCGCGTGGAATTGAGTGTGCGCTCCGAGCACAGGATAACGGCTGACAGGACAAGAAAATCCGCTTTTCTGAGGTGAAAGACTTTATTTCAGCGTACACTTATGTCACTGCCTGGTAGTTCCTATTGTGCTGGGTTTTCTGAAGTAGTCATGATTCGCCTCTCGTAACATGCTCTAAACACGCACGCAGAGTGGAAAAGGAGGAGCGGAGGCGCGGGGAGCAGAGCGCAAATTTGAACTATATCGATATATGCGATATGGTCTAATTTCATATCGCATTTAAAAATATATCGATATAGTTTTTATATCGATATATCGCCCAGCCCTAACATGATGTCACTGCATGCACGGCGCTCGTTCCTCTCCACTCGTCTCAGGTAAATAAATGCGTCTTCCAGCTGAGCCTGAGCGTTTGGCGTCACGCGTTCATGTGTTTTGGGGGCGTGGCTTTGGAAGGAGCTCAGAAGGGAGGGGGTGGAGTGAATGGAAATAATGAGCTGTGTTTACAACAGTCGTGAGAGGTCTACAGACACTCGATTTTTATACTCTCTTTTTCAGAGTACTTACATTTTAATTATGTATTGGTATATAAAGACAGTTTAAACAAAATTGGAGAAAATGTTTTTTTTTGTAGAAAAATCCTACCTACCCTGCCTTTAATATATATTGAGACCATAATATATATATATATATATATATATATATATATATATATATATATATATATATATATATATAAAAATTTTAAACTCATTTTTAAATAAATGTATTCATTATTTACATAAATACAATTTTAATTAATTAGCATTTATATATGTTATGAATTTTTAAATTAGAATTATATATAAAAAAAAAATCTTCCTTTAAACCAATAGCAGTCAGTCTTACCGTGGATAATTATCTCTGTATATTAGGGTGGGTGCAAAGAGAAAGTAAATGTACTGGGTGAACTGAGGTACAGCAACTGAACCTGAAAAATAAATCAAAAAGATGACGACAAAATAAACCAGAAGTTTTTTTTTTTATGTCAACCAGCATCTAAGTGAAGATCTTACTCGTTTTGTTTCGTTCTAAGGATCGTACTCTTGGCACATTTTCCCTGATGAAAGAGTGAGTTTTCATCATCAGCCGCACCTGTTTACAACAAAAACCAAAGCAACGACTAGATTCAGCAGTAAAAGAAAAACAAATCTTACATTCAAAATCTACCTTCATACATGATTAGATTTCTACCTAGCAACACATTCAAAAAACACACGAAGGCAGAAAATAGAGCAATGGAGTGATATAAAAAGAATCCCGTTGCTATGGTTACGGAGTACCTGTTCTAGAATAAGTATGAAGCATGAAGCAGGGGGAAGGCCGTTCTTCAGCACCACATATGTGGGCATGAAACCCAAACACAGCCCCTGGTACAGCAGCAAGAGAGAACCAGCCAGCGCTGTCCATAAGGCCCGACAGTTTGATGTGGGGTAGACGCCGGCCCAGACACTGAGCAGTACATATGGAACCACAAGAGAGGACAGGAACATACACATCCACGTGACAACCACTAGGGGGAACTGGCCAAATGCGTACACCAGCAGGTCAAACTCAAGCACCAGTCTAGAGAGAGCGCACGAAAGAAAGATTTTTACACTTTACACAAATTAGTGCATCTTCTTCTATTGTTTCACTTTACTGCAAAGATATATATATAAACAGACAGACAGATAGGAGTGAAAGAACAATAGATAGAGCGACAGAATGATAGATCGATAGATAGAGAGCAACTGAATGATAGAGCAACAGATAAAGCGACAGAACAACAGATCGAAAGAAAGATAAAGCAACTGAATGATATAGAGTGAGAGCACGATAGACAGAGCGACAGAATAATAAAACGATGAAACGACAGATAGAGAGCGACAGATATATAGACAGACAGAACAGATAGAACGACAGAACATTAGATCAATAGATAAAGCAACTGAATGATAGTGATAGCACGATAGACAAGAATGCGACAGAATGATAGATAGAGCAACAGATAGAGCGACAGAATGACATATAGATAGATAGAAGAATACATTAATAAAGGTTAAAAAGAATAAAAGTAATCCAAAAATAAATTCAGTATTAAATGTAATTAAAAATGAATTATATTTGTACATCTATCTATTGAATTGTATTTATTTTTAATAGGTTTGGGCCTCTATAAGCCAGGAGAAGTATCTGCTCAATATAGGAGACCTTGCAAACATTGTGCTTGTAAAGACAAAATATATCTTTTCATACCTTAGCAAAAACAAAAGCATTATGAATTTATGAAACTACACTTTTGGCAAGGTCAGAACTTGAACATTTCAAACAAGGTTGCCGTCTCAGAAAACTGAAGCAAACCGGATTCCAAAAGTGTTGATGAATAGTGAGTGTCCTAACCTGCCCTCGTCGATGAAGTCCACGACGAGTGTGCTGAAGATGAAGAGGATGAGGAGAGCGATGAACATGTGATAGATGGTGCGGATGTGGTTCACCTCAAAAAGATCACTGCAGAAAAATCATTTCATAAGCACTATTACTTCAAATATACATATTCAGTACAACCATGTGTTTCTGGTCACTTGAATGGCCACTGTTTTCCTGATTAAACACTAAATACATGAAATTGCATTGTGATATAATAAAAAAAGATTATTTAGGTCAGCTAATCAAATTACAGTCATATCTCATCTTTATCTCACCACAGACGGAAACAAATCTCAGATTTCACACATTTCAGTACAGGTTTCAGCAAGATCTCAGAGAAAATACACCCATGACTCACTCTAACAGGGATCGACGAATCACAAACTGCTTGCTTTGGGCTTGGGAAGATTGTGTATGCCTACAGGAGCAGAGAGGAGGATGAAAAGATAGACAAAGATGTGAGATAAAAGCACTATGCTGATGTGCCAAGAACATGCCATGGAAAACAAATCACAAATGCATTGAATTCATGAGAGTAAACGAGAACAATGAAGTGTACTAGCCAGCCATGGCACTCATTGCAATGCTGTTTATGTGTGATTTCAGTACCTGAGTTTGCTTTTCTCCTTATCTGAGAGAGACTGAAAGACTGTGCTCACATGGGAGGAACCCAGACTGGCAGACTCCTCTATCAGGCTGTCCATGAACTCATTCACTTGAGTGTCAAACTGCCTCATCAGGTCTGCTTTCAAATGCTGAAAAAACAGTGAAAACACAGAACAGCTAGTCTCTCATATATCCAAGGAGGGTCTTATGAACAACAGAAGGTTTGCAGAAGCTGAAAACATCACATCCACAAGATAACAGTTGGAGAATCTGGTCTCATGTGATACCTCAAGCTGTCACGGTCATTTTGTTTTAACTGTGGCTGATCTTAATGGAGACAAATGAAGGTCTTTGTATGTCTAAGACACTTTAAGAGATACTTAACTTGATCACACAGACAAAAAACAGGGAGACTGAACTGTTGACGCGATACATTGGAGGTCTGTGATTCGAATTAATTCTAAAGTTTAATCCTTTGGCTGTACTTAATCATTCCCACCGTGTTTCTGAATAACCTCACTGTCCTTGGCTGACAACCACATCCTTCCTTATTCTATCTACACTTCCTGTAACCTTTACAAGCAGTGGGAAACAGTCTAAAACAACAGTTGATCCTAATAAAGAAAACAAGTGATTATTTTGCTTAAAATCAATATTCAGTCTGAAAAATGTGCTGCCCATTTGTTAACTGATTATTTTTGTCTGAATCTTTTTAATTCAATCATTCAACAACACCTAAAAAAGCAATTCAGAAAATGATTAGAGAAACTGAAAACTTATTGTGTATTCAATTACAATACCATTTGATATTTTTGTGGGATTTAAACCTGTTGTCATGTGACTAGAAATTAATAAAACAGTATGTCAAGGTATATATTTGCGTACGTGCATGTATGCATGTATATATTTAAGAAATATTTGCATACGTATACTGTATATATTTATATATAATTTATATTATATATAAATATAATTTTTTTATATATAAATGACACATTTTTCTTAAATATATACAAGCATGTGTGTGTATTTATATATACCAATTTAATTATACACAGTACACACACATATATTATTTAAACACAAACTTTTATTTTGGATGCGATTAATCGCGATTAATCTTTTGACAGCCTTAATATATATATATATATATATATATATATATATATATATATATATATATATATATATATATATATATATATATATATATATATATATAAGTGATGATTATGATTCAAAAATACTTAAAAAATACTCATAAATATGTTAAAAAATATTTAAGATGTGTTAACTTATGTGCATTCAAGAAAAATATTTTATTACTTTACTTGATTGATGGGTATGGCTCTATTTCCAAAACATTCAAATGGTATAAACAATTTTCAGAAGTGCATTAAACCAAAAATATGATTTGGCATGTAAACATATTTAAATAGTTCATCCAGAACAAACATACTTATTTGTCACTGAACCACTAGCAGAAATACTCTACTAGACTTTTTAAAAATTAACTAGAGACTGTGCTTTATAGAGAGTAAAACTTCCTGCCTGACAAAGAGTTTGATAAAGAAGACCAAATATCTGGAGCTGCTAAACCAAATCACAAAAGCTCAGTCAGATTTACATAGATCAAAAGCACAAGAATAAGCCTTGCATTGCATTTAAATCACTAAAAGGATATAGTCAAAGCAAAGGTCACATTAGAACGTTTAGGATCTGATAATGTATGACGTAAAAGTTATTATCAGTATTATCTTATAGTCACTCTGCAACAATACAGTGATAAAGTACAAGATTCACACAGTTGCTCACAGTTTTGATATCTGACAAGATACAGTTCTGAAAGCCACTGATTCACTGGGATTGACATCTTACCTCCGCTTTCTTCTTTAGCTGTAGTTTTGCGCTGATAATGTGCTCCACTTCCACTGTTCCTGAAATGAGACATCAATATAGATCTCTCATGAGTGCCCACATTTACATACAGATGGACGCAGGTGATTCAGTGGCACTTGTGGGCACCGTAACCTGGTTACCATAAAGTAATCTTTAACTAATTTCACATCATGCAAACAGAAAACCTGCACCCGTTTGAGAGCAAACAGAAGAAACAGATGATTCCTACAACACTTTAAAAAAGATTCTACATAACCTATACAGACAGTGACATCACAAAATTGCTCGAAAAAGCACTGAAAACTATATAAATATGAAGCAGCTCAACTCTTTTCAACATTGATAATAATAAGAAATATTTCTTGAGCATTAAATCAGCATTATAATTAAAATGATTTCTGAAGGATTATGTGACACTGAAAAAGTAATGATGCTGAAAATTCAGCTTTGCATCACAAGAATAAATTACAGTTTAAAATATATTCACATAGAAAACAGCCATTTTAAATATTTCACAACATTACTGTTTTACGGTTTGTTTGATCAAATAAATGCAGCCCTGGTGAGCATAAGAGACTTCTTTCAAAAACCTTTAAAAATGTACTGACCCCAAACTTTTGTAAATACAAGCATAAATGTCCCCATTACATCTTCACATTATTAAAGATAAAAAAAAAAAGTATTTATAAAAAAAGTCACTTTAATTTAGGAAAAAGTTAAGTCATAAAGTATGACTTTACATTGGGATAGATGAATATGTGTGAAATAGCCAATGGACTATATGATAAAGAGATACATTTTAAGTTTTATGGCAAGAACAATTAAATAGGTAATGAATTAATAGTGAGTGTAAAACCTGATGACTTTCGACTGTTAAAAAAAAGCAGCAAAGTTTACCCCATTGAAAACACTTATTGTTCAACATTATTTTACCTTAAAAAAACGCTTATATAATAATTAATATAAAAAACTCAAATGCTACACTGTGAAGCATCTTATGAAATGTGTTACGCTGTATTTAACAGTGCGGTTGCACAATAAAACACTCCACTAGCATTTTCAGTGTCATCGTGTCAGAGTTAATGGGAATGACTGCATCATTGATAACAGTACTGGGCAGGACATGGCAATTTCTCAATCAGGTCACACGGCAAATCACATGGAAGTCTGGTCATTCGCAGAATTAAGCTTGATGATTTCACTAACGTAACATGAATGTGTAATGGCTATTGTTTCCCCATTTTGTTTTAACCCATATATGATTACACTGCTCAATAAAGACCTTCACTACGAGTACAGCAGTAAGAACAGGCTGAAAATTATAAGCAAATCATACCACAGCATATTTATAGCGATCATGGAGTTATATTATAACTGTAGGCTATAATTTCTTGCTATTATTGTAAAAGCCTTTCAGTTTTCACAAGCAGAATTTAATTAAGAACACACCCATTTTCTAGTACACAAAAAAATGTATTGATATTTTTTCTTTTCTGTGAACTGAACTAAGCAGATCAAGGGAAATAAATCTCTTGATAAATAATGTCAAAGATTGACAGTGTCATACAAATGATGGGTTGTACAAATTGTGCAAGCATGTAACGTAAATTGTTAGGAAACTAGGTGAAACATGTTGCAACTGATTCCAATGGGTCAGAGTTGAATGACCTACATTAGAACTAACAAAAGAGAAACTCTTTTGTCTCTTCGTAAGAATTTTAATGTGACTGTTTTGCCTCTGCTCAATTTGAATAGTCTACATTTGGAGGACCAGGTCAAAGGTTTTTGGTTAAGTGTTTAAGTGAGTCTCACCATTACTTGGGAAGGGCACCTCTCCTGTGGCTCTTTCGGCTCCTGTCCCATCCTTGTCTGATGACGGAACAACCTTATGGGACCCCCTACGATTGCGTGGGGTGCCAGCACCCTCATTCACCATCCTGATGCTGAAAACACAACACAAACCAGCAGCCTGAACAATGTGAATCTTATGAATTGTTTAACAGGTATATCATTGAAATCAATAGTAATAGTCAGATTAAAGGAGTAGTTCACTTTAAAATGAAAATTCTGTCATCGTATACTCATCCTCATGTTGTTTCAAACCTGTATGAATTTCTTTCTTCTGCTAAACAGAAAGGAAGATATTTAGAAGAATGTCAGTAACCAGACAGTTTCTGGTCTCATTGACTTCCATTGTAGGAAAAAATATATACTATGGAAGTCAATATGGGACCCAGAAACTGTCTGGTTACTTACATTCTTCTAAATATCTTCCTTTCTGTTCAGCAGAAGAGAGAAATTCATACAGGTTTGAAACAACATGAGGGTGAGTATATGATGACAGAATTTTCATTTTAAATTGAACTATTCCTTTAAGCCACAGATATTTGAATCACAGATCCCCATAAAATTCAATGACAAAAATTTGCTACTTATTGTCAGCAACGATGAAATAATTACTTGTCACGAAAGCAAAGTACTAGTGACTTAATTTAATACTAGTCTCCGATGGAACAGTACTAGCACATCTAATAATAATTAGTAGTATAGTCACTAATGGAATACTGAATTAAGCTGCATTCTACGCTAAATTAGATGGCTGTGTTGGTGCTCATTTAACTCACACTAAATACGAACGATACTCGATACAGTGATTGTAAACACAGAAGACATTCAATAGCCAGGTAATGTTTGATGTCTATTATATTGGCTCCGTTTTACGAAAGACGGAAAACAACCTTTAGATCACTTACTTGTGCTTTTTTCCCCCAAATACACACGTCCTTAATAATCAATTCGGCTTCTGAGGACAAACTCCGAGTGTTTGACTGAGATGAGTGTGACAGCAGAGCAGCATCAGGCCTGTCGAAATCATACTGAAACAACACTCGTTCTCTACCGGGGGCGGAGTCTGCACTTAAACGCCATCTGATTGGCTGAACTGTTTCGACTGTGTAAATTTATCTTAAACGTACAGTTACAATACCAATATGTTGCAGCGTTGCTGGTTATCTTACCTTTCTCAAATATGTAACGTGGGATAAATATATGAATCTTAAAACCCTTCAACAATATGCCTTGGTCATATTTCACCCCAAAAGAAAAAAAAAAAGTCTTAAAAGAAATTAAGCAAGTCGTTTATTAGCCAAGTCTGTGGAATAAGTAGGTGCAGTTTGGGACTGTTAAAAATTATAATTACTATGGGGTTTACTAATTTATAGTTCTATTTTGAGTTAATTATGTGTCTTTTGTTAAATTAAGGTGTTATATTTAATGTTCCCATTGTGGAGATTATAATTCATTAATGAGTGTGGAATGTTGACTAGTTTTAAAGTACAGTAAAAAAAAAAAAAAAAAAAACAACAACTGGGTATTAGTAATCCAGGATTTGTTTATTGTAACATTAGGAATATTGCAAAAATAAAGGGCATTTCATGACACATTTCTAGAAAGAACATAATATTTTTTGCAATATATAGAAACTAGGAATGCCCTATTGTTTTTTATTTTTAATATCAGTTAGTAAAACATAAAGGTACTGAATACAAATTCTTTCACCTTACATAAATAAATTATTATCATAAATACTCACAACCCACTGACACACAAGTCTAAATAAACTCACATGCTCACAACACACACGCAAACGATTATTGCACCACTTTCAGTCTACAGGAAATCTGAATAATATAAACCCAGAGAGGCAGCAAATTCAGCCATGCTGGAAAAGGTAACATTATAATACAATACTCAGTCTCATTATAATGTACTGTCTGCTGGGAACATTGCATTCCTTCCAGGAGCTCTGTGAATACCATCTATTTTTGGAAAGAGACTATAAGAAGCACAAATGTCCAAGGACGATGATCGCATCTCCTTCCCAGCTCTCCCCTCCGCTCTCTAAATAAACGTCTCTTATGGGAAGTAGTTGCACGTCTCCTCCGTGGAGCTCTGAATTCCCAAGAACCCTCACCTGTGCCGTTACCTGCAATTTAAGGCAGGGAAAACACTTCTTATGCTCTTGTTATATGCAATAGCTTTAATTTACCTGACACGGTTTGGCTGCGTGTCATTTTTTGGAAACTTCTCATTTAGCAAAGCTGTTGTCTTGTGTCATAGACTAATTTCATTACCAGAGATTACTTCTAACCTCACAACCATGCTGTGATATGATGACATGGGATGGATGGATTTCTTCATTAAAGTCTCCTCGTAAGTGTAGCACCCTCTTGGTGGTCTCATTGTGCTTAGCAGCGGGGCTGGGTTTTTTGGGACATTTCAGGCTGATGCTTTGTGTGGCAGAGTTACTGTGCAACCGTAAGAATCGCAGTTGGACAACATCGAGACCTCTGTACTCAAACTGTGGAGTGTGAAAATCAGAATATTACATTCATTGAGACAACTGTCATTCTTAACAGAAATAATGATATTCGTGACACAAAAAAACCACCAAACAATACATTTCATCAGCTTATGAAATTTAGTAAGTGCAGTGCTTTACCTTGAAGCCTCTGTGAAGCTCACTAAACCACTTTTTAGTTCTGTCCACTGATGGCCATATTCCTAAAATCTTACAAAATCATGACCACAAACATGGTATTATTTCAATATAACAGAATATCTATACAAAGCAACTTTTCTTCTGTACATGTGTCCTTATGTTATTTTATTATTCTGTGTCTAGCTGGTACATTTCAATTTCAATTTGTGGTGGTGTGTCAGAATAATGGGTAACAAATCTCTTTCAGATTTTGGGCATCTCAGAGTAAAACAAAAAACAAAACAAAAACATCAGTTTACGTGCAGCGTTTCCAACTATTTTCAATGGAAAGAAGCTAAAGCCTGCTTGAAAAGTCACTAAATGTCACTAGATGATGTCATGTGGCAATTGTTGGCATTTCACATATGTTTTCTCTCTTAATCCCTACTCGCATACTGTATTTTACTAAAATATATAGTAGAATGTCCAATAAAGCTGTTCAATTACATATTTTCTGTCAGACAACAGAATGAGCATGATATAGCGACTGACCACAACATGTTAAAGGTACACTATGTAACTTTTGGGCCTGTAGCAGAAAATCATCCCGCTAGGTCTAAAATATAAACACGTTTTGGAAGAAGGATTGATGATGTATAGATGTATTGAAATTTTGTTCATTTTTAACAAAAAAAGTTACATAGTGTACCTTTAACCAGCAGTCCAAAAAGTCACTTGATTTGTCTCTAGTTGCTTTTTTTTTTAAGGTCTAAAAAGTTGCTAAGTTGGCGACACTGTTTATGTGTTTTAGAGTCATCAAAGAAGATTGATAAACTGTGAAAATCCTCTTACTTTAGACTGGACAGGAGACACACAAGTTAGACCACCAGCAGTGAAGTTACAGAAAACATGGAGAGCATCAAATGGACATCCGTGGTTAGGATCAACGTAGTAGTGCCCTATGACCACATGACCACAGTTAAATAAAAATGTCCTTCTCAGTGATTTTTCTTTTAAAACAAGAGCCACATTTTCTGGTCTCACCGTCTCTGAGGTGAGGCTGGATGAGACTCAGCTCTCTGCAGGTGGTTGCTGGGCTCTCTTTGGTGCCCTGTGAGTGGCTATTTTCCTCAATCCCATCTTCAGGGTCATCAAATCGAGACTTTCGTGATAATAACCTTGCTTTCTAAACAGAAAGACACTAATACAATCAATATATTAAAAGCTTCATCTTAAGTCTTTCTGCTTCCCGACCCCACCTTTTCCTCTACTGTACCTTGCGGTATCTGACAATAAAAGTGTGTTTCAGTGCTTAACAAACCAAGGTTGACTTCTTGAGTTTGTACTAACATTTAGTGAGGCTCTTCTCTGAGCATGAGTGTGAAGCCCTGGTGTCAGCTTCCTGGGAATACCTGGTTTTCCCTTGTAAGAAAATGAGATTAAGTCAGAATATAATAGATTAAATAATCATAATCTTTTAAAAAGGAGTGAAATAAGTATGAAATGAAAGTGTTGACATTATTATCATGCAGTTACATACAGGAAAAATGTACAACTTACAGGTGGTCCTCTCCGACCTTTCACACCTTTTTGTCCAGATATTCCCTGAACTCCTTTCATACCCTGTTGATATGAACAATATTTTAAAATGCACATTTAACCCTCGTAAGCTTTTCTGGGGGGTGGGAAGGGTCACACCACGGCTCTTCGTGGTAGGTGGGAGTGAATCTTTTGCACTATGGAAGTTCATTGTGGTTGATATAAAGATTTTATTTAACACATAAAAAATATGACCACTTTTTTGTTTGTTCAGATTCCATATCTATAATACAAAAAAAAAATCTGATATGAATCACTCAAATTGAGAGAACCATTTTATTAAACAATTTTAATTGGTCAAAAAGTACTGAAAAGTTGTTGAAAGAAGTCTCTTATGATCACCAAAGCTTCATTTATTTGATAAAAATACAGTAAACAGTTATATTGTGAAATACATTCTGTCAGTTTTCTATTTGAATAATTTTTAAAGTAATTTATTCCTGTGAATTTCTTATTTTTACACCATAACCTTTCTTTTCTTTCCAATTTTTATAAACTTAAAATGTAATATATTTTGAGGTTTAAATCATATTTTTAATCCCATATTTTCAACGTTTCGATGTGATGTGTGCATTGCTGTTTGAGTCATTGCCAGGGCACTACAGGTCATCCTGACAGTAAGATCTGTATCTGTACTGTACCTACCTGGTTCAGGTACAGCGAAATGATAAGCAGAGCTATATAAATTACAATCACACCTGCAATTTCAGTACACACCTTCCTTCCAGGTGGACCCTGTAGAGCAAAAAAAGAATATGTCAGAATCTGTGCCATTGTTCTAAAGCAAATAAAGTTGGTCAACGAGTTTACAAAGAGACATACAGTTGAACCAGGAAATCCTTTGCCACCAGGAGGCCCACGAGCACCTGCTTCACCCTGCAACACAAATCATACTTATCTGATGGATATTTTCTTGGTACTTGCTGTAAATCTGTTTTTACCATGTACAAAAAAGTTCATTAAACATTTATTTGGAAAACAAAAAACGTTAAGAAGGCTGTCAATTGGCACTGCAAAAAAACATACTTATGAATAAAGAAACAAAAGGTCACAGTAAATATGTGCACAATATAAACTGTTACCTGTATGCCTTTTGGTCCAGGCCGCCCCTTGTACCCTGGAGCAGCTTGTTTTCCCTGCAAGGTGCAAAGAAGAAGGAAAACATTTATAACTAGTGAAAAAAGCCACTGATTATTTTTGGTGTGTTTCATCTTACCTTTTCTCCTGGTGGTCCAATGGGCCCTTGCAATCCTCTAATTCCAACATGGCCCTGTAAATTGTATTAATGACCATGTTAACACTATAAAGCCATAAGAAAACCCTACTGTATAATATCTGATACACAATTTCTACGGCTTCTAAATTTTCAACAGTTTAGACTTTTTTAGCAAGTAAAAGACCTCTTAGTATAATTCTAAATGTCCCCCTTCAGGTCGTGGTACGTGTTTTTGTTTGTTTGTTTGGCTGCAAAATCCTTACTGAGTTTTAAAAAGTAAACATTAGAATAACTTTTATATTGTTAGTAATTTTTCAAGATTAACATTTACTGGACTAAAGCAACTTTACTTAATGATCTATCTATATATTTATTTATTGATTTTTTTTTTTTTTTTGAAAAATCATGTTATGGGGTGGTATGGCGCAATGGATAAGACACATGCCTTTGGTGTGAGAGACCCGGGTTCGAATCCACTGTGAGACACCAATGTGTCCCTGAGCAAGACACTTAACCCCTAGTTGCTCCAGAGGCGTGCGACCTCTGACATATATAGCAATTGTAAGTCGCTTTGGATAAAAGCGTCAGCTAAATGTAAAATGTAAATGTAAATGTGTTAAAATGTGAGTCTCAAATATGATACATCAAGCTTTTGAGGAGCATTTACTTGTCCATCTCTCAATTATCATTGTAGTGCTTTGTATTTTGTTTTGCATAGACATATGCAATCCACCCCCCCACAATAGAAACTACAGAGCTTTGATCATTTAACTAAGAATTTATATATCTTATCTTACTAAGATCTTAAGGGATATAGAGAGACACCTGATATTTATATGCATTTTATTCAAGTAGACTGCTACACTGTTATAAACATCTCACTGATTTCCAAACTTTTAGAATAACATTTTAATTTTTTGCCATATAAATACAAGTAACAGCACCAAATTAGAATTTTTTTTCCCTCAGTTTGGGGCTGGGGGTTTTTCCCCTCAAGTGCTATTTATGGCTACTATGAGCCATAAACCCCTGCTGTATCAAGTATGATACTCAATAACAACAACAAAAAACGCGTATGCAAACCGGTTTTATATATTTTTTCATTTTGTCTAAATTTTCAATAAACTGTTCAGTACCTTAGGTACTTTTTCTAAATTTTCAATAAACTGTTCAGTACCTTAGGTCCTTTCTGTCCAACATCTCCCTTTTCACCTTGAAGTCCTGGAATCCCCTAATTAAAAATGAATGAATGAATGAATGAATGAATGAATGAATGAATGAATGAATGAATGAATGATAACTTGTGGATTGTAAAAGGCAAAATAATGATTTTAATTAAAATACCTTCGGTCCTATCAGCCCAGTAAGCCCTGGTTTCCCTTTCGGTCCTGTAGAGCCCTGTGATGAAGAGGCTGGTAAACTGATTGTAGTAGGAAACATTTATTTATTTATGAGTCAGAATAGAAATGACCTTTGGTCCAGATAGTCCTTGACTCCCTTGCAATCCTGATATTCCTTGGGCACCCTATGAATGTGTATTTGAAACCATGTGTACAAATCATGACCATATTCTATGACTGAGATACTTTATAATGAATCAATTAAACATTGTATAAAACAAGCTTACTTACAGCACTACCTGGAGGACCTGGTCTCCCTGGAGGTCCTCTGAATCCAATGTCACCCTGGAAGTTAATATAAACATTCACTCAGTAGCACCTGTACAATGAGGTAGTAAATGCTCACATTTGTGCTAAATCTGTCATTTGATATAAAGCTATTCTACTCTAGGAATATTACATTTCTAAGCAATCTAACTGATCTTGGGCAAGACATCACAGCAACAACTCAGAAAACCATAGAACCGCCAGCAACACCCTTGCATTGTGGCAGTTAGTTTTGCATGGGCAAGCAATCACCTCTATTAAATGTGAATAGTGAATAAAGCCAAGCTACTCACTGGGTCGCCCTCAGTGCCTATAACTCCCAGCAGTCCATCTGTTCCACTACGACCCTTAAATGGAGTTAATGTAAAAGACAATCATATTTGGCACAAACAATAAACAGTTAAGAAGGTTAAGGATTTGTCCTAGGGACACTTACTGGCTTTCCAGGGAGACCAGGATTGCCACGTTTCCCTTTTGGTCCTTGAGGTCCCTAGAGAACAACAAAATATATGCATGAACTTTTTATTTGTTTGTGTTAGAAAAATCCAAAATAATACCAGTAAAGCTGCTGATTATCAAGAACATAAATGTCAGAAAACAATCTAGAACCCACTGGCCTTCCTGCAACACCTTTACTGCCTCTCCTTCCAGGAGAACCGTTCACTCCCTGTGAGAAAGAATAACATTTACACTTGTTTTGGGAGGGCTTGTTTTAATGTTTTGTTGTCCAAAATCAATCATGTTGGCAGAAATTAAAATATGAGTAACATTCTAGTCACAAAACATGCAGTAATTTTGAGCAGATTAAATGATGCATCGGTAAAATATCGACCCACTGACTTTTGGCCCTATTTGACCCTTCACTCCTTTTCCCCCAGGAGTTCCTGAAGATCCTGGTTTTCCCTTCAGACCGCGAGGACCCACAGCTCCAGGCTGACCCACTGGACCCTAAACAGGGGCATAGATTATTCAAATATGTTAACACTGTACACTTTAACATACTGTATGCCAGTACAAAATGCCTTTGTCTTGTAATGCTTCTCATTTTGTTCAGTTTGCAAACCAATCTGGGTGTAAAGTGTTATCTCACCATTTTGCCTCTTGTTCCAGGCTCTCCTTTCTTCTCACTTGGACCTTGAACACCCTGTGAACATTCAGGTCAATAAGGCAAGGCCAGACATCTTTTTTTAATAATGTTTACGTCTTCAAAAGTAAAAACCTACAATTGATCCTATCTTCCCAGGGCTCCCTGAATCCCCTTTAAGTCCAGGTTCTCCCTACAGGAGACAAAAACAAAAGCAGATGCACTTACTCATATGATAGTGTTACAGAGCATCCGTTTTATTTCATCCTACCACACAAACAACCAGTGAACATCGCTGAATAACTTGATAAGACCACATTAGGTCAATTGACAGTGACTGTCTAATGTTTTTCAAGCTGAATTAATTAGATAATGTAGGTAAATATGGCATCAGAAAACATCAGTAAAAAATATATATAAACATACTTTCAGCCCATGCTTTCCACTTTGTCCAACAAATCCTTCTTTTCCTGGCAAACCCTACATTTGAACGAAATACACAAATGTTGAATATATATCCCAAAATATACTATACATCAAATATATCAAATCTAACTTACCAGTAACCCAACAGCACCCTTTGGACCTGGAGGACCATTTGTTCCTGTCTCACCCTTTAATATCCAAAGAACATTGAAATAAATTAAATGAATATATATTTCTGCATAAGCTACACTGTCTGTAAAGGAGGAAGTGGTACCCACAACAAGTCCATGTAGACCTTTGTCGCCTTTATCACCAGCTTCTCCCATGTTCCCCCCAGGACCGTACTTCCCCACCAAGCCAGACTGACCTCTTACACCTGGCTGACCCTATGCATTCACAAAAACACAGAGAAAACATAATAACAATCAGAATATGACAATGCATTTGAATATTTCATCCAAACACCAGTGCAAACTTCATCAAAAACTCACTTTTTCACCAGGGGATCCAGGATCTCCCTTCTGCCCTGGAGCACCACTCAACCCCTTATAAAAACAAATACAACATCTCTTTTATTCATTTATAGTATTGAGAAATAATCAAAAACCAGATAAATAATCTCACATCTCTTCCTATTGGTCCTTTCGCTCCAGGTGGTCCTCGATTTCCACTCTCGCCTGGGATTCCTTTTAGGCCACGTTCACCAAGAAACCCTTTTTTACCCTTCTCACCCTACAACCGACAGTTCTGTCCTGTGTATCATTTACATAAAACACCATAACACAATGTACACGAATTAAATGGAGATGGCAAAAATACAGCATCAGAGGATTCATACTCACAGGCAAACCTTTACTTCCTGCTGGTCCGACTGGTCCAGTTTCACCCACTGGGCCCTAAAGCAAAGCATCACTCATCTATTTAATACAATTATACTACTAATAAAAAGTTTTTTTAAGAATATTAACATATTTTTTGAAAGTCTCACCTACTATAGGCAGCATTTATTTATTCAAAAATACAGTTAAAAACAGTTGTGAAATATTATTGCAATTTAAAATGACTGTTTCCTATTTCAATACATTTTAATAGTTAATTAATCTGTTCCTGTGATGGCAAAGCTGAATTTCCAACATCAATACTCCAGTCTTCAGTGTCACGTGATCCTTCAGAAATCATTCAAATATGCTGATTTGGTGCTCAAGAAAAATTTATTTTGATTATCAATGTTGAAAAGTTGTGCTGCTTAATATATCTGTGGAAACCATGATAAATTTTTTCAAGTTCAAAAGAACAACAATGTAAACGTTTGTACTGTTACTTTTGATGAATTTAATGCATACTTGCTATAAAATTATTATATTAATTATCTTTGCATTAAGGGGATAGTTCACCCAAAAATGCAAACCTGTATGAGTTTCTTTCTTCTTTCTGTTGAACACAAAAGAAGATATTTTGAAGAATGTCAGTAACCAGTCATTTGATGGTAGCCAGTGACTATGAAAAAATACTATGGAAGTGAATGACAATTTTGTCACAAATATCTTCTTTTGTGTTCAACAGAAGAAAGACACTCATACAGGTTTGGAACAACTTGAGGGTGAGCAAATGATGACAGGATTTTAATTTTAGGGTGAACTATACCTTTAAGTGTAACACATAAGCAAAATTTATAACCAATCTACCTCCTCACCATCGATACCGGCAACTCCCTTCAGTCCACTGGCTCCTCTCAGTCCCTTTGGCCAAAACATTTATGAACAAAAGATCTCATACTAGGTCAATATATGAGACAATGGGGAGAAACAATAGATTTTACATATATAATGAAGACAAAACAAAAAAAAAATTCCCACCTTATTGCCTTTTTCTCCTGGAGGTCCGAGGGGTCCAGGTAGTCCATCTTTACCCTGAAATAGATAGAATACAATAAGGGATTAGAGCTGAAACCTTCCCACAGTCCTCACAACAATAAACCAAATAAACCAAAAACACATACTGGGTACCCGGCCACTCCATTCGGCCCAGGAGGTCCTCTGGGCCCTTGATTTCCTACTGGCCCCTGCAGGCCTATCTCACCCCACTGGCCTATGTTTCCTTGTGGTCCCTTTAAGATTGTATTTACAAATGTTTCACACATATCCAAATCATTTCAACACTGAATAAACACTTACTACTAGTGTATCACTGGCAAAAAGACTGCAAAATGTTGTGCATGTATGTTAAATGTACGTCTTACAGGCGGTCCTATGTAGCCCTTCTCTCCTGGTATGCCTCGAGGACCCTAGATGGTGAAATTGATAGATTTCAATCAAAGTTTCAGAGCCTAGTTTAATGGCACTTAAATAAGATATTATAAGGCACTTACTGGCTGACCAGGCTTTCCTTTTAGCCCCTCAGGGCCATTTCTCCCCTAATATCAAATGAAAAGATTGTAAAATGTATTTTATGAATTATAAGAAGAGAATAGTCAGATGAACATATGGCTTGTAAATGAAAGGAGGTTTGGTTTAGATGCAAGAATGAAAGAAAACATTCTACTTCTGCTGCTGATTACTGTTAAATGTGGCTAATAATGTTTTCAGCTTTTTGTTGCATTTAGTTTTTGTCATCATATGTATTGATGCGTCACATGATGTGACTTCTACATTTTACAAAACCACTAACCTTTTCCCCAGGACTGCCATGAAATCCTCTTGAACCCTCTCTGCCTTTGACACCCTGAGAAAAACAAACCATTACAAAATGTATCATTTAAAAACCTATCAAGACTGAACTAGCCACATAAAATTCATCGCCAATTGCAATAAAATAGCACAGAAAAAAAAATATCCAAATTTGGACAAAGTCTATGCTGGAGAACTGGGTGTCATGTAAAATAAAAAGGTGGTTGGAATTTTATGAAATCATTACTTACTCTGATTCCAGGCTTTCCAGGTTTGCCAGCGAGACCTCGGCTCCCTGGTTCCCCCTTTAAAAAGTTTTTTAATAGCATCGTGCTGCAGGTCATATTCTTAGACAGTAATGTCAGAATTGGCAAACTATAACATTTTTTAACTGCTAAATATACCACAAGATGAGGCCACAAGATTTTGGAAACCCTGTCAATCAGTAAAGGAAAATAAAACTCACAGTTTTTCCAATAGGACCTTGAATTCCTGGTGCACCAGGTTTTCCCTGTAAACCCTGTTCAGACATCAGATTTAATCAGTTATGTTGTCCATATCAACATAAATATGTCTAACAAAGCATAAAGAAATGAGAAGAGGTCTCACCCATGGTCCTGTAGGTCCTCTATCTCCATCTGATCCCGGTGGTCCAATCGATCCCTGTAACACAAATTACTCTTAGTGTGTAATGAGGCAAACTAACAGGGCATGCTTTATCAAAATGTGTACGTGTGGCTCTTACAGGTGCACCATGAGTGCCATCCTGTCCTCTACTCCCCGAAACACCCTGCAGTCCCTAAATGATGATAAACATCATGACTTAGCTAATAGCCTATAACTTGATGCATGACGGCGCATGCTAATCCACATCAGTCTATGCTATAGTTAATCAATGCTATGCTAAGTTTGTTGTGACATTCAGTGTTGGAGTATGACATGCATTTGACCAATCATTAGGGAACTCAATTTACCTTTTGACCTTTAAATCCAGTTCCTCCAGGGACCCCTTGTCTACCCTGTCCCATAAAAAAAACAAAAAAAAACATGTTTTTGACCATGTACTGTACATGAATGTGATTTTCTGTTGTGACTGAAATAATTCTGACCAAAGGAATTAGAAAATCATGAGCAGACCTTACTTAATAATGCACGACATGGAGTTGTTAAAAGACACATTTTAATATATTTAAAAAGTAATGATCTGATGTACACGGGAACCTTAATACCGGGCTCTCCTTCAGGTCCTTGTTCTCCTGATTTTCCCATCTCCCCCTATAAGACAAGCATTTAGAAATAGTTGTATTATATCTATAATGGACCCTAGTAGCCTAGTAAAATATTTACAGTATATATATTTTAAAATGCAAATAGTTTATTATTGTCTGTGAATACAATGTAAATGTGTTTACAGCGCCACCTACAGGTCAAGGCTATTAGTTGTTTTAGGTAATAGTTATAAGTAATGCTATAATTACCAATGGGGGTGTAGATCAAATGAATCTACTCAAACTTACATTGTTTAAACACTAGGCCCCGGTTTCACAGACAAGGCTTAAGCCTAGTCCCAGACTAAAATGCATGTTTGAGCTGTTAAATATTAAATGAAAGCAACTTGCACTGGCATATCTTAAACATGTCAGTGCCATTGTTTTGTCTCAAGATTCACACCAGTAATGTTTTTTTTTTCTAAGGCATGTTTATAAAAGCTACATAAATGTCCTAACTGAATTAAGGTCTAATCCTAGCTTAATTTAAGCCATGTCTGTGAAACCAGGCCTTGGTATACTTGCCCTCCTAATTATGACTATATTAAAGAAATTATAGCCTACTTACCAAAGGTCCTGGAAAACCAGAAAATCCCCCTTGGCCAGTTCGACCCTTTTGAAGTTAAATCATGTTGTTTTATTGCAATTGTATATGAATGTGATATCTAAAGTATAACATCTTTAAAAAATAGTAATGATCAATCACCTTGTCACCCCGTGGTCCATGAACACCTTGGATACCCAGAGGACCTCTCTCTCCCTGAAGATGCCATTTATATACGATAACTGTGTTTTTCTGAGATAGCACACACTATGTTAGATTCATTTGACAAACAGAGAACTAGAATTCTACTGTACCTTAAGTCCATCTTTTCCCTGTCTCCCCGGATCTCCAATAGGTCCATCATATCCCTGGAGAAAAAGCACACTAAGTGCGTAGTTGACTTTCAATGAGTCCGTTTTTAACCAGTTAAATGTAGCAGCCGCTCACCGTGGGCCCTGGTAAACCAGCAGGTCCAGGTGGTCCTATCTCTCCCTGTACACCAGACTGCCCTCCTCTGCCTCTGAATCCCTGTTTACCTGGCAGCCCCAGAAGACCCTGACAAAGAGAAACCACAGATAAGAAAATATAGATTAGTTCTTTCAATATTTACTCCCTCTTTTTTTTTTTTTTTTTTTTTTTTTAGTTTGAGAACAGTGTGCTTCTGGCATTCAATAAGTGTTGTTTACTTGGCCAGAGTTTTTGTAAATATTTTAGTGAACTCACTTGATCTCCCTTTTGGCCAGAATCTCCTTTCATTCCACGCTGGGATTTCAGACCCTGAAGTAGACAGACAGACAGACAAGGACAACAAACACAACTTTCCCAAAATCATTCTGTCTAGCTGCGCAATTTCATGAAAAAATACACATTTCGATTATTGTGACAAACACTATTTTGCGATTTGAACTGTTATACGATAACCATTTAGCATCTCTACTGCTTCTTGGATTTCAAGCATTAAAGAACAAAAACAGCATTAAATTACATTGAAAGATAAAATAGAGTGGCATGCTCACTTTCACAACATAATCATAGTAACTCGATCTTAGTAAAAGTGTCTCACAGCAATCAGACATTTAAAATATTAAGGAGTTGTTTGAAGTAATCTTACTGGATCACCTGAGGGTCCAAGTTTTCCTGGTTTTCCTTTGGCACCCTAAAACAAGAAAATTGCTTAATGCTTGGAAACATACAGTATATCGCAGCATTATCACAGAAGCACATTGGTGTGACAAAGGAATATGAGATATATCTATAGAGATATATTATATTTCTTCATGAAGAGTGAACCACAGGCTTACTTTTATACCCGGTGGTCCTGGATCTCCAATGCTTCCTTCAATTCCTGCATTTCCCTGTTTGAATAACACATACATAGGCTTTAGATAAATGTAGGAAAATCAAAATGAGACTTTAAATGTGTCTGTAATTTCAAAGCTTTTATCAAATAACATGAGATGCACATACAGGGTCTCCTTTTTGACCTGATGGTCCATCTCCTGGTTTTCCCTGAAAAGATCATGTAGGGTAGTCAGTCAAGTCAGGTGAACACAAGTTGTAGCAGTTTGAGAAGGGAGACAGAAGAGACAAGAACAGACTCAATGATCATGATCACTTAAAACACTTTGATTCTAATATAGGAACTTTATCATATTCCACATTTTTAGCATTATTACAATCTTCATTTATAACTGCAAGTATCCAAATGATCCAAATGGATCCTAAAAGCACAATAATGTGCATGTAAGTGTGGTAAGCGAGAAGACATGGATACACGATATAAAGGGGAAAGATAAATGTATAGTTCACAGCACCTGTGGTCCAGGAACACCAGGACTACCAACAATACCATCAGGCCCTTCCTCTCCCTGTAATATATAATGACTCATTTCTTCATAAGATATTTGACTCTCTACTTGTGGTTTGATCAAAACATAATGAAATATTATTATCTTAAATATTATAATGTACCTTTTTAGGAAAATAAATATCTTTTTTTAACTTACCTGCTTGCCAGGTGGTCCCCTTGGCCCTATATCACCAAGCTGGCCCTTATAAGAGAGAATGAGCATTATGTTATATTCAAATTCCAAATTCACATTTAAATGGAATTATTTAGCCAATATATTTTTTTGGAGCTGAGCAAAAGTATAAAAATGCATATTCACAATATTCACAAGTTTACATGGGTTTTCCATGATTATTATGAACCTGTTAATTAGAACTATTAGATTTGAGCTTGTAAAAAGCACAGTGTTTCTTACAGGGGGTCCGTTGACGCCTGGAACTCCCTTCAACCCTCTCGGCCCAGTAAGTCCCTATAAAGAGAGGTAAAAAGTAGAGTTATGAACATATAAGAATTAAGAGATGATAAAGAATAATTAAGTTTTGTAACATACTGGTGATCCTGGTGATCCAGTGAACCCAAGCCCCCCTGTCTGTCCCTGTGACAGAGATCATTACAAAAAATAAACGTCCAGTTTGCTCATTTTATTTGTATGTTAGAGCCAAATAAATAAATATTTTAGCACATACAGGTGGACCAGTCGGCCCCATGAATCCCCGTGGTCCTCTGGGACCAGGTGGCCCCTGTGTATAGAAAATATATTGTTTGTTAAAGAATGTCATACAACTGTTTTGACCTTGTAATATATATATTCAAATGTTTGGGGTCAGCAACATGTTTTTTTAAAGAAATTAATACTTGTATTATTAATTATAAGATATGTTTCTTGACCAGCACAATTGATTGATTTAAGACAAATCACGTGACAATGAAGGCTGGAGTAATCCAGCTTTGCCATCACAGGAATAAATTACATTTTATATATATATTAAAACAGAAATAAATGCAGCCTCAAATAAATGCAGACTTTTCAAAACCATTTAAAAATCTTACAGACCCCAAACTTTTGAATGGTAGTGTACATATACAGTATAAACACAGGCAGAATAACTGCATACAAATAAATGACACACAATCAGAAGTACACTGATACTCACAATATATCCTATTACCCCGACTAGACCCTTCTCTCCCTTTTTTCCCTAAAGAAACAGAGTTGGCTGGTAAGTGCTATGATCATATCTAGTGAAAGTCTGGATAGCAAAAGGGGCATCTTACCTTCTCTCCATTCTTTCCTTTGATTCCCTGAGGCCCCTGTTCTCCAAGGTCACCCTGAACACATCAGACACACTTTCTTTAAATGCAAAGAAGTCAAATATAGGGATGGATGAATGGGAATCAATTACTTGTTTTTTTTTAATAGCAGAAATGACAAAAACACACTGAGAGGACGGTTTTGGACTCTTATTTTGGTCTTGGATGTTTAGATTATGTTAAGCCTAGGCACATATGGAATTTGCAGACTTCTGCAGAACGGATTAAAATGTATTGAGAGTACTCTTATCTGTAGCTGAAAGCATAGTCAAATTAGTCAAAAAAAATTTGGCACATAAAAGGGGCAGAGAGTTTAATGCATGATGTAAGTTCCAATTCTGTGGAAAACTGTGTTTTCACTGGAGTTTTGCAGACACAGATTCCATGACTGCCTAGCTATGGTATTATCCACAAAAAAACCCTGGTCATTCTTACCCACTCACCCAGCTCCCCTTTACTGCCCTTCTCTCCCTCATAACCTTTTGGGCCCTACAGAAAAACACACACACACAAATCTATGCAGACTTGTACAATATATTTCACATAAAACACAACTTGATAAACCACTGCATAGATGCATATAAAGCATTTTGATTCTCATAAGTCTTACATCCTCCCCAGGTGCTCCAGGTTGGCCTGTCTCCCCATTCTTCCCAGCTGTGCCCTCTGGTCCTGATCTCCCAGGTGGTCCTGGCATTCCAACAGGTCCTGATCTTCCCTAGTACAAGACAAAAACAGGACGTACATAGTATAGCACATGCTTCAGTATTTGATAGATACTGGAGTGTTTCATTTTAGTTTAGTTTTTTACAATAGCTCTTTTACTTGGAATCTTCTTACAAATAAATTATCTCATAAACTCTCAGTGAACCATTTGTGCCATATAGACCAACTCTGTTAAATAAAGCAATCACATAACAGGCAAATACAAATAAACTCATCAGGTCTCAGATAAGATTAACCACATCTATCAACCAGTTGAAGTTAAGTTAAATGAAGTGAAGTGAAGTGAAGTTAAATATAGGATGCAACTGGGTATACTGTAGGCGATATGGCCAAAATCTTATATCACGATATGAGTCAATTTATTTCACTTTCACAATAACGATATGTATCACAATATAGTAATTTTTTATTTAAATAAGGTTTTTATTATATCAACATTTTTTATATTTTGATAGATATTTCATAATTCTTGTTACTAATGTCAATATCACAGAAAAAATGAATTAGCCTAAAAACAAAAAACCTCAAGCTTACTGAAGACATGTAATCAGTCTAAAAAATAAGAACAAATAAACTAATTAGAAGCAATAGGACAAAGACACAACAAAACTAGACCTACCTGAAAAACTTCAATCAATCAATCAAATGTAGGCTATATAAAAAAAACACTGCGTGGATTTCACTGTGTAAATGAAATATACATTTGTCCTTAATAAACTTACAAAAGGTGATTTAGTCAAGAGCAGTGAGTGATTTTTTCTCCTGTTGTTTGATTGACATTAATGACAGCAGGAAAATTAGGTTGGTGTCACTTTAAGAGCTGCCCGGATCCAATTAACTGTTACACATATGTTCCATCCTTTCTCAACTGTTTACATTCACTTAAAGCATTAATGACTGTGTTTACTAGGATACTTGCAAAAAAAGGCATTCTGGCACATACAAGTGTGTGTATTTAACCGTTCAACTGAGCTATATTCACTTTACCTTTGATTTATTAGAGGATTATTTAAGATTTATAAAACCTGTTAAATAATCCTTTCACTTACAAAAGCGTAAAAGCTTGTAAATCTGTGATCATGCATGAGGAGGCAGCCAAAAGAAGTTCAGATGAATGTCATCTTGGGAATGTCACATTTCCATTGATGCCAAAGATTAAACTGAAACTGCTCTTATGATTTGAATGGCAACAAGACTACATGAGTCTTTGCTTTTGAATCAGCTGAAGTCTGAACAATGTGACTCTTGTTGACTTCATGCTTGTTGATGCTTGTTGACCCACTGAGGTTATCAAATTCTTTCTGAACCGTATCGTGTCTCCACATGGTTTGATCACACTTTTATGAAGCTGGCCACCATGTTTCTCTATGTAACAGTGAGCTAGCATTTATCTGTTGCCATAGACGATTGTGTGATGAAGAGAGGAGACAGAGATACCTACAGGTTTCCCTCGCTCTCCCTTCCTCCCCTGTTTGCCTGGAACTCCAGGGGGGCCCTAAAAATAGACAGATTAACTTTTTTTTTTTTTAAGTCCTAATATCACATACAACATATGAATAGGTTTTTACACTGGGGTCAGAAAAAAATTCAAAGATAAAAGAATTAAAAAAGTAGGAATTTGGTCCCATTGCATGTGGATCATCATATTTGGGGGCCATCAGTAGGTTAGAAAATGTCTCTCACTGACAGTCTATGACCATTACATGGAAATAATAAGTAGTCAAAAACTTACGGGTGGTCCAGGTTCTCCAAGTGCTCCCAAAGGTCCTGGTAATCCCTTCACTCTCTAAAGAAAATGGGAGGAAAAAAGGATTTCAATCTGCAGTGTGGTCATGTACTGTAATTCAATAGAGCTCTCAGTAGGGGTCAAACGCAGACTAACTTACCGGCCACAATGACACTAGTTTTTTGTAGAATTTCTTATTCTGCAAGCAAAATGAAAAGTCTTAATAAGATGCTCTATCCAACCACACAGCCGCACCGCATTTGAATTTCAACTATTCACAGAATCAGCTATGTTTCTTTGTTTTCAGACTAAATTGCAGAAAAACCTAAAATGATCTAAAATGAGTAAAAACATTGTTCTGCACCTTGAACACTTGCCACTCCTCTTCTGACGTGTGCCAGACTATGATGGCTGGCATTCCGGGGGGTCCGATCGGTCCTCTGTTCCCTGTTCGGCCCGTACGGCCCATCACTCCTGCGTAGCCCTGAGTGACACGCAAACACCCATTAAAGCATTAGTTCGACTGAAAAATTAATATGACATGATTTGATTTCAAAATAAAGATTTATTTTAAAAAATGTGATTACTATTTATGTAAAATTATGATTATTATATTATTATTGGTTAATACATACTTTGTCTCCTTTTTCACCTGGAGGGCCTGGTAAGCCAGGTGGGCCTGGATACCCCTAAAAACATCATTGTAATAATATAATATAATATAATATAATATAATATGTTTATTGTTTAATGTCTGTCTATCTGCAGTATCTATCTATCTATCTATCTATCTATAAAAACACCTCAGCACTAGCACTCCGACTAAAGGCCCAAAACACCTTAGCAATCACTTGGAATGAACCCTCAAAATCACTTATCAAACTGCTTAAGCACATAATTAAATAACCTCTTTCAAACAAGAAATTATCATGGCAACAATTAAAGCATTTATGAGCTTAGTTTTTTTTTTATTGCTAATTTTGTTATTCATTACCTTAAAAGACCGCAGTACTCAACAGACACACGTCTACCACAGGAGGGCGCAAGTGCTCAACTAATGGCCTCTGCATCGCTTCTATACTGCAACTATAATCTGTCAGTAATGAACTGTAAAAGGATTACATTGCTAAAGCCTTCTAGAATTTACATAACATAGATGCATGAAATAACAGGTTAACAGTACACTAAAATGGTTCAGAAATGGTATGTAGTGTCAGTCCTACTCTTTTTCTTTTTCTCTCTCTAGCACTGGCATTATTAAATAAATTCTGCAATCCTGTTCCTCTTTTTAGGATAATATTTCTCTCTCAATGTCATACAATGAGTCAGTTCTTGTTCATAAGATCCATTCAGTGGAGGTAAATGACCCTTCTTCTCCTCTATTCCACACTTAATTGAATAATGCCTCTGCAAACTCAATTTCCTACAAAGGCCAGCAATGGGCCTGAGATGACCATGTGGGTGAGAATCACAGTATTAGAGCAAGGAGAAAAGGACCATCTCACTGTATTCATATATTGCATTCAAAGTTAAAATATGATAGGATCTATTCATATCTGTAAGATTGTAATGATTTTCTTGAATCTTCTATGAAATGCTGCATTTCTCTCTCATTTAAAATGGAACAGATATGTAAAGTTATCAGTTTATTAGCTTGAAACTTGCAAACACCATTAGCATTTCAGAGTAGTATGTAAACCGCACTGAACTATCAAAACATGTAAAGCCTTTCATTTTAATGAGAAAAATTAATGTAAAGATAATGGAATGTTAATTAATTATAAGAGAGATAAGCGTGTTTCTTACCCTTGGCCCTCTGAAACCTGGTGTGCATACTAGACTTCCTTCTCTGTGTATGTTTCTGTGCATCTGATTGGCTTAGACAAAAAAAAAAAGAAGACAATTAGTGAGACATTATTTTTATATTGTTTTTCTGCATTTCTTAGACATTGTTTATCATTTCTAAAATGAAGTATCCGATATAATGAGGAAAAAAAATTATGTGCAGAAGTCTGAACTTTCTAAAGGCACAACAAAATAAAGAAATAATAACAACAACATGTAAACAACAACAATAGTATAATAATAATACTAATAATAATACTAATAATAATAACTGTGCTGTTATATTATTATAATTTTTTCATCATGTATTGTATTCTTTTTTTAGATTTATTTTGTGAAAGTAAGTTTTGACAGTGATTTAATTTAATTTAATAAAAAAAATTAAAACTGTTTAAATAATTGAAATATTCAATTACTTTGCTCAGTCTTCACACTTTTTGGGGCAATCAACATACAGAATAAATGGCTTACACACATATTAATTTAGGGTAGGAGAATTTTTTTTTGCATTAACAATGTGCACACTTCAGCTTCCAAAAAATTACTCTTATTTTATATATATATATATATATATATATATATATATATATATATATATATATATATTTTTTTTTTTTTTTTTTACTTACAGTGGGTCTCTGTTGTACTTGGTGCAGTGGTAGGACGTTCTGGACAGGCAGCAATAGCAATAGCATCATCAGTTTCTGGTTCTCCGTTCACAGATGCTTTTTGTTCACGTCTAATCTGTGAAGTCTCATCTGTATCTTTTATCTTTTCTTGCTCTCTCTCTCTCTGTGCAGTTCTAGTTTCCCCAGGGTTGAAAGTCACTCTGATTTCTTTATTCTTCTCCTGTGACTTTACTTTACTGACAGAGGTGCTGCCCGGGCTGGTTTCCGTTACATTGGTCAGGTTTTGAGGTGAACCACTTTCCGCTTTGATTGAATCCTCAATGGATTTTGTCCGTGACTTGTCATTGGCTGCATCTAAAATATCAGTCAGAGGGACATTTGTGGCTGTGTTCATTGAAACGGCTGTACTGTTCTTCAGAGTTGAAACAGATAACTGTGGTGTCAGCAAGGGCTCCTTCTTGGTTTGACCTTTGACCTCTGATTTGATTTCAGTGCTCGTCTTAAAAGACTCCTCAGATTGTGGAACGTATCCACCTGCTGTTGAATTAATATTTCTCACCCTCATGGTCCGAGGTTGAGACTTGTGTTCAGGGTCAAGCCCCCCTGTGGTCTCTGGAAAAAGAAAAGATTGAGTTGTTTTGATGGGCTGGACTGTGAGAGAGGAAATGAAAGTCTCCTTCTTGTCTATCCCACCTTTAATGGCCTTTTCTTGGTAAAAACCAGATGATTCAGTCCATTCAGATTGCGTTTCATTTGTAGAATCAGCTAGGCACCTCAATGTTACCATCTCTAGGTTAGGTAATCTTTCCAAAGATCCACTTGCTAGAGTCTGATAATCTGAAATTGCCCTTGGTACACTTAAATCATCAGGTGACAAAGGAAATGACATCATTTGTTGGCTCACTTTTTTATTTTTATCCTCAATTTCCACCATAGCAACAGAGGCAGAACCAGAGATGGCAACATTTGCTCCTTTTCCCACGTCTTTTTCCTTGAAATAGCATTGAACAGAAACATACATATTTTAATATAGTTCAGGTTCAGGTTCAGAATATAGATGATGTACACCAATCCTAAAATCAACTCATGTTTAATATATCTGTTAAGACTGTTATATCTGTCTGGATTTTAAATGAAACACTAAGAGATTTCCAGACAGCAGTGATCATACACAGAGAAGCGCTGCGTCTCTTGAGTGACCCTTTTATGTCCAAAGTAAACTGAATTTTATCAGCTCATAAAGTTAGCACAGTGATGTCGACTGATTCATGGCCCCCAGATCTACATAACAGAAAAACACATACAGCCACATCAGACATTTCAAACAGATTTGGAGTGATTCTATTGCAGTGATCAAACAATGTATCATTGATATCTTCAGTGTTGGGGGTAACGCAGGCATTACAAGTAACGTGAGTTACATAATCAGATTACCTTTTCAAGTAACTAGCAAAGTAACATTTGAGTTACATTTTTAAATAAGTAATGCAAGTTATTTTGTTTTCCCATTTATTGACTGACACCTCTCCTGTTCCCATGTTGAGAGAAATCAGGAGTTAGTGCAGAGGTGTTGTGTGCTCTGTGTAAATATGATTAAATGTGTAATATCTTATATAAGATACCAATACATTCTCACTCCCAACTCGTCATATATTGACGCTTGTTCGGGACACCTTGGCGTCACTTTTTAACACACAGGATACCCCTTTAACATTTTCAGTGCAGGGTACATCATTGCTTTTAGTCGCTTGCCTTGTGCTTCAGATCAAGACCCATCCTGACCAAGTGTAACTGATGTAGGCCAGTAAAAGCTGTGCTATAAACCTCACTCCCCTGATCTAAAGAGGTGCTCTAGTGGCTGACGCTAAAGGGTTTGGTCTTTAGCCTCCTTGTTAGAGCACCCGCCGAGACCATGGTTCGAATCCTGCTCGGAGCAGGTTGAATAGAACTGGTTAGATTTGGTGCCGTGACCCGGATGGGAGTGAGGTTTATGGGGATGAGTGTAACTGTCATAGGCCAGTAAGAGCTGTGCATGTAAACCTCATTCCCCTGATCTCAAGAGGCGCTAGTGACTGACGCTAGAGGCATCTCTTTGTTACAGTGTCTGCTTCCCACTCCACAGACCACAGTTTGAATCCCGCTCCGAACGGGTCGAGTAGAACCGGTTACATAACCGTCAATATGTGATGAGTTGGGAGTGAGAACGTGTTGAAGATACACAAAAACATGGTTTCATAAATACTTTGAGATTGTTCCGTATAAAAAGAACAAATGTAATGTTAGTGAAGAGAAAGGTAAAAGGGAAATGAAGATTCGTTTTTACCTGTGACTCATGGAATTTGTGTTCAGGACAGTTGAGGTCATCTTGAATGGGGTCACCCAATACTAAGGTCATTTGCTGCATGATACCCTGTAAGGGATGACAACCATATCTAGTCTATAGATAATGACTTTTGACTATCAATCAATCAATCAATCAATCTATCTATCAATCTATCAATCTATCTATCTATCTATATCTATCTATCTATCTATCCATCTATCTATACGTGTGTGTGTGTATATAGATACTAAATTATATACAGTAATGTATCAACCACAAAGTGAAGATGAGATCCTGCTTAGGAAAAATATGGTAAGATAAACAATAAACAATGACAAACATTCACGTAAGAATAGCTCCAATTATGCAGAAAATAGACTAAAATAGTTAAGATTGTAAAGTACTACATTTGTTATTTGCCGTTGACCTTTCAATTGATTTATCAGCAACAATTATGGTATGCGAGACATATGCACAGTTGCCATGACAATGTCTCATAGCCTTGTTATGAGAGCACAGATGTGGAGATTTTCTATAATTTTTCCATTCTCCTTAACATTGTGTCAGTTTGTGATGTACTGCAAACCTGTAGACCTTTTGCTATACTGATATGCTGTTTGCATTACTTAATGGCACAAGTCAGAAACATCCTACATGGCAACTAAAGTTTGGTTCAGAAGAGGAGTATTTATACAGGTTTGAATTTGACATGCAGTATGGGAATTGTCTCGCCTCAATAAACCCAGTGTTTGAATGCTTTCTCCCATGCGGCCATCGAGCTGAAGGCAATCCTTTGACTGCTTAACAACCTGTTTGCTTTTCTCACATGGGTTCCAGAGCTCTCTGAACTTCACTTCAATTTCATACAGCCTGTGGTGTTGTTGGGGCTTGCTAGTTTGCATTGCAAAGAGAATTAGCTGTTTTGTGCTAGTGCTCCAGGTGACATTGCACTTGGGCTGTGTTGTTGTCAGGGGCAACAGTATCAAATGAAAGTATCAATGACCTAATAAACTATAGAGAGTGCACTGTATGCAACTACTTAGTTGTTTTATTCTCAGTATATTATCAAAGACACATGACATTTAATTTGTATGTAGTTCGTCGTCTGCTGGTCGCATGGGAACAAACTCAATTGTGTTCTCAATAATTAAAGCTGTATTATATTTTGTTGTATATATTTTATAGTTTTCATGTGATGTTATATAATTTTATTCATTGGTTTGTTAAATAAACACAGTATTACTGTGTTATTATTATATTACAGTATGTTTAATACAGTATCTCTTCGGTTACAACCAAAAACGCATACTGTCCACTTAAGTGGACATCTGAAAATCTCTTTAAAAGAAAATAAAATCTTGTTTTTCATGCCCTGAGAGTGATAAAAAACAAGAAAAAAAATCCTAAATGAGATTATCATAATTCATGCATGAAAGGGTTAACAGAGATCAAAGATTTAAAGGGCATTCCCAAATATTTTTGAATTACTAACATATCTTGAGTCAGAGTTAATGTACATCTTACAATAAACTTCACATAGAATATGGTATTATATTGTCACTTATCCCAATCTAAAACATTATGTACTGAAATTTGTACATTATGTAACTTGTTTACCCAACAGCTATTGCAAAATATGACTGGTATTTTATTTTGCATTTGTGTAAATTAACTTTTGACTCAAAACCTTAAAGTTACTGAGATACACAGTATATATGTATATCATTTTGTGGTCTCTTATGCTGCTTTTATTTGATCAAAATCCATTACAAACAGTCATATTGTGAAATATTATTACAATTTAAATTCAAAATTTTACTATATTTTTAAATGTAATTTATTTCTGTGATGGCAAAGATTAATATTAAGCATCATTACTCCAGTCTTCAGGGTCACATGATCCTTCAGAAATCATTTTAATATGCTGATTTGATGCTCAAGAAACATTTCTTATTATTGATGTTGAAGACAGTTTAATACTTTTGTGAAATCTGTGATAATTGTTTTTCAGGATTTTTTTTTTTTTTTGATGAAAAGAAACTTCAAAAGAAGCATTTATTTCAAATAAATGACTTCAGAATCCATGCTGAATAAAAGTTTTCTTTAAAAACAAACAAACAAACAAACAAACAGTAGTGACCAATTGTGATGTCTGGCCTAGGAGAATTTACATCTTCACCCTTCAAATATAATAAAAAGTCTGTTTGTAAACATATTGTGTAATCGTGTTTAGTCAATTGTTTTATTTGTGATTATGCAATGAAATGATCATTTTTGGCCATGCTGTCATACAAAGAAATTATGAACAAATGCAAAAAACAAGAGAGAACCAACTAAATATTAATAACTGATTTTGTCGTGGTCAATATATGCTTTTTCCTGTGAGCTTTTTGTTTTTCCATGAATAAAATAAAACCTGTAGCTGTAGTGTGACTTTTTTGCCAAACAATTGTGTCAGATGAATACCTTAACCAAGTAAGTGTTTTGTTCTTCCCTCATATTGAAAGTAATGAAAGATTTGGTTTAATCAAACTTGTAGGTCGAACATCACATTTGGCCACTATGAATAAATTATTATAAAATGTTTTCCAAAAGCACCCTCGGATTAGACCACAATTTTTTTTTGTTGTTGTCTATAACTAGTATTGAATTGAGTTTAGTCTAAAAAGAAAGACAAGCAAGAGTGTGATATTCTCTCTTCCTGTCCTCGTCACGAGGGCCTCAAGCCTGGTCTGGGTCGATCAAACACACAGAACGCACAGCGTGCTCAAACCACATCAAAATACAGATGGAGAGACTCGTTCACCAGTGCTTGCCGAGACAAAAGTACTAAGACCAAGAGCCTGATTTTGTGTGCCAATGCAGAAGTAAAACAACTATTCTGCAAACAATAAAAAAAAAGATCTGCTAAATGAATAAATGTAAATTTACTTTCAAGCATTTGCTGTGGATAAGAGGATAGGAAGAAACACTTACTACGCAGTAAAGAAGTTTGAGCAGAGTTTCGGATTCCTGCATGTCTTCGAGGAGGCAGGCCGGTCTGTGAGCGCTTCAGAAGGAGGTATGGTCAGTTTTTGACCCCTGGACAGCACTAAAACAGACCTGGACCTGGAGAAATGCCAGAGATGGGCTGTGCCATACACACTCACTCCATGGCACAGCTTTATGCATAAGCAATGCAGATCCCACTGCAGAAACTTGAGGAAATGAGTTCAGACCCTAACTATGCCCCTGATGAAGAGGGATCATAACACCTCCCACATGAACCAAAAGTAAGGAAGGGTCACCACCACAACATAAACCCTGGGTCCTGAAGCACTTCTCTACAGGAACGTTTAACAGGATCAATAACAGATCAAATGCCACAATGATGAGCATTAGATTGCAGATCCTTAGTTAAAACACTGTTTATTCACCAGTGCTTTATAATGATCTTAGTGATTTATTGTTTAGTTCTGTTAGATCTAAAGCATGCAACTAATATTTGATCTCCACAGCGCGCAGTGAATCATATTCACCCCAAGCATGGTCTCATCACTATAGTTCTTTTTCCTAAGCATAAATGTGTGCGTGTCTGTTCTATTCACACTATATGATCCCAGTGAGGAATGTGACAAGGTGTTTATAGAAGTGTCTAACTTACGGTAAAGGGTGTGAGGCATGGCTGTTTGGCTCCTCTCAGCGGTGTGATTGGTCTAGAAAACATTCTCTACTCAGTATTAATCAGTCAGGTCCTGTCCAGATGCGACACCGCTGAAAATATGAACACAAATATGTGCTTCAAGAACAATTTTACATCTCTAGAGAATTGTAGAGCTGGTGGTTAAACAGTAGCCTGCATTTCATATCATCACACATTCTAGTCAATATGACTGTTGCAAATGTTGTGTCAAATTAACCCCACTCTGAGAGGATTTTCAGTGGAAATATCCTTTTAATGAACACTAGAATGCAAATGTGAATTTAAGTGGTTGTAAAAAAAAACGATCACAGTAGAAACATAAAAAAGCAATATAAAATAAAAATAATATAAAAAATGAAATACTCTAGCCTTTATTATCTGTTGTTTACACATGTATGCCCATAACAATGTTACTATGTTGATGATAAATTGGTGCTATTATTATGGGATACAGCATTTATAAAATAAATAAAATAAAATACTGGGTTTCACGTGTGCATGTCTATAACAGTGGAACATTGGGGCCATGATTTATGAGATACAAAAAATCTAGTCTGGAATGAATTATAATGATAATGAACAATAATAGAGATAAAAAAGATTTACTTTGGTAGTGTGTCTTTATGTCTCATATGTATCAACAGATCCAGGTGGCGATGAAAGTAAGCTGCACCTGCACTTCTCAAACTCCTCCGGATAGATAAACTGTTACCTCATCAGAGAACCTGGTTCACACTTACACAACACACACACACACTCAGTTGGGCTCATGCATCCACAAAATTCCAATGCACATAAGAAAAACATAAGTATTGGTGCTGTGCGCAACCAATTATTACAAATAACACACTGCCTCTCCCTAAATATAGCAGAGGCATTTCATCAGTCTGCGTCAGTACAGAAGATCACTTTTAGATCTGTGATGAATAAAAGTACTGCTGTTATATACACAGAGAGATGCTTTCCCTACCCAGCTTCAGCTCACATACTAATGTTAGGTTTACCACAGAACTGAAAAGTACATTCAGTAAAAGAAAGTCACTGGGAAAAAAAGTCTAACTTTCTTGTCAAATCCAAACCAACAGAATTTTCATCTTCAATAACAAAAAAATAATAGACCGTAATATCGGTAAGTAAAAATACACATCATTTGATTCATAGGTCATCTGTCACCAAGGATACTGTATTGTTTAGAAAGACTCACTGTGAAGCATGAAAGTAACCTTCTTCCAATGCTGATATTTATGGATTTTTGACTGCTACTCCGGCAAAAAGAAAACCATAATGTTGTCCCTTCTTAAAATGTGACAGCTCCTATATACAATACAAACAAACAGACATGTGTGTATGTATTGGTTTAGTGATTTTATCAGCAGATGGTCTGTCTCGCCTCAGCTCCCCCACATATGCTGACCTGATGTAACAGACAGATTGGCAGCACCTGGAACAGGTTCAGCTCTATATAGCGTTCTTGGCTTCGCTCATCCATGAGCATCAAAGGCAGAACGCTTCACCTGCTAGTGAGATATCTCTATATGGACTCTTGTCAAACCCTGGTACAATATTTCCATCTGATCTCCGAGTCTTTCTCCACCCACGATCTATCTATCTATCTATCTATCTATCTATCTATCTATCTATCTATCTATCTATCTATCTATCTATCTATCTATCTATCTATCTATCTATCTATCTATCTATCTATCTATCTATCTATCTATCTATCTATCTATCTATCTATCTATCTATCTATCTATCTATCTATCTATCTATCTATCATGGGATCACCGGTATCTTTTTCCTCAGAAATGTTTCTAAAATTATCCTTACAGGCTAAGACTATATATTTTGCACGTCGTGGGCATTCTCACTTTTTGTTTCTACACAAAAACAGATGGTTGGGCTTCCACGAAAGTGGGACAGGCCAAATATAGACAGCAGCAGTAAATCATCATCCACAACAGGCTGCTGAAGCGCTATAGAGAATCTCACAGTTTGAAATTGAGTTTATAAATAAACGTGATACTGCCAATGGAGCCATAAAGAAGAAAAAGTTTTCATCTCCCTTAGAGCAATAAGCTAGAGCAGAGAATCAACTCTAACCACTGACACATGGCATAGCATCATATGCAAACTGTTAAACAAACCACACAGAACATCGAGATTTAGGAAGAAGAGATTCTGCTGCAACAGGTATTTTTTTTTTATTTCATATAATTCACAAGGCAGCGACCCCCAGTAGGTCAGGTAGAACAAGTATCAAATACTCTCTATTCACATTCAGGAACATGTCAAGAAAACAAATTACAACACAACACATGATACAGAAATTCTCTTGAGGGGCAACTGATCTTAAAATGTTTTTTTATTAAGATGCTGGATATGCAGAAACTAACCAAAGATGTTTTTTTGAAATAAAAATGCTATGTAATTATCTTAGCTTTTTTTCTTTGCCGTTTTTGAGGGGAATTGAGAGAGGAGGCCGGTCTGAAGTGGCATGTTGGGTGACCAATACAATTGCTCCGTATTTCTGCTACAATACTCTAAAGAATAATTTTACACGTTATGCCCATTTCCTACAGCTACATTTCAATCGCTACTCACCCACATTCGGGCTAAACGTCCATTTCGAATTTCTACAAATGCATTCATAAGAGCAGCATTTCTGCTAGGCCAAGCATGTAAGAGGGAGTTGATGCTTGCCATCAATTTAAACTACAGGACTCGTTCAATTTCTAAGCCAAACTATAAATGAAAATTCACAGTAAACATTACAAATGAACCCAAAGGCAACAAACGCTCATTGTAATTGATTTCCCATTCTGTTAATAGTGCTTGAGGGGTGAATCACACTAAAACATGTTCAGGTCAAATTCTACCCAACATTTTGTTGTTTTTTGAAATGATAATTTGCATAGAAAGCAAGGAAATCTATTTTTGTACAATTAGGATTATTTGCATTGACATTTATTTTCATGACAATTTTCCTTCAATTTATCATTACTGCAATGCATCCAGAACTTTAGAGATTTTGTAGAGTTTTATAATTGATACTATTATTCTCATAAGATTTTACAACATAAATTCTTCACAACTAAATATGTTTTTGCATTTTGAAGCAACCCATTTTACTTTTGTATTGTATTTACTGTACACAACATGATATGTTACAATGCAAATATTCGTAATGGTATTAAAATAGGGATTATATGCAAAATATAATTGCTTATTTTTTTCCTCTTGGTTTTGGGGTGAAATAATGACCCAGACAGGCTTTGTGAGATTCACCAAAAGAGAGACTTTTAAGAGATTTCTTAAGGGCCAAGAAAAATCAGCTGGTTAAAAATGAAATGATAAGTCTAATCAAACATAACTTGGAGTGTGTGAACCATGTCCATTTCAAATAGTTTGCATTACAAGTATAAAGGACATGGATTGGTCATCGTGTCACAAAAGATAACATCTTTAAGACAATTTAGGTTCTTTACAGAAAACATGGCTTGAAGACTTCTCAGTACATATACCGGATTTGTAATATTTACATATGGTACACGAGTCCTCCACATAGACTCTATTGTTAAAGGCCAGGATGTCACCTGGATCCACTTGCATTAAACGTCATGCACAATTCATCAGGTTCTTCAAGTCCCTGTTACCTTCACGGAATGTCAGTCATTATTACGATATGTAGTTAAAGGGGTATTACCTCTCGTCATGGACAGACTGAACATCACTGCATGCGCTCTGAGTGTGTGTACTGAAATGTATGTGTGTGTGTACCTCCTAAATGAACCAATGACACAGGTAGCAGAACAATCAGGATGTCAAAGCCCTGGTTACGCATCTGTTCTCTGCCCATCAGCCTCTAGAAATTAAAAAGAAGTGGCATACAGATGTATGTTGCTGTATACCATGCTGGGAAAGGACTATGTAAACGCTGTGTTTGAACACGCTGTCCTTATTGGCATTATACAGGTATTCTGCTGATGGGACGTCTCAAAATGTTTAGTCAGGTTTGGAAACCTGAGTGCGTTCGGGCATGGCCCGAATCCTAATGACGAGTTTGGATTCATCTGCATTAGCCTGTGCTTGATCTGCGAGGTGGGTCCAGAGAAAGTGTTAGGGCACAAACCTGTTCTTTAACCTCAGTGTGCTCATGCTAGGACTGCTGATCATTTCAGAATGTTTCCATTTAACCACAAGCAGGCTGTGATCTTCAGGTCTTTTGTACGGTTCTTCTGAGAGGATTACACAACTCTGATCAGACTCCACATTCACAGATACACAAATAAACACACACAGGCATATTTTTCCTTGGATTGCGGCACAAAGTCCAGAGGCATCAATCCACCCCGTAAGGTGACACAGAATCTTCTACACACCCCTAACACCGGTCATCCTCATCAGTGTCACTGAGAAGCTCACAGCCTGACGTCCCAGGCGTGGCTTGTCCTAGTCGTTTACGGAAATGTCCGTTAGGCACCTGCCAGGTGTGACGTAGTTGTGGGGCAGAACTGATGGTGTTGGAGCGGCCCAGGCTGGTTGCTATGGCAGCCTCGAAAGTGAGAGTCTCCTCCACACCGGTTGAGTCCGGACTGTTAACGTCCTCCTGAAGTGTCAGGTATGGCTCCGAGATGTATCGGTGAGGGGTGGAGTGGGCCATGGCGGTGCCAGGACCAGTCCCAGTTGGCTCCTCCCCTTCCTCTGCGGGCTTGGCCCTTGACTGAGCCTCTCCCAGCTCGGGATTGGCACGGCACACTAAAGGAGAGTAGGAGATGTGGGGCCGAGGACGAGAAGGTGTCTTTGGGAGTTGCCGACGCCCTCGAGGCGTCCCTGAATCAGAAGTGGAGGGAATTGGGCTGCTTGAAGTATTTCCCTATAGGATTGTAGGTAAATAGACAGAGAGAAAGAAAAAGAAACAAATTAGGTAATGAAGGGAGGAAATAACTGCATAATTAGAAGTCCTTCAATGTACACTGGCATTCAAAGTTTGGGGTTGTAAGATTTTTTTTATGTTTTTGAAAGAAGTACCTTATGATCACCAATACTGCAAAAATACAGTAAAAATAGTAAAATATTATTACAATTTAAAATAACTGCTTTCTATTGTTATATATTTTAAAACATAATTTATTCCTGTGATGGCAAGGCTGAATTTTCAGCAGCCATTATTCCATTCTTCAGTGTCGCATTATCTTTCAGAAATCATTCCAATGTGCTGATTTGGTGATTTTTGTGGGGAAAAAAATATCTTACCGACCACAGACTTTGCATTAGTAATATGTTTGCTTACCCTAGAAAATACTAAATATTCTGCTGGGTAAAAGTGCACATGTGTTTGTGTCCTCACCTGTCTGAGGGTTGTGTGCTTCCTGCCCTCACTGGGTGACCGAGAGTGGCGTCTCTCCTGGGACTGACTCCTTTCCTCTGAGTTACATCGAGACACGTCTGGAGACAGCAGGTGTCTTCGCTCTTTAGACCGGCCTCTCTCCTTGTCCACTGGCTCCCGCAGGTTTGATCTGACAGCTGCACATGCACAAACATAAGCATATGTTGAGACATGTGCAGCCACAAAACACACATATAAATGTGGCCTTGACCTGGGAATCGTCACAGAGTACACAAGTCCGATATCATCGAAAGACTTGTAAGTTTTTTCGATTTTAGTATTGACATGGTACTTTAGTACCCACGCTTCTGACAGCCCTACTGCAAACTCACCTCTGAAGCTTCTTTGTCTGGGTCTCTCCAGTCGGTCAGGGCTCACCCTCTCCAGAGAGAACTCTTCCTGCCAGTCACCATTCACACACTGATCACCAATCGTGGAGAATGAACGCTTCATCAGTTTGCTCTCTGAAGATACCTGCTGTACATGTGCGAAACACAAAAACACACAGAACACACAAACACACATACAAACCCCAAGAGCACACACGCATCAACAAACGGCCAAACACAGACACAAAAAACAACACAAAGTCATGTTATGGTTTAATATTTACACACTCTCTCTCTTTGAAACCGTGCATAGTGACAACACTAAACAATGTAAATGAAATGAGTTTCTGAACTGAGTTCTAACAAAGGCAACTACCACCTCCTAACATTCCCTGCAGGAAAAAACAGGTTGGTCAAGCTGGTTAAATTGATTGGTTTCTATTTCTAGTAGCTGGTTATACCATAGGTTCCCACTAAATTAAACCACCAGTTCTATCCAGGTTGACCTTTAGCACACTATTTAATCAACCGTCTAAAATATTTTATCATATTTAAAGCATATATAACATTAACACTTTTTATTTATTTTATTTTATACATTAATATTATACCCATAACATTTATATTACTTTAATATTTATATAAATTATTTAAACTCATATTTTAAACACTATTATTTCATATTAATATTTTCAGAGACATGACGACATAAACATGTTACCACTCAAATCAGAATTTTTAGACTTTCCAACAGGGTGAGCCATTACAGTCCCATCAAATCACAACCTACACCTTTCTACCCATTTCTTTCATTCCCTCTTTGGGACCAATGCCAACACTGATGCTAACCACAGTGCAGACTAGGCTAACACAGGTAGTACCTGTGGCTCTACCTCCAGGCGAGGCATGGAAGAGGCTCGGATAGAGATGCCTCTCCCTGGCACTTGCAGAGGATCGGCCTGCATGCTACTGGGGCACATCACACTGCTAAATTCTTTGTGCTCTGGCACCTACGCAGTTAGAGAGAGAAAAAACGGGGAGGAGGAAGAGACATTCAATCCTTACTAAAAAAAATATATATACTTAGCATTGCACCAAATGCCCATTCGTTCTATTCACCATCAGAAGTGGACAATGTAATAATCTTAATGTAACAACCTGGCTAATCTTATACTCTTTTAGAAGCAAAGTGTTCATTTAAAGTTTATATTCAAAAAGATAGAGTAGAGGAAAAGTAAAGTGGCAAGAGTGAAGCACCATAAGCACAACATAGAGCCATTACGAATAAGCAACTCATAGGGGGTGTAGAGAGTTTCAAAGCAAAAGCCACACATACTGGGCGTACTCACAAGCGCTCTTGCACAAAAGAGTTTCAAACATAAACCAACTTAAAATCCCTTGAGACATCTAGCATTATATCACAGTTCATGGAAGAGAGGCAAAGAAAAAGCTACCAAGAGAGGAAGCAAATAAGAGTACAGATAAGAGCACAGAAAGACTGTATAACTGATCACTGGTTATATAAGTGATGGATGTTATCTTGACCTAGCAGTCTAACCTTGAGAAACCACATCAATACACCCTTCTGAACCTTAAAAAAACAACTCTCTAAAATCTCTTCCTTTACAAGGCCAGAAGGCAAATAATAAAGGGATGGCAATAAAGCTGCAAAATGTGAAAAGAAAATAAGTCAGGAAATGTAGAAGTATCATGCAAGGTTGTGAACCAGAGAGGTGATGTCCATGCAGATGACTTCATGATAGATTAGACGTCAGTCCAATATGTATCTCATTATTAAGATTTACCAAAGCATGATTTTTTTTCTTATGCTGGGGAAAATTACTTCTATATGCTTTAGATTGGCAGCCACTCAATTAATGAAGTAATTTACATATAGTGTGGCCTTTTGATAAAATCTGGACAGTGTTGATTATATCTCTTGCTGTGAACATTTTTATAATAGCTTAAACGAATACTCGCTTTTGAAAATCTGACAAACCATTGCCAGACATCTTAAAAAACATTAGAAAAAGATATGAAAGTTGGAGTTTTGTGACTTTTAGTCCAAGTTCACAAAATAAACTTTTAGCACATAACTAGCAATTTAACAACCCAGAGTCAATCATTTTGCTTGCACTGTTGTTGTTTTTTTAGTTGCCTACATAAACATACACACTACCCACAGTCTCAGACACAGTCTCAATTAAAGGCTGTGCTTTGCCAATCACATCTCAAAATAGATTCAGAATATTTTGTTCCACCTTTATACTCTTTCACAAATGGATCAGTGTCTTTGGCTGTGTGGTATTCAGACCCTATTATCTTTTGTAACTGTTTTATAACCTGAATTATTCATAAACCGTCATGGAATAAAAAATTGAGCATGAGCGTGAATTCACATACTGTTTGAGAATTTTAAATAGATAGTGAATTTGAATGTTTCACAAAACAAAGTAGCTATATCAGGTATTTCAAGCACATATGTAAAACAATGAATAAAATGCAAGACAAGTCAAGGCTTACTGTGCCAACATGTCTGAGATGAAATGCATTTCATTGTGTATTTAGGATTTAGTTTCTCCTACCATGCTCTGGAGGTGATAGTGGTGTTGGTATTCCTCCCTCTCCTCCATGCTGTCTTGGCCCAAGGGCTGCATGAAGAGATCTTGAGGGGAGATGGGACTCAGTGCCACAAACCCACCTCTAGTGCTGAATAAAGAACAGATAAACTTGTCAATTATGCTCATGTTGGTATGCACCACAAATGCGTCACCAAACAAGGTTTGTTTTGGGGGATCAGAAATGAGTAGATAATTAAAAATGCCAATCAGTTCAACAGTTTATGTCACATTGTTGGATAAAATAAAAAAGGATAACGTTGGATAACATAAATCAAGACCTTCATGCTAGGTTAATTGTATGTTATGTAAAAAAAAAAGTCAATCTTTAAAATAAATAAATAACTGTACCTCTAATGCTTTTAAATATTGCACCATATACAGAAGAATAAAAAGAACTAATGGAAAGAGGTGCAGACTGGGGTTATTATGGTTAACTAAAACTAAAGGGTTAGTTCACCCAAAAATGAAAATTCTGTCAGTAATTACGCACCATCATGTTGTTCCAACCCTATACTATAAGACTTTCGTTCTTATTCGGAACACAAATTAAGATATTTTTAAAAAAATCTGAGAGCTGTCTCACTCCTCCATAGGCTTCAATGTTATTGAAACTTGCCTGCCCAGAAAAGTTAGTAGAGACAATGTTTAAAATAGTCCAAGTGGCTACAGTGGCTCAACCATAAGTTTATCAAGCGTTTATAAACTTAAAAGTAAAAATAAAGTCGTAATTTTTGTTTTGTTTTTTTTGCGCACAAAAAGTATTCTCGTCAGTGGAGTGAGCCAGCTCTCAGATTTAATCGAATATCTTAATTTGTGTTCTGAAGATGAACGAAAGTCTTACGGGATTGGAACAACATGAGGGTGAGTAAATACTGACAGAATTTTCATTTTTGGGTGAACTAACCCTTTAATACATAAAAAAAATAAAAAAAATCATTACTTGAAATATATATATATATTTTTTTAAATTAACACTTGATTTATATGCTGTTTATTGTTGGTGATCGCATTATTTTACATATGCATATGTGATTACATATGCTATCGCTTGTTTCTGCATCTTCGCCTGAGTTTTGATTCAGTTCTCTTTCAGAAGATGCGCCCCCTACCGTATAACAGTGAAAAAACGGAAAGCCGTAAAAAAGAGAAGCACTATCTAATAAAAGACCAGAAAACTCGTAAATGCCAGTGAAGAGTTAATAATTAAATCTAAAATACATACAAAAAACTACACACACACACACATATATATATATATATATATATATATATATATATATATATATATATATATATATATATATTTAAAGACAAAAACACAAACCATGATTGATAAAACAACTAAAATTAAAACAGAAAATATGAAATAAAATCTAATTCAAAATATTAACAAAAAACATAACAGTATATCAATTATATTAAAATAACAACAGCTTAGACAAATACAGGGCCAATATAAGTACACACACACACACACACACACACACACACACACACACACACACACACACAACATGTACAATTACAGGGCAGATCCTGCACTATGGGACAGGAACGGCAGAGCCTTGGCACTGCAGAGAATGTCCTGTGGCAGTGAGGATGCATCCATGCGTTGGAACATCGGTGCATGTTTCTGCAAGACAACATTAGATGGTCAGCACAATCTCTCAAGTGACACAGTGACCTAGTTCCCCACAAAGCAGCACATCTTTCCAGCTTCAGGAAATGTATAGCAGAAATATGAGTTTTTTTCTGTTGTCTATTCAGAACCCTATTCTATACAGTTAGATGTTGCATATATAAGCTGATTCAATTGGCCTAAAGTTGTGAGTCGGCTGTTCTTTAGCTCTCGAGTTCTTGTTGCAGGAGGTAAAATACATCTCTACCTGTTCTTCAAGCTGTTGACGGAGCTTCTTAGCTTTGTTCTGCTTGTAGTAGTCCATGATCATCATAGCTGCATAGATCTTCCCAATGGTCATGTCACTGGCTGGAAAAAAAGTTTTGTTTATTGTAGAAAACAACATTTCAATGCAGGGTGCAAATTACACTTTTAGGGGAGTAAGTGGGCACCTCTAGTGGCCAAACTAGTAAAACAAGCTGAACTTTCACAACCAAGGTGAATTATACTGATAAAAATATAAGATGGTGTTCAAGCTTTAAGAATACAAAAACCTACCATACAGGATCTCTCACCTTTGTTAATGGGTACAAGAAAATCAAGAGATTTCTGGGAGAGATGTGGCCAGATGACACTGATTTCCTTCTGCAATTCTACGTCCATCTGACCCCTGTCCTCACCTCCTGTTACACCATTGAACCATTAGAAACAGTTGAACAAATATTATTGTGCAAAAAAAAAAAAAAAAAGAAGCAAAAAAATTAAGATTTCAGAGTAAGTTTGATTTTTAAGGAACTGGAAATGATCAGTGATGCCAACCTCGAGCGATTTTAATGTCCAGTGCGGTGCGTATCAGGGCCATAAGTGTGGAGGTGAAATGGACGGACATGTCCTCATCCACTGGCATGTTCATAAGAACCAACCGCTGAGAGCAAGTCACCACCAGGACAAAATACAAATTAAATTCAAGAATTGCAAAAGTAAAAAGTGAGTGCGCATTTACAAAAAAAAAGTCATCTAGGTTTAGTTGTCGTTTAACTTTTACAAATAACACAAAGATGTCACAACACCAGGCATTCATGCACACAGTTGAAACACATATTGGATAGAGACAGAGTAGAAATGTATGCATAGAAACTGGAAAAGTCTGAAGGATCACACTTTATGAATATGCCCTTTGCAATATGTCTTTAACAAGGGAATAAGCGTCAGGGTTATGCCAGTGTTTTGAAGACATTAAGGTGACATATTCAAATAAAGTATCATTGGTGGATGTACAGGGACTTTACGGCAGGATGATTAAAAGACAATGACAAACAATAACATCACTGATAGTCTATGAATTATAATAATATAGTTATATGTATCCCAATTATTTGACATTCAGTGGCCCAAAACACTACAAATATCATTGCATTAGATACAAAACATGAAATCAAGAGTTATCTGCAAACAAATGATACTAGAACTTATTTTTAACTAACTTGTGTCTCACAAATAATTGTCACTTGGATCAATATCCTTTTAAATAATACAAAAATATATTTTTACGTAAAGATATTCATATACTTTGGCTTAAGTGTCCAAATACTTTGAGTAAATAAAGTATTTATAAATACAAATAAATAATTGAGGCCACTGTAATTACATCCTTTAGCTTGAGCCTCTTGAAAACAAGCAGACTTCATTTAAATTGTAATACTGCAGACTACCTTATACGCCAATTTGGAGGGGCATTTCTTGCCCAGACCAAGCGGTGGCGACATGCAGGTCAGCATCTCGTACATATCAGTGTAATGAATACGGCCACTGGGAAGGGGTAGTCACCAGGGGCAATGTGATGAAGAGGAGGAGGAGGAAGAAGAATTGGGCATTCCCAAGGAACGAGGGAGGAGAGGAAGTTTGGCGTGGAGGAAAAAAGGAAACAACAGAAAAGATAGAGGAAGAAGGAAGAGACAGGAAAGGGAAGGTCATTTAAATCCGTTTCATACTTAGAAAAGAAAAACGGTCAAAAGGAAAACTGATTAAACACAGAGGTGAGGCCAGGTGGAGGTTTTTCTATGCAATGCAGGCATAGAAGAGGCTATAGGAGAGAAAATATTAAAACAGCCAAAGATCTGAAGAGTCAAGCAGGTGGATCCGAGAGTTTGACAGGGTGTATTGAAAAGGAAACCCTGCTATTGTAATACATAAACCCACAGGGGTAAATTTGCTTAGGGTCAGAAATTAGCAGGGACTTTGGGTAAAAATGCCAACAAAATAAAATTTTCCCTGTCATGAATTCCTGAAGTTATAGGATATTTTGGGTCTTTAATAGACTCTCGTCCGGGCAACCCAACCAGGGGTAATCAGCCCCTGACCAAAAAAAATATGCCCTCTTAAAGTAAAAACTGACAAGTAGCAAATATATCCCTTAGAAATATAAAGTTATTTTTTGACACCGTGGTAGGTCAGGGGCATAATCTTCTCTTGATTTACAAACAGGTGAGACAATGGTGAACACGAGGAGTCTGCCCTCCTCTAACCTTAAACCCACATTTATGGAATTATGTTCACTAAAAGCCCCAAATCCAATTCATACACAGAGAGACTGAATCCCACTGACATCCGTTGGCAGTGTTAGATAATATCTAATGGAGTTCACTGATGGATGGCTCTCAGTGTCATTAACTGCAGCAGTTATTCACACTTCAGGAGCGGGATGCAGGCCAAAGGGATGAGCTGTCTCTCTGTGCACTGAGCTCTTGTCTCTGCCAGTCTTTGACCCGGTGGAAAGTAGCACTGGAGTAAATCACAGGAACGAGAGGGGAGTAAGGGGTGGTAGCTAGTGAAGAAGTAGGGAATGATAAAAGAAGAGGAGGAGAGAGAGAGGCAGAGGGGTAGTTTTTTCGTGGGTGAGCCAAACCTTGCATGCCACCCTGTAGGGACAATTCTTTCCAAAGCCCAGAGGAGGTGATATTGAGCGTACTACTTTGTACATCTCCTTATAGTGTAGTTTTCCACTGGAGAAGGAAATACTGTCCGTTAATGGTAAATAGACAATATCAAGTTAAATGTAGGAGTGGTAATTTTTTATGAAACATACCTTAAAAGGGTCATATCATACATAAGTTATTTTTTTCACCAAAAGCCATCATAATTCATGACCGTTTTAAGCCATCTCTCTGAACCATTGGGCCCTATTTTAACGATCTAAGCACATGGTCTAAAGTGCACGGCGCAAGTGTACTTAGGGCGTGTCCGAATCCACTTTTGCTAGTTTAATGAGGGGAGAAATGGTCGGCGCGCAAGGCGCATCGTCTAAAAGGGTTGTCCCTATTCTCTTAATGAGTAATGGGTGTGTTTTGGGCCTAAAGTGAAAAAAAAATCAGAGTGTAATTTCCCATTCTCTTTAAAAGCTTGCGCCATGGCGGGTTGCTATTTACAGTGGGTCCCATTGTGGATCCACCTATAGGCGCACATTACTAACGCACTCTTTAAATAACAAAAAAAAAATACTGCACCATTGACTTTAGACTTGGTTTCAGTTGGTCAATGGCACAGTCTATTTCAGTTGCCTCAAAATAGCAACGCACCATCAATGCGCCTGAACACACCTCGTTTTCAGACCAGCATGCCCATGGAGGCACAAATGGGCGCTATTTAAACAACATGGTGAAGGACGTGAAAAAGATAACTGGGTCAGGCTCACACTTGCGTCACGCATGGCGCTGCATTGCACTGGGTGTATGATAGGGCCCTTAGAATCAAACATGCCATTCTTTGCTGCTGTAAAGCAAATGCACAGAATGACCAATTTTTGCAGATTTGTGCCAGTAAATGAGATCTGAATTCTGCAAACAAATTGTTTTCTTATACTGAACTTATATCAAAATAACAAAGAAATTTGATTATCCATGATATGACCCCTTTAAATCATCCTACAGTGTTTTTAAATTTGTGTGAAGAGAGACACAAAAGCATTACTGACAATTTCAAAACAAAATGATACAGTTCATTTTACAAATTACATTCATGCAGCATACTTGTATAACACCCAACTGTTAACAAACATCTGTATTAGTTTATATATAATATAATTTTATATACTGTTAAATTATATATAATAAATATAATATTTTTTGCAGAATGAGAAAAAATTCTGTCTATCATCTAATTTTTTAAACATCTGTATTGCATTTGATCAACTGAAGAGAGTGGAGAGCTGCATCTCTCACCATGCTGCGCGGTCATACTCTCCCCAGATCCGTATAAACTCATCCAAGTGGTGAGGACCCAGAATGGACGAGTCACGTGTCAGGTACTCAAAATTATCCATGATCACAGCCACAAACAGATTTAGCATCTGAAAGAAAGATAGATTTCATAGATTTTCAGAATTCATTCCGCATTCCGCTTTAAAGAGCTCAAGCATTTAAAGTGGGCAGATGACAAACCTGCAGTGTGCACTGTGTTCTTTGTGTGGACGCTTTTACAGTTTTCATTATGGTTATCTATATAGTTATCGTTCTTGAACGGTGGTCTTAAGAGTGTTAAGCATTGGCGGAGATTAATGTTTTCCTTCATTTTATTATTTATTTATTTTTTACTTTTTCAGATCATTTGTTTTCATTTTAAAATGGATTTGGTGTGAAAAGACCTTAATTTTGTGGGTTTTAAGTGTAAAGGTTTGTAATGATGTGTATTTGTGTCATTAAACTGTATAGCTTCTTACCAAAAAAGAACTGAAGAAGATGAAGGATACAAAGTAGAAGTATGCAAAGTCGGTACCACATTCTTTTTTCATCCCCTTTGTTGAGTTGTTGAGAGGAATTGAGTTGTCTATTTCACACTCCTTTTCTCCTAAACACGATAACATGATTTCCTGCCATGACTCACCTGTTGCACTCCTAAACACATACACACATATATGTATATCATAAATTAAGACACATTTATTCATCCCCAAAAGGTAATCTGGTTCATTGCATTGGTTTTATAGTGAAATAATTCATACATAATAAAATGTAGCACCTGTTTTTAACAACAAAAAGAAAGAACATTAAAACAGATGCAGAAATGATAAACAATCTTACCTGAACAACAGCATGAGTGCACCAAAGAATGAGTTAAAGTTATTGTGTGTGTTGATTTGGCTTTTGTCATTTAGCTTGATGTTGCCGAATACCTTTAGTAAGATTAAAAACACATAAGAGGGGTCTGTCACATTTATAGGCTTAACAAAGTAAAGTAAGAGAAAATGTGTCAAAGAAACGAAGGAAGACACAGAGAGAAGAATATAAAGATGGAGACAGACTGTCTAGGGACAAAGACAACCTTTACCTGCATGCCAATGATGGCATAGATGAAAAACAGCATGGCGATGAGCAAACAGACATACGGAAGAGCCTGCAAGACAAATCTCATGTTAAACTTATAGAATTTTTTTTAATATAAGCCGTTTTGGTTCAAATAAAAGCAAAAACAGTGTTTAGAAGAAGAAGAATAAAAAGAAGAATAAGGGATCTCAATATCATGCCAATGGAGTTAAAGACATGTCTGACCTTGAAGGACTGGACAAAGGTCCAGAGCAGAATACGGATGGTGTAGCCCTGACGCAGAAGTTTAATCAGCCGAGCTGCCCGGAATAGCTTAAGAAAGCCCATACTAAAAGGCTGAAAAACCAATCAGAACACAGAGGTGATGCTTATGCAAATAAATACTGGAGACAAAATAGAATATGAAGGTCATTACTTGTGGAAAAAAATACTGAGTACATAGCAATCAAAAGTAACTTGAGCATGCATATCAATATAGGCTAAAAAGCAATTAAAATACAGGCATTATTGCTCATGCAAACAACTACTGCATACAAATCAAGCAGAATTAGAGCTGCACGGTTACTTGTTAAAAAAACACGTGTAAACAACCACGCGATCTTATTCATAAATGACAACACTTCGGCTTTGTCTATTAAACCTATGACAAGTACGATCACAGCGAAGATTTAGATCTGCATTGGTGCTGCTGCTGATCCAGAAAGAGAAGTTGTCATGTATAGGCATGAAACAAAGTCTTTTCAACCACACAGTATGATTATTTCTGTCTTACAATTTAGATCACAGAATTACTGGGATAAAAGTTTATAGTTCAGATATAAACACTGATGTATACGGTAGCGATCAGAGTACATCACCTTTTGAAAGTAACTTGATGCTTCAAATAAAGATTGTACTGATTACATTGTTACACCAGTAAGTGGAGATAAGTGACTGATAAAATATTTTATAAGTCATTGAATCATTTATTCAAACTGTAAAAAATAAATTAAAATTTATTAATGCATTATTTTTAAATAGACTGCAGCCAAAAATATTTTGTCAGAACCTCTAGTAAATTACATGTCATTTTGTTTAGTTGTCTATTTAGAATCGTGGGAGAATCATGATCTCTATTTTGAAGAAATTGTGACTCAATTTATCCAGAATCGAGCAGCTCTAATCGGAACACACACATTCCTCACTTTTTCACTCTGCAATTTGTCAACCGCAATTTCAGCAATGCTTCCTAGAACCGTGATGAAGTCAAATATATTCCATGTGTCTCTGAAATAATTCTGAAAGATATAAAGGTAATAATGTATGTTGGAAATGCATTTCAGGATATATATATAATGCACTGTATCACATTCCCAGTGTTAGCTTACCATGATACCAAACGCCAGGATCTTGAGAACACATTCCACAGAGAAAATAACAGTGAACACAGTGTTGAGGTATTTTAGCACATCATCATAGCCTTCAGGACGAGGATCATGATGCTGATAGAGAGCAAAAAAAGAGACAAAAAAAGGTCTTCTTGAATAATTAATTATGTTTACACCATTTACTTTTTTTTACTAACCAGTTTATTTTTATATTGCTCTTATGTTGCTTGAGTTGAGTTGAACTTTATTGTCCAGTCTGTTTGTGACAGAGCGGAAATTTATCTTTGACACTGGTGACATAGATACATTCACATTACTACTTAAAACATCACACATTAACAACACAGATACAAATTTTTACTAAGTTACAAAGTAAAATTTACTAAAAAACACGCTATAATGCCAGACGTTCTATTGAATCACTTTAGAAAGCTAGACGATTTAAGATAATCACTGACATTGGGAGAAACGATTTTTTATACACGTTTCTTCGCCCAGATGGGAGCAGCTCAAAAGTAGAGTGAAGAGGGTGCGTATTATCTTTAAAAATTGCAATTGCCATTTTTCCCATAAAATGATATACTTGACAGTATATACAGTATATCTATATAAAACGTATACAGGTTTGGATACAAACAAGTTTGGAACAACTTGAGGGTGAGTAAATGATGACAAAACGTACATTTTTGGGTGAACTATATCCCTTTAATACATTTTTATATAATAGTACCTAATAGAGGTGTGAATCTTCACTTGCCTCATTATTCGATTACGATTCAGAGGGTAACGATTAGATTATAAAACGATTCTCGATACACCATGATGCATCTTTTCCTCCAATTCTTTTATTAATGATAATTACTACATCAATAATTTAAATATAGTTATTTTTGTTATTTTATCTTTGTTATTATATAAATAAGAACAAAGAGGCAAATAACAAACAGTAGAACAAATATAATATAAGAAAGAAACAAATACAATTAAGCATTCAGGTAAGAAAAAAAGAAATTGAATAAACAAATGAAAAAAATCACTGCATAGTCTTTGGTGTTATGATTATTATTAAAGCTACAAAAGTTGTTCAGTCAAGAGCAGTGAGTGATTCCCTCTTTTCGTTTATTGTTTGATTAACATTAATGACAAACGTCTCAGGTTAGACTGTAACCCTAGTTCCCTGAGAAGGGAACGCCCCTGCGTCATTGCGTCTGAAGCACTTGTGTCAATTAGTCCAATGGCGAGAGTAAGCGTCACGACCAGGAAAGGATAAAAGCACATCCGGTCTGACCGGCGTTAGCTTCGACTTAGCCGAAGCAAGTCGATCACAGGAATGCAGGGAGTATGGCAAAGTGATGCAGCGTCTCGTTCCCTTCTCAGAGAACTAGGGTTACAGTCGTAACCTGAAACGTTCCCTTTCAAGGGAACTTGTGCTGCGTCGATGACGCTTTGGGAACGAGAATGCCCGAACGCCATATGAACCAGAGCCTGTCTGTGTGAATACTGAGAGCAACACTAAGACAAGAGCACCTGTGAACTTCGGTTGAGAATGCCATCCCGGTCCGCAATCTTTCTGAGGGGGAGCACAGGAAACGACACTCTATCCTGTACAAGGAGTTTGTTAATGGCTAGGGCTCCGTCCAGCAGCCCCCCATTTACGCCTTAAAGGGATAGTTCACCCAAAAATGAAAATTCTGTCAGTAATTACTCACCCTCATGTTGTTCCAACCGCGTAAGACCTTCGTTCATCTTCGGAACACAAATTAAGATATTTTTGATGAAATCTGAGCCTTGTCTCACTCCTCCATAGGCTGCTAGGTGGCCTAAACTTGCTGGCCCAGAAAAGTTATTAAAGAGATCGTTAATATAGTCCAAGTGACTGACTACAGTGGCTCAATCTTAAGTATATCAAGCGATGAGAATACTTTTTGTGCGCAAAAACAAACAAAAATAACAACTTTATTCCACTATTCATTTCCTTCTCTCTGGGCCTCGTAGTGTTTTTGCGCTGCGCGTCTGTGTTATACGTAATCACGCATCACACACATGACCAGCGTCGGCCAATAGTGAGCCTACGTGGTGACGTGTAACACAGACGCGCTGCGCAAAAACACTACGCAAACCAACTAGAGGTCGAGAGAGAAGGAAATGAATAGTGGAATAATGTCGTTATTTTTGTTTGTTTTTGCGCACAAAAAGTATTCTCGTCGCTTGATATACTTAAGATTGAGCCACTGTAGTCACTTGGACTATATTAACGATCTCTTTAATAACTTTTCTGGGCCAGCAAGTTTGGGCCACCTAGCAGCCTATGGAGGAGTGAGACAAGGCTCAGATTTCATCAAAAATATCTTAATTTGTGTTCCGAAGATGAACGAAGGTCTTACGCGGTTGGTACAACATGAGGGTGAGTAATTACTGACAGAATTTTCATTTTTGGGTGAACTATCCCTTTAACCACCAGTGACATAGTAGTTCTAACTGGCCTGGAGGGTAATGCCGAGCCTTAAGGGGAGCCTTATCCCATGACAGGACTGATAGATCGCAAGCACCTGTTCTGCCTTTGGCATCAGCCCATACCCATGCTCTTTCAGCCCCCTTTATTAAACATATATTTTGAGAACTGAAAAACCGAGCTGAAAGGGTTTGATCCGGGATCTCGAATTTTATTAGTGGATAGAGTTATAAACTCCAAAAACTCCTTGTACACAGGGGATTGAGATGGCGAATCGTCAATTCCCTTAACTCGATGCTCAGCACAGGGTACCCCCAGGATCCTCCAACTTAAATTCAAGGCTTTTTAAGACCTTTTTAATACCATTTCAAATGAAATTCAATGCCAACTTCGTACCAATTCCGACAGAAGTATAAGGGGAAAATGTCAAATCTGTATACATTTTAAACCCTAAAAAATAATTATGTACAAGTAGACTACTTGAATTAAATAATACATTTTTATGTCAATTATCAGTCATATAAAATATATACGCAGCAGCGTTGTAGCGTGCACGTGTGTAGGCCAATGTTAATTTTGGCAGCCATTTTTGATTTAGTCTTTTTCTTCATCTTCAGACGAAAATGCTTATCGGTTTTAGTCACATTTGAGTCATTCTGCCTTTCATAGTTTTAGTTGACGAAATGTGTTTGCATTTTTTGTCAACTTTTAGTCATTACTTTTAGTCAAACTGCAGTTACTTTAATTTTGGTAGCTATTTTATATGAAGTCTTTAGACAGAAAATGTCATAATTATTATCTCTAGGCCAATTCGATTAAGCTTATGGGAAATTAAAATTAAGCTAACAGGCTGTATTGACATTGCACTCTTTAGCAGTAGCACTTGTGCAATTCTACATATCCCTTTTCCTTAGTTCTCCAATTTTTTAGAGTGCCGTCCCCCCTCTCTTCCGCGACTGCAGTCACATCTTTCCATTAAGGGACAATATTTCCCCCATTTAATCGATTTTTCCATTTCATTTTTCACCTTTATAATACCTTTAAAAAAATAAGTAATGCTTTAAATAAAACAATGTTCAATAAATATTCAATGTTAAAAAACGTTTAATATTAATAAAAATATGATATTAAAATCGCCAGTAGGTGGCGGTAACTCATTGTCTTTGTCAAAAGCACAGATTTTGTTGCAAAATAGAGCAATAAGCCTGACAATACTGTTTAAAATGTAGTACATCACTTAATGTTACCCTTTTTTTTTTTTTTTTTTTTTTTTTACTGTTGTATAAAATCAATGTCACATTTGAAATCGTGTGGATAGTCGGGAAACATTGCATTCTTGCTCGCATAATGATCAACATTAAAAACACTGCTGTATATCAGCCTGCATTTAGATCGCAGATTTAGTCGCACAAACAGCGCAAGCGGCTCGTGACAGATCTTCTCAAATGAAGATCGCTGAACTCCAGCTTGTCTGTGTTTTCAGATCATCCGCGCTTCTTCAACAATGTAGAGAGAGTGCGCATGGATGGTTGCGGCCAGATACTACTGAAAAGACCGGGTAGAAAACATGTTCTTTTAACAGAAAAGCTCTGATTAGTAACCATCGTAACGGGTGCGCACGCTTTCGTGCGTTCTTCTATGACGTGAAGCGCGAGGTGCACTAAACGTTACGCGACTAATTTAGTCTACATTAGTAACAGTTTGTTACGGTATGAATTTATTCATAGAAAAGGCAAAAAAAAATTAAGACCTTTGTAACGAAATCAAAGACTTTGTATACCAAATTCAAGGCTTTTAAGGCCTTAATTTGAGATTATCAAATTTAAGACTTTTTCAATGCTTTTAAGACCCCGCGGGTACCCTGTCAGCACATGCATCTCCTCGGAGGTGGACAGCTGCAGCACCGTATTATACCATTTAATTCCTCAAAATTATTCCCCTTGTGCGCTGAAAGAGAATGCTCCATTCCAAACAAACTAAACATAAATCGTGTGTATCCCCACCCTTAATGAAACGAGGGCAGGGAGGAACACACAATCTAAAGTTTGTTTGTTCGCCATAATATCTATGCTTGTGACTGATACAGTGACAGACAACAATAAATAAGACAGACAGTATGAAAACAGAGTGCTTGCTGAGAAGCTAACGCCGGTCAGACCAGATGTGCTTTTATCCTTTCCTGGTCGTGACGTCACCCGTCCGTGATGCTCACTCTCGCCATTGGACTAGTTGACACAAGTGCTTCAGATGCAATCATGCAGGGGCGTTCCCAGAGCGTCATCGACGCAGCGCGTATAGCCTATTATATGAAGACCTAATACATGGATCTAAATTAAGTTGCAGATGTTTTCCCCCAACTGTTCCCCAAACGTTCACTTAAGACATAACCGACTATGTTTTATTTAGCCTACAATAAAACAGAAAATTTATATGTATGATAGGCTTATTTAATTACATTTTTTAAAAATCGATTCTTTTGTTTTTATGCATCGATACAAAATCATTCACATCAATGTTTACATTAAGCATTATTTTACACACATTCAGATCTGGAGCCATTCTGGTATAGAACACCTGCATTTCAGGATCCATTTAAAACCTGATGGATGCTAATATGTCAATAAAGCACTTTGAAAATTGTAACTGAAAACTGAATGAAAGAGACAGACAGAGAGAAAGGAAGCTTTTCAAATTTCAGTACAATATCTAAAAATATCTGTGCTCTGTTACACTCTCTGTGTCTCAGTAAGCATGTATGCAGACCATTGCAGACATGATGACTAGTGGAGGCCCACCTCTAACTCCAGGTGAAATTACTCACGGGAGATGTGAGGCTAAAGCTAATGAGGAAAAGTTAAATAGTAGCTGGTGCTTCAGATCAATATTTAATAAGCTGTGACTCATGACTGTCTGGTTTTCGAGCAGTATCACAGACCAGGGGTCACCAGCAGGGGCTGAAAAACAGCTAAATCAACCTAATTTATTTTGACAAATGCACAGACGGAGAGAGAGAGAGAGAGGTATTACCCCTGCAATACTAACAGGTCTCACAAATGTACATTTAAATTCTAACCAAAGCTACTTACAAGAGTAATGTCTCCTTCCATCTCTATAGCATTATTTGTAAGGGAATAATTATTCAGTTACTGAAAAATAAATCCTTTTAGTGTGAGCAGAACTCACAGAACTATTTTGCAACAAATAAATAAATAGAAAGATTCTGATTTGATTTTAAATTATTCTGTTTTGATAAAAGAAAGAGATCACAGTGCCATGACATCTCTCCTTACCTTCATCATGAGAACGATGGTGTTAAGGGCAATCATCGTCAGCACGGTGTACTCAAATAAGGGCGAAACCACAAAGTGCCACAGCCGATACTGTAAGGTCTGTTTGTTCTGGGGCATGTAGCGAGTCAAAGGTTTGGCACTGATGGCAAAGTCGATACAAGCCCTCTAAGAGAGAAATATCCAGTAAGACACAAACACATTTGCAATTAACTAGCAATTGTCAGGAGGTAAAAAACATGCACTTGCAACAGTGATTCCCTTAAGTGCAGAGGACTTTTCTTTTGTATGTTTTTTACAATACAATCAATTGTTGCCTCGAGTATGTGTCATTGCTTCAATGGACACTACTAAACTTGAATCTCAGCTTGAATGCAAAATAATCAGTCACCTCGTTTTTTTCCAGACTGCACTCCTCCATCATTTTATCGCCCTGCTCTTGGAAGGTAATGATGATGAGGGCCACGAATATGTTGACGAAGAAGAATGGGAACACCACAAAATAAATGACATAGAAGATGGACATCTCCATCCTGTTCCCCTGACTGGGACCCCGGTCCTCCTCAGTCACATCCACAGAGTGTTGCAGAACTCTACAATGCCAAATAAGTGTGTTTACAGACAAATCTATATCTATATCTAAATCATTGCTTTCTGTTCCAAATGAAACTGAGGTTACTCTGCTAGAATACCTGTGTGAACTTGAGGGGCTTAAAGGTGCTGCAAGAAGCACCAGCAAAAACTGCTACTACTGCCTACAGCCAAATTTTCCTTTGCTTGAGCATTCAGGTTTGTTTGCAATGTGTTAAAGTGTGAAGCTAACAAGTCTGTGAATGGGTTTTAGAGTGGTTGAAAGCATGGGCGTGGTCCAATTCACTTTGATGGAGGTTAGCAAAACGGCTGAAATCACTAAAAGTACCCCAAGTCCAAATACACTTTGGGCCTGTAGTGCAAGTTTCTTCTGAATGTAAAAGTTGGAGTTATCGAATATGCAAATATCAGCACACAGCTTTTAGAAAGGTGTTAAGAAGAATGTTAATCTTATTAAGCTGTTAATAAGTTTGTAAAATGATACAGTGTCAAAATATGAACTAAAGTTGTCTCTTACTGCGGCCACCCTTCCCCAGTGGATACCGTAAAGAGAGTCAACAGGGCCCATATGACGTTATCATAATGGAAATCATGTCTTTTCCACTCTCGTTTCTCCTTTTTCTTGTCTTTGTCATAGTCAATGTAGTAACCCCTATAGAACATTAAGAAAAAATATTTTACACATCATTTGCAGAGATTTTGTGCTCGTAAAAATGTCATCCTTCTATTCATATCACCATTGATATTTTCTAAAGTCTTTTTAGCTTTGAATAATGTCTGAGCTGCTTAAATAGATTTTAGCATTATATTTAGAATTTACATTCCAGCTGTAATAGGTACCTACTTGCACTCGTTTTCTGTGTCCTTGGAACTGTCGGTACAGTAGTAAAATTTCCCTTTGAAAAGCTGCACGGCAATGACAGCAAATATGAACATAAAGAGCTTGTAGACGATGAGGATGTTGAAGACATTCTTTAGCGACGTGACCACACAGTCAAAAACGGCCTGAAAATCAGTAAGAGACAGACAATAACAAGTTTTTTCTATTTAACTTTCTTTAAATTTTAGTTTTAGTCATTTTAGTACTTCAACTTAAACCTATTTTATTTCAGTTACTTGCCAATGCAACATTTCAAATGTTCATGTGATATTTTTTTATTTTATTTCAGTTTTATAACTGAACTCACAGATTGTATCCATATTTTATCGATAGAAATATGAACGGACAAAAATCTGAACATGTAAACATGACTTTGTGACCATTCTTTGCTAATATAAAAATATTCTGGGTTGACCATAGCGCTACAATATTTCTGTAATGGCCACTTTTGGTATATTCTCATCAATGCTGACCGGCAGTAACCCACAAGCCTTGCCGTTTCAGAGATACTCTAACCCAGTCATCTTGCCATTACAATTTGATTAGAGTGGTCTGTGAAGAGTGAGGAAATCGCCCCAAGCAGGTTGGATGAGTGATTCCTTGCGGATCATACGCGTCCCGTTCTAATGAGCCTTCCTTTCCTCCCCAATCTCCATAAAGATTTTGCAAAATCATGGGACAAACCATTCCCGGCTCGTAGCAATGTAAAGGGGCTTGCTGAACAAGGCTATGTGGGGATGCCCTGGGTCAGAGATGCGCTTGTGAGCTATCTCGTGCCCAGTGTGGCTTCCTTGTGAAAGAACTTGCCAAACTTGCCATCAAAACAGTGCTACATGGGCACGAGGGTCCAGGTAGCAGTCTTCTAGTGTGCCCCGCCTTATTGGTGGCAAACGCAGTGAGGCTGCAATCTACCTAGTCAGATCTAGCCCTGGGTCATGTAGACCAAGTAATATGGGTTGTATTGAGCTGCAGACATTGCCTCAGGCTGTTACAGTAGTTCTTGGTCACTAGATGCGCTGTATGGCTACAATCTTTGGCAACAGCTAGTGATTTTACAGCACAGTGAGCAGGCATTTGAGTAGTATGGCGTGGGTATTTAGTTCCAATAGCATCAACTCCATGAAGCAGTGTTGAGTTCCACTTTGAAAGAGAACTTTAGGTTACGTAGGTAACCCCGGTTCCCTGAGAAGGGGAACAAGACACTGCATCACATTGCCATCCTTCCGGCATGCCTTTACGTTGCAATTGAAGTTGATGACGTTCTTTCTAGGTGCTTTTATATACTCTGCTGGCGCGCCTGTGATGTCACCTGACTGCAGTAGCCGATCGAGATTGGTGTGTAGCACACGTGCTTCAGACACCGTCTCATAAGGAGCGTTCTCATAGAGTTACCTATGTAACCTAACATATTATAACCAACTTCAAACTGTCACGGTTCATGAATTCGCTGTCTCTCTCTCGTCTAACGTGCTGTTGTGTGTTTGTGTGTGTGTCTGTGGGCGTGGTCACTAATCATTAGTGATCAGTAGCGCCAGCTGGGTTCAATTGTCTTTCCCTTTACAAGTCAGTAACTGGTGTCTCATGTTGTCAGATCGTTGTGGTTTTTCCTGGTGTGTTCCCGTGCTTGTTCCTGTTTTCCCCGTGCCGTTTGGATCTTCCTGTCTTCGTCGTGTCTTCCTGGATTTCTGCACTCTTCACGGATTCATCTTGCACTCACGAAGGATTACCACTGGATCACCGCACCAGCACCTGTTGCCCACCGAGGTCCCTGCGTCACCACACCATCAGCGTTTGTGTCTGCCCACCTGTCCCGCTGAGTTGGCGATCGTCTATGTGCTGTGTTTCTGACCAACTGTGTGTTTTCAATAAAGAGTGTTGTTGCATATACATCCTGTCTGTCATCCGTTACAGAACGATCTGACCAACCATGGATGTAGCAGGCGCCACGAGTTGGGACGAGTTTGCGACTCAAAGCATCGCGAGAATGGACACCCAGGAGGAGAGCATCGCCAACACAGGTCGGGTGGTCCAAGCGCTTGTGACGCAGGTGTCCGAGCTCACCCAACAACTCCAACAGCTAAGAGCTCCCACTGCGCCACCCACACTGCCCGTTCAGCCCGATCCACCAGAGCCGTCCCAGCAGCGCGAACCGAGATTACCGACACCAGAGGGATATACAGGTGAACCGGAGTTTTGCAGAGCATTTTTGACCCGATGTTCTATGCACTTTTCATTACAGCCACTGACGTTCAGTCAAGAACGGTCTAAGGTGGCATTCGTGCTGACGCTGTTGTCCGGCAAGGCGGCTCTCTGGGGAACGGCAGTGTGGGAGAATCAAGATCCATGCTGCGCCTCGTTCCAGGCACTCTCCGAGGAGATGAAGAAGGTCTTCGGTCGTGCGGTGGCAGGTAGGGAGGCGGCCAGACTACTCGCCGATCTCCGCCAAGGTAACGGCTCGGTGTCGGAATATTCCATCCGGTTCCGCACCCTGGCTGCAGAGTGCCGATGGAACGAGGAGGCGCAGTGGGATCGTTTCCTGCATGGGTTGGCTGACCGTGTCCAGAGGGAAATCTACATGCTGGACCTTCCACGCAGTCTAAATGGACTCATTGAGTTGGCGTTGCGAGTGGATGCTCGATTGAGCAGAATGGGTCGCTTCCAACAGAACCCTCCGTTTCGCGGTATGGAGAATCCGCGCCTTGAGAACCTGGACACGGTCAGTCCCGTGTGTGATCCCGAGCCCATGCAGGTGGGTAGAGCTCGGCTTTCCCGGGAGGAGAGAGAACGGCGGAGGTCCCAAGGACTGTGTCTGTACTGCGGGAAGGCGGGTCACTTCATCCACTCGTGCCCGTTAAAAGATCAAGCCCGGTAGTAACAACGAGGCTACTATCGGGTGGGATCTCCGCCAAGAAGACCTCATCATCACCATCATCAGCTACTCTCCTTCCGGTAAGACTAAGGTGGGCAACCCACACACACGACACCAAGGCTTTACTGGATTCGGGGGCAGAAGGTAATTTTATGGACTCAGAACTGGCTCATCATCTTCGCATTCCTATTTCCTCCCTTCCGTACAAGATCTCTGTCAAGGCTCTCAATGGACAACCACTTCCTGACATTTCATACATTACCGAACCTATCACTCTCATGTCTTCTGGTAACCACACAGAGACAATATCATTCCACCTCATGAACTCACCTCTCGCACCCATCGTACTCGGACATCCCTGGCTCACATTACATAATCCCAGAGTCGATTGGGGTCACAATTCTGTTTCTATGTGGAGTAATACATGTCATGAGTCATGTCTTGTGTCTGCGTGTACGTCTGTACCTGTGTCTGTTTTCCAGGAGGAGGCGGTGAATTTGTCTAACGTGCCCGGGGAGTACCAGGACCTGAGAGAAGTGTTCAGTAAGTCTCGTGCTGCTTCTCAACCTCCACATCGTCCCTATGACTGTGCCATAGACTTAGTGCCAGGTGAGTCTCCACCTAAAGGCAAGTTATATTCACTTTCTGTTCCAGAAAGGGAGGCTATGGAGAAATATATTTCTGATTCTCTAGCATCCAAATTCATTAGACCTTCCTCATCTCCAGCGGGGGCGGGGTTCTTTTTTGTGGGGAAGAAGGATGGATCTCTGCGACCGTGCATTGATTACCGAGGGTTGAACAACATCACGGTAAAGAATACTTATCCTTTGCCGCTGATGTCTTCAGCCTTCGAGCGGTTACAGGGAGCATCCATCTTCACAAAATTGGATTTACGTAACGCTTATCATTTGGTTCGCATAAGGAAGGGTGATGAATGGAAGACCGCGTTCAATACCCCCAGGGGGCACTTTGAATACTTGGTCATGCCCTTCGGGCTGTCCAACTCCCCAGCGGTCTTCCAGGCACTCGTCAATGACGTGCTGAGAGATATGGTTGACCAGTTCATATATGTCTACCTGGATGACATATTGATTTTTTCATCTTCTCTACGGGAACACGTTCAGCACGTCAGACGAGTGCTTCAGAGGTTGCTAGAGAATGGGCTTTTTGTCAAGGCGGAGAAATGCCGTCACGCGTCAGAGGTGGGGGTAGGAGCAGTTCTTTCCCAACGTTCTTCCACAGATGACAAGATGCATCCTTGCGCGTTTTTTTTCTCATCGTTTATCACCTGCTGAACGTAACTATGACATTGGTAATAGAGAATTGTTGGCAGTCAAGTTATCGCTGGAGGAGTGGCGTCACTGGTTAGAAGGGTCAGGGGTACCTTTTATCGTATGGACCGATCATAAGAACCCAGAATATATTAGAACCGCCAAAAGACTCAACTCTAGGCAGGCTCGGTGGGCACTTTTTTTCGGACGTTTTGACTTTTCTCTTTCGTACCGCCCGGGTTCCAAGAACATCAAACCCGATTCCTTATCTCGTATTTTTGACCAATCCGAACGCCTGTCTACTCCCGAGTGTATTTTACCCGAGACATTAGTGGTCTCCACTCTCAGATGGGAGGTCGAATCGAAGGTCTTGAAGGCCTTAGAAGAGGTAACGCCTCCGCCCGATTGCCGAAACCGAATCGTTTGTTTGTGCCAGAGGAGTGTCGGTCCGACGTCATTCAGTGGGGTCATTGTTCCAGCATAGCTTGTCATCCAGGAGTTAATCGCACCAGTTTTTTGGTGAAGCAACGTTTCTGGTGGCCATTAATGGCTCGCGATATCCGCAGTTTTGTTTTGGCTTGCTCGGTTTGTGCCACTGGTAAGACCTCCAATCGACCCCCGGATGGGTTACTCCAACCGCTGTCTGTCCCTTCGAGACCCTGGTCCCACATTGCGCTAGATTTTATTACCGCCCTCCCGCCCTCCCAGGGCAAGACGGTCGTTTTGACCGTCATGGACCGGTTCTCGAAGGTGGCTCATTTGATTCCCTTGCCCAAATTACCCTCAGCCAAGGAGACAGCGGTAACTGTCGTAGATCACGTCTTTCGCTTACATGGCCTCCCGACGGACGTGGTTTCCGACAGGGGACCCCAATTTGTGTCCAAATTTTGGCAAGAATTTTGCAAGTTACTGGGGGCGACTGTCGGTCTCTCTTCGGGGTTTCATCCCCAAAGCAATGGTCAAACGGAGAGAGCCAACCAAGATCTGGAGAGAGTGTTGCGATGTTTGGTTTCCAAGAATCCTTCCTCCTGGAGCCAACAACTCTCTATGGTGGAGTACGCCCACAATTCATTACCAGTGTCATCCACGGGCCTTACTCCGTTTGAATGTAGTTTAGGGTACCAGCCACCAGTTTTTGCTAGTACGGAATCCGAAGTCGCGGTCCCCTCCGCTCACGCCTTCGTCCAGAGGTGTCGCCACACTTGGACTAGAGCCCGTGAGACTCTTCTCCAAGTGGGGGCGCGCACCAAGGCTAAGGCCGATCGCCACCGGCCGAAGCCTTCCGTATACGTTGTTGGTCAAAAAGTGTGGCTTTCAACCAAGAACATTCCTCTCCGCTCCGTTTCTAATAAACTTGCTCCTAAATTCATTGGCCCGTTTCCTGTCACCAAGATCATTAGTCCGGTGGCAGTCCAACTCAAACTTCCTCCTGCGTACAGGAGAATTCATCCCGCCTTTCATGTGTCAAAGATTAAACCTGTGTTTTGGGCACGCATTAATCCGCCAGTCCCGGTTCCCCCCCCGCCGCGTCTCGTAGATGGGGAACCAACTTATTCGGTTAACCGTATTCTGGACTCGAGAAGGAGGGGACGCGGATTTCAGTACCTGGTGGACTGGGAAGGTTACGGTCCGGAGGAGAGAAGTTGGGTTCCTGCTAGAGACATTCTGGATCACTCTCTTATCGATGATTACAATCGACAGGTAAGTCGGTCGGGGAACGCCAGGAGGCGTTCCTAGGGGAGGGGGTACTGTCACGGTTCATGAAGTCTCTCTCTCGTCTAACGTGCTGTTGTGTGTTTGTGTGTGTGTCTGTGGGCGTGGTCACTAATCATTAGTGATCAGTAGCGCCAGCTGGGTTCAATTGTCTGTCCCTTTATAAGTCAGTAACTGGTGTCTCATGTTGTCAGATCGTTGTGGTTTTTCCTGGTGTGTTCCCGTGCTTGTTCCTGTGTTCCCCGTGCCGTTTGGATCTTCCTGTCTTCGTCGTGTCTTCCTGGATTTCTGCACTCTTCACGGATTCATCTTGCACTCACGAGGGATTACCACTGGATCACCGCACCAGCACCTGTTGCCCACTGAGGTCCCTGCGTCACCACACCATCAGCGTTTGTGTCTGCCCACCTGTCCCGCTGAGTTGGCGATCGTCTATGTGCTGTGTTTCTGACCAACTGTGTGTTTTCAATAAAGAGCGTTGTTGCATATACATCCTGTCTGTCATCCGTTACACAAACAGTTGTGCTGATTAATAATTTATGCAAACCATAAAAAATGTTCAGGATTCTCTGATGAATAGGAAGTTCAACATAACAATTCAATGCATCCTTGCTGAATAAAATGACAAACTAACTTACAATAACAATAACTTTTGACCCAAAACTTTTGAACTGTAGAGTATTAATTTCATGTTCACATACCTTGAGTTTGGGAAGTCTTTTAATAGTCTTGAGAGGCCTCAACACTCTAAGCACACGCAGAGATTTTATGGTTTTAATGTCTCTTCCTGTGTTACTCCTGAATAGCATAAAAACATATTACAAAACAACAAAGCCCAATTTTTCATGTACAAATACAAACACACACACATTATTATATGGCACAAAATCAGAGTGTTTTTACCCCATCACATTCCTGTCAGATGCCGTGAGCCACAATCCACAAGAAGAACAACAGAGAAACAAACGAGAAACAGACAGGCATTCTGAACCAGAGAGCTACTCAATGAACACAGAAATGCTTTACACTCACAACAGAGAAAAAAGAGCATCCACTAACATCAACATATGTCAAGAATTTGGAACATCAGAATGCTTTTCCTCACATAAATCATGGTGTTATCACATGGCATTAATGGCATTTGAAAATGAATGAACAAAAAATTTGAACAATGCTGCTAAACATCTTAATTAACGTTTCAGATTGACCAACAGAACACCAAACATGTAAAATAACACTTGTTATTTTTCATGTTTGGATTTATCTGACTCACGTGAGGGCAAAGGCCACCAGAGCTCCCACCACAACTATGAAATCCAGAATGTTCCACAAGTCACGGAAATAGGAGCCATCATGCAAGACCAAACCCTGCTCAATCATCTGAGAAAAATATAACAACAACATACACAGCATATTTATATAATACATTATATATAGCTTAATTTGAATTTTTTTAATAAAGTCTTTAGAGAACATAGAGGAATCCAAGAATGATCCAGGAACTCACCTTGATTATCATTTCAAACGTGAAGACGCCAGTGAATACATAATCAAAATATCGCAGCACCTATTGAACATAGAAACAAATAAAACATTGATAACAATGTCAGCTTTAGCAAACATGAAAAGTGAGGCTACAGCATGCATGGGACTTTAGGGCATTAGCATTGTTTGTCAAAGACTGCTAAATTTTATCAAGCCAGAATGTTGGTATTCTCATGATGGATCTACTGACTACATCACAGCAGTGAAAGCACTCTTTCTGTATAGATTTAAATCCTAGTGTGTGCGTTTCTGAGAGGGAAAGAGGTTTCGTCTTCAGCTGTTCTCTACATCTAGAGCATCGTTTACGTCATTTGTTTACATACAAACAAGATCTTATCAACTATTACTGAAAGGGTCTTAGCATGTAATTAGCTACGGCTTCATACAGCTGGTGCACTTTCACAAGGGAAATTTAAAACCTGCAACAAAAATCTCATTTCTATTAGTGAATAATGCTAAACACTTCATGACCCACAGGGAACAATATCACCAGGACCAAAGAAACTCAAACAGGTCTACTGATCTATTTTTATTGCCAAAAATTTTAAATAAATTCCTTTTTTTCTTTGTTCAAAATAAGAAATATATGCTGTATTTGTAATGATACTGGGTTGTTAAAACATGTGTACAAGCCTTTTTTAATCATGATCTTTTTTAAATCATCATCAGTATTTTAGATAATTTTTCTATGAATGTATTATGGAAAGCGACTATTTTAGGTGTTGTGCCAGGTCAACATTTACTTTTAAGGTGACAACTTTTTTTAAAAGTATAAATATTCCACATAGTTTCTCAATTGAAAGGAGGTCATGGAACTTGCATGCATAATATAAACTTGCTGTTTACAAGAGTATAGCTTGTCACAATGCAGAACATGTAAATTGTCCAAAAAACATCAATGCCAACTAACCTACAGTATTACAGCTTTCAAAGTGAAACTGAGATGAACATAAAAGTACTATAATAAAAGTATATATATAAAAGAAAAATAAGGTAGTGGTACCATCAGAGTTTGTTTTATTTTATATTCTTATAATTATCCAATATCCACCCTTTTGTAATGTAAATATCAGCGAAACAGGTAAATTAACAGAGGTAAAGATACTCAGAATTGTTTGTAAGCTTCCTTGTAAGAAATATAGCAAAACGTTTTACATATGATTATTCTATACACAATTATTGGAAAATGGAGACAGGGTGGTGGAGATGCATTCTTACTTTGTTCCAGTCCGAATTAGTGTTGACGGGGTCTTCGGCAGCCAAAGCAATACTGCTGGCAGTGATCACAAGAAGGATTGACATCTCGAAATAACGAAGATTGACAATGTAGTGGCAGGCCCTGCGGACCCTGTGGAAGAGATGAGGAGTAGAGAGAGTGAGAGATGAAGCAAAAACATATTCATAAAATATAGAATACAGCTGTGGCTCCACAAACATCCAGCCTTACGGGTTGTTGGGTTTGAAGATGAACATGCTGACAGGTGGAGGGGCTTTGGGCGCATCTGGGGTTTCCTCTTCTTCTTTCTCTGGCTTTGAGGCCTCCATGTCTTTACTATTACCTAATAAATCAAGGTATATATTAGAAAAAAATAGATTTTATTAAATTAAAATTATGAAATTGAATGATATTATTTGAAAATGATATTAAAAATATCTAGGTAACATAAAATCATCCACAAGTTTATATTTGTGTACTTTCCCTACTGAAAAATCTTACAGGTCATGTTATTGGATGGTGGTGTTTCAAGGAATTTTAAGTAGCTTAATCTGCAAAATTTCCTTTGCCAACCAGCTTCACCAGAAAGACCAAGCTAATGGCCATGTCTTTGCTGGTGAACAAACAGTTTGGCTCTGCTCCTCTAGCTAGACCAGCACCAATCCAGTACTAACCAGCAGCAATTAGTCTAAGCTGGTCTTATCAATAGGGTTATCAGAGGTGCAGGGATGCACAAACCCGTAATGGAGGTCAGCTCCATGGATGGCTGAGTGTTGGTGATTTCTATCATGATGCTGGTGTTAAGCGATGACTTCTCCTGATTCAAGGATCTGTGGTTGTTATTATCTGTCTCGCCGGCACCCATAGTGCGCTGTGGGGACTGCTGTAGTGTGCTCTCAGTGAGCTGTAGAGTTGCAGGTTCTGAGTCCTGAGGTGGGTTTTTGCAGGGGGAATTGGCTGGTTTGGGCTCTGATTCAGAGTTGTTTGGTTTGTTCTGCCTGTGGTGGAAGGGGAGAAGTTAATAGCACAATTTCTCTCTCCAGACTCTCAACAAGGAATACTGTGTACTTGGCCATAAAAATAGTTAGGTCTATGTTAAATTAATTTAAGATGTCACTATGTTGTGATGTGAATAGAGCTGTCCAGTCTTTATGTCAATTTGTAGGTAGACCTCGAAGGCCAATTTACTAGTTTCCTCAAAAAAATCGAATGTTTTTTTTTAAAGGAGCATTTGATTTGAATAAAATAAGGTTTGTGGTGACCATGACTTTCACATCTGTTCTACAACACTGTACAACAATAACATGAAATTCATTCCTTAAAAAAAAATTGTGCTGACCCTAAACTTTTAAATTGTAGTGTATATATAATTTATACAATTATATAAATCAAAAGGGCATATAAAAACAAAACAACAAATAATTAAACAAATCACCTCTGTTCAAGCACTCTGCCATCTGGACTGATCCCTCCATCATTCTTTGATTCCTTTTCATCTCCCTCATTCCCAGGCCTTTGTTCTCTACTGTCAACACCATCGTCTCCCTGTTGTGTCTCTTTGCCCCTTGCATCTGTGTGAGATTCGCGGTGGCGTGGGCGTCGTGATCTGGGCCCCATATCAGGGGTCAGCGTGTCCCCCATCGCAGGAGGCCTGTACTTACGGACTGCCCGTTGACGCCTGTTCCCATTCAGTCTGGGGCAATGGTTGTTGTCTAGAGAACGCTCGGGTGAGGTCTTTGATTCAGACGGCTCTGTTAGTGGTAGATTCAGCGTCACTGGGGGTTCAGGAAGGGATATGTCGGCAGGCATTGGTGGCTCCGGTATTGGAATCGCTAAAGGGGGTTCGGGGATAGAAATGGACTGAGATTGCTCATCGACAGGCATGTCCATAGGCATGGGTGGCTCTAAGGTAGCCTCCAGCATGCTGGTGGTTGTAGTGGTCTCGATGGCTTTCTGCTTGCTGTCAGATGGAGATATCCCTGTGGTCTGGTTGTGAAGGCAGCCAGGTGGTCCATCGTGCTCTTCACTCGGGCTGCTGAACAGGATCTCACGGCTGGACATCTGCCTATGGCGGCGCAGTTGGCTGGTCCTCTGCTCCCAAACTGACATGGTCAACCTCCTCCTTCTCTCTCTCCTGGACATGAAAGAGTTAGAGGCATTGAGTGGACGAGCATCAGCCAGACTCTCCGAATCCTCGAAGGAATAGGCCGCACGGCTCCGGTGAATTGCACGCTTCCTGTACAGGTAGGGCCTCCTCCTCCTCCTGAGGAAAAAAGAGAGAGGACACTCAATGATACTGAGTGGCAAAATAAATATTTCAACAACCATGCCACAACAATTGTTTTCATTACCTTATCAATCATTAGCAGAACAAAATAATAATAATAATAATAATAAATTTTATTTGTAATGTGCCTTTCTCAAATACAAAGCGCTAAACCCTTTCTACCCTTCAGAAAAGACTAGCTTAGTCAGTGGTTCTCAGTTGGTTTCACTTTAAGACTCTATATTACATTGGACGTCAAGACCAAAATAAATGTTTAGAATACAAAAAAAAAAAAAAATGCATTAATTGTTTTTTTTTTGTTTTTTTTTATATATAAATTTCTTGGCTTCTAAGAAATGTTTATTTGAAGTAACCAGAAACATCCTTAAAATCAAACAATAAAAAGTATTAATATTACATGAGCTGTTTAGGCCCAACAATATGCAAAATCAACAGATATTACGGCTGAATAGCAAAACTTCATACAGTTTGAATGTTTGGTTTCAAAATGTATCTTGAATATCGATGGTCTCCTGCTCTTGGCAGCCAATAATTAATTGCACTAAACACACCTTCTACCAAGTGACAGATGAATTTGCGTCAAAACAATTTTGTTCAAAATTACTAAACCTTTTTATTTTATTTTCAAAATTAATATGGCTATTTATATTGCTTTTCTAAAAATATAATGTGTATGTTCATATTTAGAGTTTACCCAAACAAACCTGCAACCGACCAATTGAGAACCACTGCCTTCAAAAAATTTATTGAAAGCTGGTTCACCATGAACATTATACTGACTAGTTAATAAATGTGTAGGGGACCAGCATTAAAAAACAAAAACATGATGGTGACCTGGTGGTCTAGTCAGCAGGGTAGCTGAATATGAGAACTGAAGTTTCTGAGTGCAAAATATTTAATAGATTGCTTTTAACAAGTACTTTGCAACTCATGGTAGAAAGGGTCCTTTAATTCCGTTTTTGTGACTTTGTGTTTTTGTGTGACTGGAATTCATGGTCCAGCTGGTAGGGACAGTAGAGATGGAAAACAACTGGATAGAGTTGCGATATAAAAGTGAAAAACAAAACAGCGAAACTGGAAATAGAGTTGATTCAGAATGGAGAGAGAAAAAAGAGTGAAATATCATTGCAGGAAATTGACTAATCAAATTCCAACCAAAGATCAGACTTGAAAATGTGAAATCAGACATTTAATAAAGATGGCAGAACAGAAAGCTTCACCCAGATTGATAAATTAGGCGGTGCTGAATGTTAAAATTGAAATAACAGACTATTACTTACTGGCACTTGTACTCTTGTGAGGTCCGTGTAATCAATGAGCGATTGGTTGAAAACAAGACATTAGTGCTTTCGAGAACAAGGACAAAACAAGCCAAGAATCACAGCCCAAAAAGGTCAGTGACAAAAATTCTGACAAATATATTGTTTCATTAGTATTTCAATGCTCTGTTTATGCCAATGCCATAAAAAAAAACATTTAACATTTAAATGTTTTTTTTCTTTTTTTTTTTTACATTTAACATGTTGCATTTATACTATTGTTGATAATAAATTAAAGTTACACAAAGTTTTAAAACAATTACAAGTTTTGGGCTGTGTAACAAGGCAGCAAAGCGTAACATGAAAACATGATGGTAGATATATTAGAAGCAACAAATACAGTATTCTGGAACATTTTGAAATGCTGAGACAGTAAGAAACATGGCACAGATATAAGACATATATAAATGGGATTCATATGCATAAGCACACAATATCAGAAAGAGAGAGCACCCTGATTAATTTAGTAGTCAACTAGTCATACATATGCATTTCCCAGGTATGACGTCCATAATTGTCATGCTCACTGAAGACATGCATTCATTTCTCAGTTCTCGTCAAGCACTTTCGGACATGCTACAACAGCCTCTGTTTAGTTTTAAAGTAAACATGCAAAAAATCCAAATGCCACAGGCCACAATTTCCAGTCTGAGTTCACTGACAACCAGCTCTCACATTATCTCCCAAAATGCAGTAGAGAAGAGACCCTGTGGTATTCACATCATACCAATTTGTTGTGACAAAGGCATGGCCTCCATTGCTTCATACAGTGTTTTTTGTTTGTTTTTGTTATCAGTAATTGTCCAGCAAACATTTAAAATCGTATTGCTCAATAATGACAAAATAAGCCTCTTTTCTATACAATAACACTCATCACAAACATTTGTTATTAGTTATTGCAAATTGTGAGCATGCCCAAAATAATAAATATATATAAATGTATATATATTAAAACAATGTTTACACAGGGTCCAAATATAACACGTGCCATGCACCAAATGCAAATAAGTTGCAAACCAAATGCAAACTGGATTTGTGTAAAATTTGCCAATGGCCAGTAACTATAAGAAATTATGTATTATGATGCAATTCAATTCAAACTGTAAGAATGATGTAAGAGATGTGAGTGAATGTCTTTAAATCAAAAATATACAAACTAACAATACTAACTAAACATATCTCACACAACTCATGTGTCTTCTAAAAACTTTAATCTCAAAGGGAAACTTGCCATAAAAATTGTATCTAGGAGGCTGGGATTAATTATTTTTCTCCAGAACTCCATGTGGTGACACACAGAGCCACAAAATGACAGAGATGAAAACTGACTCATCTTGTTCATGATGCTGTGAGTGACACAAGATGCCACTAATAGGCAAGGAAAACAGCTAAATAATTCAGTTGTCAAAAGGATAAAATGTATACATATTCATGACTGTTAAGAAATACGTAACTCCATTCATTTTTCTCATATTACTCGCCATAGGCAGGTGTAGCAAAAAGTTAATTTTGGATCCTGCTTTTACATTTCTTGACTGAAAACTTGGCTTATCTTTTCGCCCTTTCTAGTTACGGCACGTATTGCTACTGGGCTCAGAAAGAACCCTATATATCACCTCCAGCATAAAACAACATGTTTGTAGAGGTGAATCCATGCTTACAGGAAATTCAGTGATATACTCACTCAAATCAACATCAGCAAATCAAACTCACTCAAGTCATGTTAAATGTATTATGCTATCAATGAAAAGAAAATGCGTAAAAGTGAGCTTCTAAAGTATCTATGATCAATCAAGAGATGTAAAGGTGATTGGATTGTAACGTTGAGGACACATATGGCCAGTCATCCCGGCTTGCACATGCTCAACTCCAGGAGTCTGACATCACATCCATGCAGTGTTTAGTTCCCAAAATCATAGAAAGATGCATCTGTGTGTGAGCTCCGGTAATAGAAACTTTAATCTCCAATTTTAGACATCTGATTCTCTTTATATGTCTTGAGATTAAGGCATCTGGATGCCTCTTCTGTTCTTGCAAAGGAGATAACATACAAATACATATCTTGGCTGACCAATGTAAAAGGCATTCAAAACTCTGTAATTCTCCTTTTGATGGGAACAAAATAGTCTCTATGACAACAGAATAGACTCATCCTTGCAAAGACTGGGAAGCTTGCCGGTTGCTATGACAACTTGCTGTTGATTTTGAAGCAAATTATTGTGCTTCGAGAATAAAGAGCCCAAAAAATCCCTACGCAATCAACCGAAAGAACATTGTGTACAACCCTCAACAATGGGTAACACAGTCTTGTTGGTCTCAAGTAACTGCCTCTTACATACTTGCCAGGAAAGCGAAGCCCTCAAAGTTTTAATACTTATTTCTAAATTACTTAGCCTGGTAATACCAAACTCTGCTACTTAGCTTTACTTCGTAGACAGAGTCTGGAATGGCATAATAGAGAAGTGTTTTCTCTCTCGCGGGGGGTCGCTTGTCTGAAGTTTAAAATCATTGGTTACCCGTAAGCCAATCACATAACGTTTGGTTATGGCGTGTGTTATGCGCATGCTCAGCCGCATCTAACTTCCACTGTAAACACATGTATGATGCGAAAACAAAAACCATCGCGCGAAATACCGGAGTGAACATGGCTGTGAACGACTTTTGCAGATTATGTGAAGTAAATCTACGCATCCACGGTACAATCAGCGTCTACGTCACGGCTCTCAGCCCGCCCTCTGTTCGTTGATTGGCCCGGCTGTTTTCAGGCCGGAGGAAAACGGAAAGCTATTACGCTGTCTCAGACTGAGTACAGAAGCGAAATGAAATTGAGCGGAAGTACGAAGTCTGACGTAGTCAGGCTATAAATTACTCTCATTAAGCAGAAATTTGCATCCCACCATTGAATCAATTCAAAGCTGTTCAGTCTAGCTTGGGTTTTTCCACATTTTAGCTCAACAACTGTGTAACATTTGATTTGAAGGGTACAGAGCGAAAGAGATATTTGTAGAAGCAAAGTCTTCAACTGTTTACATATTCTAGCAAAAGTAAAGTAATGTCCCTGTAGAGTCAAACTATCATGTTCATCTAAGTAAACTTGGCCAGGTACTGCAGCTGGAAAGTCCTACAGGTATACTTTGGCAGACGTGCCAATTTTATCGCTGAAACCACACTAAAAAAGACACATCCCAGACACAAGACTAGTGTTAGTATGTTAGTTAGTTGGTATATTAGCATCTCTGTGAGAGGGCAAATGCAGCAGGCTAGGGTATACTTGGTTCACTTACTCTGAGCACATGAAAGAGGACATGGGCCCAACCTCCTTGGCTTTCTGCAGGGCATGTTTCTGATTAAACGCCGCTTCCTCCTCCTCTTCATCCTTTGGAATAGCAAGGCGTTATTCATTATTCAACAGCCTAACAAATCCTTTAACATATAAAGCTAAAAGAACCATGCTGGATATACCTTTGTGAGCTCCTGGGCATTGGCCAAATTGTCAACAGCGATAGCCAAGAAGACGTTGAGTAGTGTATCTGACCATTTTATCAAGGATTTTGACTCAAAACAATGAGTTATGCAGAAATAACCACCAAAACTAAGAATAACACATTCAAACCAGCAAATTATAATACCAGCACAGACTTTAAAGTCAACATGCACTAATCTTGGTTGGAAAGTTCAAGAAAATAAGCTTAGTAATGTAAGGTAAAAAGCAGAGGAAGTTACGTTTTGATGAAAGACTATGAAGTTGTAGTGATGCCTCATGCACAGTAAGAATAGGAATGTGTATTAAGAAAGTTAACAACCAAATTTTGATTTCATGTAGACTTCAGTGAAACCCTGAAGAACATCAAATGATTTTTTTCAAGGATAACCCCCCAGAAAGCGCAAGTGAAACAGCTCTGAAACTGTTCAAATGAATCACAGCCACATCTTCAGATTTTACATTTGTGCACCAGAAAATGAGTACATTCAATACTGTATATGCCATATACCAGATAGTATATACCTGTATAGAGAATAGAGAAAGAATAAATGAAGGATACAATTTCCAAACAAAGTCAGAACAATGAAGTAGACAGATGACCACATCCCCGACTTCACTCCACCTTGAGACCGGATGCCATTGTACATGACTTCATTCCAGTCCTCGCCAGTGAGAATCTAGAAACACTGTGAACTTATTCCAGGCCCACATGGAATCTGTGCCCGAGTAACTCAAAAGAGATCTCCTCATATTTTCACACAATAGGAACAATAAAATTCAACAAATTCTTCCCTGTGCATGTTTGTTTATGAAATATTTTGGCTAATTTGATAAACCTTTCAGCTACCAATAAGTGTAGTTCCAAAAACACATTTTACGGCTTTTAGGTCCATTCGTCAGAATAACACTTATTTTCCTACAAAATTGCCACGGAAACAAAATCAACACATTTTGTTTAAGCCTACTACTATCTAAATTTCAGGGTGTTTTTGGACGCTGGACTGCTGTATATTTATGCATTTTCATCATTAATAAAGGGATGACAGATTCTGTTTTGCGACTAAGTATGTTTTTGTTCTTGCTCTGATCCAAATTTCCTGTTTATCTGTGCAATTAAATCTTGGTCAAATTAATTAGTCTTCCTTCTAAGCCACTTCCGGAGTCATGCATTATACTCAGATTACAACTGGATGGAATCTTACTTGAAACACTGTCATGATGGCTGCTGGAAAAGTGTCAAAATTAGTTGGTGTATAGTCTTCAAAAATGAACCTGTGGAGAGAAAAAAAAAGAAAGAAAGAAAATGTGACATCTGTGTGCGAGCCATTTTATTCAATATGTGTCTGACCAAGTTACTGAATTATAGATTATTTGCTTTTCGCCAACTGGAGAACCTGATCTTTTATCTATTGTCTTGCTACACCTGTCACACAGGGTTATGGTTCCACTTTAAGCACTACTTTTTAGCATGAAATTTGTTGGCATGTTTAATATGGTGGACTGAACACAATGCAGGCTCGGGATTTTATATTATTATTGCATATGACATAAAAGGGCAGCTCATAACTGTAGCCAATACCTTATTCGGAAAGGCACAGATAATGGCTTCAAAAACGAATAAAGAATTCTACCGAATAATAGGAAAAATATTCGGCAGACACAGTCGCTGCTCGTGTTTGCTAGATAACAGGTGAGCCAGTGGATAGCGGATAGTTATACATAAACCACTAAATTACTACGCCATAATGAGTGTGAAGTGAATGTGTGTAAACTCTATGAATGAAATGAGCACAGCACGATCGCAAATCAAATAGCCATGTTGCCGTCTCTGCACATTTATTTATTAATCAGGATAGGGTTAGTTCCCCAAGGCGGATCGCACGAAGCACAACCGCGATACATGTCGGAGCACTGCCTACGAGACTATAGGCTCTGACTATTAGAAGATATTTAAAGAAAGGTTATAATTATAATTATTTTATTAGTTATACAAGGCATGTTTGTTAAATGATAACAGTCATCCCCAAGATACAATTAAAACAGGCTTCTCAATTAATTTTACGGACTTATGGTTAAAGCCCCACCCACTTACGGTTTTAATCTATGACAGATACGAATAATTTTGAGATTGTTACAGATACAAATACAGAAATGGATACTGGCTCCGCTGCACAGCTCTACTCAAAACTACAGGTGTAGCATTCAGATATTTTTATACAAAAATCCAAATTTAAAACTATGTCAACAGGGGTCATCTGTGCTCAGACTGGTGAGATATTACCTTCCACCAAAGACCTGCATGCCCAGAAGTGCAAAGACCACAATGAAGAGGAAAAGCAGGAAGAGCAAACTGATAATGGACTTCATGGAGTTCATCAGAGACACAACCAGGTTCCTCAGGGATGCCCAGTACCTTAACAACACATAAATGCAGCATCTCAAGTTCAACATGGGGACATCCAGAACTGAGCAAAGCCAATAAACCGATTATTGCCTCTGGAAGAGGCAAACAAACCCAAAGGGCTGTCCAGGCAAGCTTGCACTTACTTGGTGACCTTGAAAATTCTCAACAACCGCAAGGCACGCAGAACGCTGATCCCAAAGGATGTGCCAGGTCTGAAGAACCCCCAGAGCACCTCAAAAATGCTGCCTACTATCACCTGGAAGGAAATCAGGAATTACACCTCTTCGAACATGTCCATGACGTCAAAAAATACTGTCTAAAGGTGCAGTCACATTAGCGAAATTTCTTCAAAATTTCACAGGAAAAAAGGTCCATTGTCTGTTGTCAATAGTGTAGCGATGTATGGAGCACAACTCACACAGAGGTCACTTTCAAAACAAGATGCCTCCTGATCATGAGTTCATGTGATGATTCTGTGTGATCAACCTGAACCCGTTGCAAAGCTACAAGGGGAAATCTTTTGCCCTCATGTAAAATTCCTGAACGCACAGATTACTATTGAAATTCACCTGCCCAACAATGATAAATGTGACCGCACCTTAAACACTCATTTATATTCTACTCTCTCAATTTGTTATATACATACACACATATTTTGTTTAGCAAATTAATTCAATATCAATTCAGTCAGAATTGAATCGATTCAATTCATCAGATATTTATTTATTTAATTGTTGGTTACATTCAATAAAGTCAAGACCTCTGATGTGGGCCAAAGTCACCATACAGACATTTAAATAATTAAATAATTGACCAATTAAATGATTGACTTAAAACCAGCTACTTTTCATGTTAAATTAACTGACTGAAGTTTCATAGTTTAAAAACAGAAAACTGTAATGGGATATGTATTCATGGAAAGGGCCAGCTACAAATGTTCTGATTAAAAATAAAGATTAGCCAACAGACAATCATTATATATTAAGTGGTACAGTCCAGAGCTAAAACTGAATTTTAATTAGTTTTTAAGCAACATATTGATATTCAGTGCTGGGTCCTCCAATTTACATAGAAATTAGAGATGGGTTCAAAGATCAAATAAGATCTACAGTTTCATATGCTCTTATTTCTTTGCATGTCTTTTATGTTTCTTGATAAAAAAAAATTTTTTTGAACACTAATTTTAGGAGTCACCACCTTGATCCTCTTCAACACTTGCCCTGTTGTGCCATCTTCGTTTCAAAGAAGATTATTGGAAGGAAGACAGAAAATACACTTACCCCACAATCAAAGCAGTTGAAGGATGAGTGGAAATAGAGTCTGGGCCCGAGTCCATACATCTTCAGAAACATCTCAGTAAGAAACAGACCCAGAAACAGGAATTCTGCATAGTCTGCAATAGAAAGGAACCACTTTAAGGTTATGACTTTTGATCATGTATGACAGCATACGCATAGCGTGAAAAGTTTAATTTTGGTTGTGGTCTTACAGAGAAGACTAGACAACCACTGAGGCTGTTTGTGATGTACGATGGCTACACAGAGAGTGTTGAGGGCCACCAGACCCAGGACAATCCAGTAGAAGGTGTGAGTCTTCACCATACGGCGAATGGAGATCCGTAGCATGCGTTCTTTCCGTTGGAAATAGGATGTTGGTCCTCGTTTAGCACTGCGTATGCTGACTCTGTTCAATGGCATCCCTGATGAACAAAACAAATTAAAAACACTGTTGAATACTTCTTGAATGAATTAGGATATGATTTCAGTTCTATGTGAATTTAATCTGAAAACATACTGACGCACAGGTAAATATGCACCGTATTTTGAGGGTCAGGGCATCATTTAGACAGGATATGAGGTTGAGTTGGGGGAAAAAGCCACTCACCTACAGACGAGATGTCAGCATACTGTTCCTCTGGAGCTCTCCGAACATCATCCACCCCTCTTCTCTTTATAGTGGTGGCTCTTTTTAGCACTGAGAATAGAAGTATCAAATAATTTATATTTTATTATCTTTTAATATTAAATAATTATTTTACTCTAAACTAAATAAACTATCAAATGAATAAATCAAACCTCTAATAAATAAAAGCATATTGACAGTCGGATGATTTGCATTTCTGTCATCTGCAAAAGTCAAACGTTTCTTTCACAACGTTTCGGCAAAAGTCTAAAGACTTTTAATATAATGAATTATACTGTGTGAGAAAAAGTCTGATTATTATAAAGAAACCATGTTGTCTGGAAAATGTAATGGACTTTTATATTATTATTGTATTGAAGCCAAAGCAAACTACTAAAATATTATCTGAAACTTTGTATAAAGTGTTAACTTTATATAAACATCATAAACCATCATTAATCATAAACATCAAATATATTCTGACTGGCAATGATTTTGCTGTGAATTTTTGCTTTTAGTGCGACAGAAAAACTACATATCGCTAGAAATTTGTTGCATCAAGCCAGGTTAGCACACGAAAGGGCTGGGCAATATGGCCAAAATATATCATATTCATATCAGTTGATATCGATAATTATCACGATAAATGTCAAATCTTTATTTCTTTCAAGTTTAAAGGTAGAAACCAGACCATTTGTTTAGGTTTAAACTACTCTTAAATTGTCAGAACATGACAAAAACTTGCCAAACAGGTGAGCATTTCACAAATCTGAGTTAGAGTATTCCAAACATTTATAATGATAAAATATTTTTTCAACATCAACATGAAATAACTTACAGGGGACCTATTATTCCCCTTTTCACAATGTAAGTCTCTGGTGTCCCCAGAATGTGTCTGTGAAGTTTCAGCTCAAAATACCCAAAGGATAATATATTATAGCTTGTCAATTTTGCCCCTATTTGGGTGTGAGCAAAAAAACGCCGTTTTTGTGTGTCCCTTTAAATGCAAATGAGTTGCTGCTCTCGGCCATGAACCACTCATTTGGAGAGACTGTTAATGATTTATGTGGATTATTATGACCGCGCTGGGCCCCCCCAAACCCCAAAAAATGCCGTTTTTCCTAAATAACTACCTGAACCGTGGCACCGAGGATGAAGAAATTTTTATGGTATGTTGGTCTACTAGACTTTTACGGAAAAATTTCATTTGGTCCCCGGGGGCCACTTCCCCCCCCCCCCGCGCTGGGGCCCCTGTAAATTTTTCGTCAACGATACCAGGGACACCGAAGCACCGGGGAACATGAAATTTGGTGGGCATGTAGCCCCACTAGACTTCTAAGGAAAAATTTCGTTTGGTCCCCGGGGGCCACTCCCCCCCCCCCGCGCTGGGCCCCCCCAAACCCCAAAAAATGCCGTTTTTCCTAAATAACTACCTGAACCGTGGCACCGAGGATGAAGAAATTTTTATGGTATGTTGGTCTACTAGACTTTTACGGAAAAATTTCATTTGGTCCCTGGGGGCCACTTCCCCCCCCGCGCTGGGGCCCCCGTAAATTTTTCGTCAACGATACCAGGGACACCGAAGCACCGGGGAACATGAAATTTGGTGGGCATGTAGCCCCACTAGATTTCTAAGGAAAAATTTCGTTTGGTCCCCGAATGCCACTCCCCCCCGCGCTGGCCCCCCCCCAAACCCAAAAAAATGCAGTTTTTCCTAAATAACTACCTGAACCGTGGCACCGAGGATGAAGAAATTTTTATGGTATGTTGATCTACTAGACTTCTAAGGAAAATTTTCGTTTGGTCCCCGGGGGCCACTTCCCCCCCCGCGCTGGGGCCCCCGTAAATTTTTCGTCAACGATACCAGGGACACCGAAGCACCGGGGAACATGAAATTTGGTGGGCATGTAGCCCCACTAGATTTCTAAGGAAAAATTTCGTTTGGTCCCCGAATGCCACTCCCCCCCGCGCTGGCCCCCCCCCAAACCCAAAAAAATGCAGTTTTTCCTAAATAACTACCTGAACCGTGGCACCGAGGATGAAGAAATTTTTATGGTATGTTGATCTACTAGACTTCTAAGGAAAATTTTCGTTTGGTCCCCGGGGGCCACTTCCCCCCCGCGCTGGGGCCCCCGTAAATTTTTCGTCAACGATACCAGGGACACCGAAGCACCGGGGAACATGAAATTTGGTGGGCATGTAGCCCCACTAGACTTCTAAGGAAAAATTTCGTTTGGTCCCCGGGGGCCACTCCCCCCCGCGCTGGGCCCCCCCAAACCCCAAAAAATGCAGTTTTTCCTAAATAACTACCTGAACCGTGGCACCGAGGATGAAGAAATTTTTATGGTATGTTGGTCTACTAGACTTTTACGGAAAAATTTCGTTTGGTCCCCGGGGGCCACTTCCCCCCCCCGCGCTGGGGCCCCCGTAAATTTTTCGTCAACGATACCAGGGACACCGAAGCACCGGGGAACATGAAATTTGGTGGGCATGTAGCCCCACTAGACTTCTAAGGAAAAATTTCGTTTGGTCCCCGGGGGCCACTCCCCCCCGCGCTGGGCCCCCCCAAACCCCAAAAAATGCAGTTTTTCCTAAATAACTACCTGAACCGTGGCACCGAGGATGAAGAATTTTTTATGGTATGTTGGTCTACTAGACTTTTACGGAAAAATTTCATTTGGTCCCCGGGGGCCACTTCCCCCCCCCGCGCTGGGGCCCCCGTAAATTTTTCGTCAACGATACCAGGGACACCGAAGCACCGGGGAACATGAAATTTGGTGGGCATGTAGCCCCACTAGACTTCTAAGGAAAAATTTCGTTTGGTCCCCGGGGGCCACTCCCCCCCCGCGCTGGGCCCCCCCAAACCCAAAAAAATGCAGTTTTTCCTAAATAACTACCTGAACCGTGGCACCGAGGATGAAGACATTTTTATGGTATGTTGGTCTACTAGACTTTTACGGAAAAATTTCGTTTGGTCCCCGGGGGCCACTTCCCCCCCTGCACTGGGGCCCCCGTAAATTTTTCGTCAACGATACCAGGGACACCGAAACACCGGGGAACATGAAATTTGGTGGGCATGTAGCCCCACTAGACTTCTACGGAAAAATTTCGTTTGGTCCCCGGGGGCCACTCCCCCCCCAAACCCAAAAAAATGCAGTTTTTCCTAAATAACTACCTGAACCGTGGCACCGAGGATGAAGAAATTTTTATGGTATGTTGCTCTTAAGGGCCCACATCAACCTAGCCCATAATCACTCATTTGTGATTTGCGCCCCTCCCATAAAAAATGAAAATGCAATATTATTCTGCTTTAATCGCCCCTATCTTCAGTGGAGATGTTCAGAACTGCACCATATTTCATGTGTATGATTAACTTGACATCCTCTGGGGGTATCCTCTGCTAAGTTTTGTAGAATTTCATCCATGGGGGGGTATAAAATAAATTCATTTATGTGCACATTTAGTGACTGTATACTCATCGGCCTGTAGATGGTGCTGTTGAGCGAAGGGTTGCTGGTTTAGGATGATACTGTCACACACACACATGCAGGAATACAAACAAACGCAAGCATGCACACACACTGACATCCACACGCACAGACACACACCCATACACACACATACAAATCCACATGCACAGACACACACACACAAACACACACGCGCACACATGTACGCACACATACATACACGCACAGACACACACACACACAGACACACACATACACAAACACACACACACACACACACACACACACACACACACACACACACACACACACAGACAGACATGCACATACTATTACTTTTTTTAGGTATATACATAAACACGCAATACAGCCAAATTACTCCACGTCATTTATTTTTGTGGAAAGCCAGTGCAGGCCTGAGCGGCGGTCATATTTTGTACCGCGATGCGGTACATCTAGTTAAAAAAGGAGTTGGTGGACTTTTACAATTATAGGCACAGTGGACACACATCTGTCTTCAAACACCTTATAAAAGTGAATTTTGCATAATAATTAAACTGCAAATAAAGCCGCTTGTTATATTTCGCTGTTGTCAAGGCAACAATGAAGTAAATACGCATCCCTGCAATTACATTTTATTTTTTAAACTCTCTTCAGAGTGCTATCTGGATACCTATTGCTGTCAAACCCCATATACAAGGGCCAGAATAGGTCTCAGCCTCTCCTGACCCTCTAAAATGTTTTTCCATATAGGGGCAAGTTATTTTTAAGACAATTGTCCTTAATGGTATGATGGGACTATTACACTTACAGTAGAACAGCAGAGGCATTGAAATAGGAGTTCACCATGGTAACTGCCTGTTTTCCATTCACACAGCCTCTGGGAAGCTGTCAATCACCATTTCATAATAAAAAAAACACCCTTGTTTGATTCTGGGGAAAATCCGTCAACTTATACAGGGTTCGGATGGGTTTTCGCTTCACAGATGCACGCCAGGATCATGTTTTTTTGTGTTACACTTATTTTAAGGTGTCAGTATTACAGTGTAATTATACATTTAAGTACTGAGTAATAACAATTAACTACATGTACTTACTATAGGGTTAGGATTAGGATGAGGGTTTGGTTTAGGGTTAATTGCATGTAATTATGCAAAATGTATAGTTATTACTACAGTAATTACATGTAACATATGTAAAAATGACACTGTAAAATAAAGTGTTACCTTTTTTTGTTTATTGTGACATAAGTCTATTGAATATATAATCCCTGTGCTGTTTTATGTGACCATAACAGGCTTTATACACCAGAACAGGCTCCTGAATAAATTACAGGGTCCTGCACAGGTCCTGTTTGGTAAATTCGCACCTGCCCGACCTGTTATCCGACAGCAGCACTAATTTAATTCCGTACCCGACCCGGTCTGCTTGACATACAAATCGTGACCCGAACCGCACCCGTATTAAATCTACTACATCAGGTAGACAAAAAATTATTTATTTTCTCATGTAACAAGCAATCCAACCAATATTAGCCATTTTGAGTTGAGGCATAGAAAAATATGCACCCCAACATGGTAATAGTTAACAGTAAAAAATATGAGAATGTGCATCTGTTGTGTAAACAATACAAACTTTTGCCTACATCATGTGAACAATCTGCCCATACAGGTTACTTTGAATGTGCATAACTCACACCAAAGGCTATACAGACTCCATAAAATTAAATTAAAATTACATGTAGCCAAATATGAGCCGTTACTGTCATTTAATATCAGGAATATTACATGATTGTGATTACAGATTACATCAAATATTAGCATTTCACCCGCCAACGTGCAGGACTCTGATAAATGATAAAATCTGGAACAGAGAGAATGCATATTTACTAGGGTGTACTAGTGTACACTGCTCTAAGGGTGTTCAAAATAATCACATGACCCTGACACATAATTAAAAACTGCATCCCACAATCTACGTGGGAAAATGAGAGAGAAAAACAACAGAGGTCAAACATCTCACCATCTAAAGCAGAAGGTCCTGAATTCTTGTTCTCTTCTGCAAGCATAACCTCCTCTGCAAAATAAAAGATGAATTTAAATTTGAAACAAGTTGTGAACACACAATAAACTGAAAAACTGTCATTAAAAATCTAATTTAATCGTGGCTATTAAAAGTTAAACAAAGAAATGAATGAATAAGAAATATATAAGATATATAAGAAAAAAAAAGATTCTGAGCTATTTCTAGGTTAATAATTAAATATGTATATTTGTGAAAGACCATGTGAACTTTTTTTTAAAGGTTAGATTTCCCTGTTTCAAGTGAAGCACAAGATGCTCTTTGGATCATTCTCAAATAATGCTGGTTTTACACAAATGTGTGGCATTATAATATAAGTTGGTAAGGAAAAATTGCAAAATAGACTTGCATGCATTTTCTTTCACAAGTGTGTCTCTTTTGAACAGTACTCAGCATCCGATGTAAAACGGGGCGATGCTGTGGCACAGTGTTTTGAGAGATTTTATTTACTATTAGTTTTGCCAGTCACCAGCTCAGTGTGTAAGAGTACCTGCACGGTCAATCCAGGCCCGATACCCATTCAGCTCCCTCTCGATCTGCTGCTGTCTCCTCAGCTTCATGAAAGCCCTTCGGTTCTCAACTCGCTCACGCTCTTTAGCAAACTCCCTACAGGAGTAAACAACATACAATTACCCACACAGAGAAGAACCAGAGGGATGGGACACACTTAATTTATCAAAGTGTTTCACCTACAGAGAGAAGGAATGAAAGGCAGAGATAGGGAGGCTGTGTCCCATTTTGCATAATAATTTTCTTTTCTTTTTTTCTATCACACTGACTTGTGGCTTCTACATAAGCATATTTCATTTTCACTGTTAAACACTGTAAACTATGGAGAAACATCTCTTTTGACTTAGTCAGAATTTGAAAAATGGAAACAAAGTGAACAGTTTTTGCACACTCTCCACACTCCCATGAAGCACTGCGAATGATGTAATTGAGTCCCTGTCTCTACGCCTCAAAATACTTAAATGTTTGTATATACAGTATATGTATTATTTTGCAATAAACGTAAAATATATTGTTTATATATATATACAGTATATATATATATATATATATATTATATAAAATCAGCATTTATAAATGAGTAGTTTTTTTATTTCGCCGTTGTTTTTCATTAGATTATGCTGTTCCCAAAGGGATTGTAGTTCTTTCTATCATTAAAGCCATTAAGTACACAGTCTTGTATTTTTGTCTTTTTTTCTGATTTTCAAAAACATTTTTGCTTCAAATCAAAGTTTGTAGAGTTGTGATTCACATCATAGCTGATTAGCTTGGTTCAGTGCTTATTCTGTAACAAAGACTTTAATTCATTAATTAAAATTAATTAATGGAAAAATTACTTCCGAAACCAGCAGTGCTGGTTAATAAAAACAGTAATATTGTGAAATGTTATTACAATTTAAAATCACTGTTGCCTATTTGAATACATTATAAAATGTAATATATTCCTTTGATGGCAATTTTCAGAAGCCAATTACTCCAGTCTTCAGTGTCACATGATCCTTCAGAAATCATTCTAACATGCTGATTTGGTGCTCAAGAAACATTTCTTTGCTGCTAAATATTATTGTGGAAAATGTTTCTGAAGGATCATGTCACAATGAAAACTACAGTAATGGCTGTTGAAAATTCTGCTTTGCAATCACAGGAATAAATTACATTTAAAAATATATTACACTAGAAAACAGACATTTTAAATTATAATAATATTTCACAGGGTTACTGCTTTACTGTATTTTTAATCAAATACATGCAGCCTTTTAAAAAACATAAAAAAAAAAAAACTCAATTATTGCAAACTTTTGACCAGTAGTGTATGTGAACACAGAGTCAATGTGCAAAGAGAGAAAAGAGAGATGTGTAGAAAGAGAAAAAGATAAGGTCGCTGTGTGTGTAGTAACTTAATCTTACCTCTTGTCTCTAGAGATGAAGTTAATACATTTCACATTAACCTCTGATAAAACTCATTACCCTGGGTCGGCTCAAACATCAGGTTAGATGTAGTGCCAGTTTGTCTTAGAGATCATTGAGGAAAACAGTACTCACCCTGACAGGACTCCTAATACCAGATTCAACACAAAGAAGGAGCCAATTATTATTAGAGGAATGAAGTAGAGCCAATTCCATGTAGGGCCTAAGGCATCGTTGGTCTGTGCAAACACAAAACAGGAAGTGTGCAGTTCTTAAGCTTCAAAACAAAAAAAGTAATACTTTGAATTTGCAGTATTATAATGCCTAGATTTCCTAGATTGAAAAGCTCTGAAAACCATAAACCCTGCCCTTGTAATGGTGACGTTTCAGCGGGGCTCTGCTCTGCCATGCAAAGGGTGTGATCACTGCGTGGGAAGGTGGCATCATTGCCCAGCTGAGCTGAGAGGGTGTTCCCCACATCCCGATGCAGTTGCAACAGCTCAGTTATGAGTGTGAAAAAAGTCTAACTGTGGCAGCATGACTCGCATCAACATGTATGACACCACATGACTGATTAAAAACAACGTGGACTTGGATAAACCTGCTTGATCTATTAGTAGAATGTATTTTTGTATGTCAGAGCTGATAGCATTGTGGACAGCGCTCTGACACATAGTGTGGTTGCACTTCCGATCCCGATTTGTGTTACTTTCCGATCCCATCCTCCTATCTCTCCACAATGCTTCCTGTCACGTCTTTACTGTCCTATGCAATAACCTAATCAAATAAATAAATGAGTATTATTAAGTAATATCTGTGCTTTGTTTTTAATGTAGAATGGATTATGAAAAAATAAACAGTACTTTAAAAAGCAAGATTCCCAGACAACTTGACCAACGAATTTTCAGATTAATTTTCCAGACATTCAAAAGTACAGGATCATGATTTTTAAAATTAATTTTATTGTAATTAGACTCACAACGCATAATTTTTACAAGGTGAAACATTTTCTACTGAATCCCCCATATCTACTGAATTTGAGGGTGCTGAATTTGTATGGGCGGTTTGGACGACGACACACATGCATTATATAATTGCATTGCATATAAAGCGTGCTGGTCAACTAGTCTAAAATTAAGAAAAAAAAAATATATATATATATATATAAAAGATAAAAACATAGGAACATTGTGTACAATTAAGATATGCAAATTAATTTATTTTCCCATATCCAAATATGATACTAAATACCACATGGAAAAGGGCTTCTATTTGTGACGTGCTGTCTTTGCATTTGAACATTGCACATTTTAAGCAGGACACGTCTTAGCTGAATAAATCTTAGCCAATACAAACATATTTATAGAAAACAGTTGACAATGAATAGACAGGAGTCCAATAATAGCATAACGAATCACTTATTCTAAAAATAATATAAAGTATAAGTTCCGAATCCGACATAATGAGGGCTGTGTTTACAGTAAAATGTCCGTCATTTAACGGATTTTAAAAGCAGGGATGGATAATACAAAATGCTTTTTGACAAAAAAAATCAAGCAAGAACAAAATTTAAACTTAGCCCGTCAATTTTCATTTTACAATGATCTTCTCTCTCTGTGCGCGCGTCCGTGTTTGTGAGAGAGCTCGCGCAACACTGATACAACGGTACTTTTTAATCCATAAGTAACTAACGCGCTAGTTTTCATACAAAATAAATATGTAACATAATTAACACAATAACGTAACGCATACGTTTCTCAACACTGAGAATGAATGGATAAATAAACGCCTGTTTCTCCAGACTCGCGCTTATCAGTAGGCTAATACACAAATCACAGCACTTTCATAATCACTAAGCCATATAGCGATTTCAAGATTTATAGTTCAGCATTACTTGAGCATTTTATTATTTGCATGACTGAATGATGTCTTCCTCTTTTCTGAGTGACCATGAATAACTTAACGGAGTATTTTAAGATAATCCATGCGATCTGTGTGATCATCGAATCCATAAGATTAAGTTAACTCAACAATCAACTTTCCACATCGACCCCAGGCCGTTTACCTTCAGGAGTCAGAAGTGCCATTCTTTACTGTCCTCGCTTATGACATCAGTCAGACGGCGGCCGCGGGAGTGGAAGGGGGATCGAGCGGGAATCTTTATTGGTGTCGATTTTCAGTCTCTTTTTAATGATAGGCCTTACCCATCTGTCAATCATCCCCGCTTGCTATTTGGGGAATGAACCCAGCGCTATGATTGGTCGAACTCTTCTTCTTTTGCTGTAGCTTGATTTGAGGACAGCGCGTGCACAGAGGCGTCACCAGGTTTTCAAAGTACGCTGGTACGATTTGTCACTCTAAACTACGCAATTTGCGTAGTTTAGAGTGACAAATCGAACCAGCGTACTTTGAAATCAAAATGCGTATCCGCTACGCAAAATGCGTACAGGTTGGCAGGTCTGAGGCAGGCATATGCAAATGTATTTGCCTGTGTGACGTCACAAATCCCACAGTATCCAAACGAGACATTTTTGGTGCTTGATTAAATAAATGCGTTGTTTATAATGAGGAGGGCGTTTTAAGCTATGAAACTTGCAGGATTTTTTAATGGTACCTCTAATGTCAATAGATCAAGGCAAATTCGATTTCTCATGTCATGACCCCTTTAATAAACATAATTTAATCTCAAACTAAATGCATGATTGTTTTAAAGTCTGAGGAAGTCCTCCTCCAGAAGTCCATGCTCAGAAACCAGCACTATTAAAGTGAAAATCAGATCTGGCTCAGCATATAAATGACAGTGGTTTGATCAAAGTCAACCACCTAAGCTCATTCCACCAAAAGCTCCAGTGTTAGGACTGTCTAACGCCTCTCATTTTCCAGAGCTTGGAGCAATTTGGAGATAAAACCACTTTGACAAACTCTTCCAAACATGACTTATGGAAAGAGAGGTGTTATTGTGCCTGAATAGGCTTGTAAGAAGATCAGAAATCAGGGAAAAGCTACACAGTATTGCATACTGTGTGTAAGACCTGTGTACAAGTATGATAGGTCACAGCTGCAAGGGTGGAGTTTTCTTTTGCCATTTATTTATTATTTTGGGGGAGAAGAGAAGGAATGGGATTAGGACACAAAGCAAATGTTATCTGCCTGCATGAGCACCAAGGATCAACGTCTCCCAGTACAAACGCTAATCACAAAGCCATGGTACCAACAAAAACATTTCTTTATATTTCTTCAGAAAGACAAGGCCATTTTTTGCCAAAAACCTCAAACAATGCGAATTGTTGCGTATGTAAAACAAGTCATTAAACCGCATAAAATGTGAAATACAAAGATTTCAAACACATTTGCTAATGACCCTGTTTAATCTAAAATCAAAATGTGTTTCAATTAAACAAGATCTTTAACAGTGAAGTAATGCTTAAACATTGCATTACATTAAAGGAGAACTCGGCAACTCTAGCGAACTCTAGTCACTTCTTCGCTGATTTTCCCTTTTGTTGTCGCATGTTTCCCCCACGAGCTCCCCCTACAGCTGTGGTGGGGCGTATATTTCACAACACAGTCGTAAAAAACTCACTTGCGGTGGCCTCCTCCCCTTCTCTACCGCTGCTCATGTGCGTTTGTTTTGATCGGAGCAAGCCAACTGTATCGCGTGGAGCTATGTCTATCGAGGTGGGTAATCTGGTAATACATCATACATGCGTGTGTGTTTATGTCGAATTGCCGTAAAGCGATTTGTGTTTCGCGCTCGTTCTCGTTCTCGCTTTCGCTTCTCACGAGACTTCCAATTTCTATCTTGCCGGGACGGTAGTGAACAAGTTGCAAGGTTGGTTTTCCGCCTGGGAACGCTGGGGGGAGCGGGGAAAGTCACCAATATCACCAGAACAGGTTGTTTAACCATCCAAATGATTTCTAGACAGTTTTATTAAGTTAAAAAAGCTACCAAGTTCTCCTTTAAGATTATACTTTTATTAAATTGGATTATAATACAGAAACAGAACTGCTATAAGATCAGCTGAGGCAGAAACTCACATTATAGAGTATGGTTGTCCACCCTTCCATGGTAATGCACTGGAAGACAGTGAGTATGGAAAATAAGATGTTATCAAACTGAGTGATGCCATCATTGGGTCCGGGCCAGTTGTTATTGCAGGTATAATTTTCAGAACATTTCTTGAACCCACATTGCTCAGATTCAGATAAGACTAGAGGAAATAAGAGAGACACATTTATTTTCTTCATGTATTGAATATTAAATGTATAGTGATTGAGTTTTTAATTTTGTTTAATGTATCTATGTCAAATGTTTGTTTAATTTTGATTAATGTATCTGTGTAATTTGTCTGTTTGCTTTCCTGTTGGCTATCATGCAGCAAATAGGGGAGGCCCACAGAAAGAGGATGCGTTTACTTCATGTATGGGAGGAGGAGCCAAGACTCTAATTTCCAGGTCTGTATGGACCCATTTTTTCATGCAAATGATAATAATGTTATTCTTGTCAATTTTAATCTTATATTTTGTTATTTAATAATATACATGTGTATTATTCATTTCTTTTTAGAAGAATGAGTTATTTGTGACCCTAAAATATGCTATATGGTTAGATTAACAAGTTTCAGAGAAATTAAATTTTTTAATACATTTTTTTCCCACTGAAATTTTTGTGAAAGTCTGTTTCCAATGTTCTTTCTTTTTTAGTATTCTAAAGATTTACAATAGATCCCAACATCTGACATACATATAAATTAAAAGATGTATATCTGGTCTGTGCATGTTCTTACTTGTGTTTGTCAGTGTGTGATCCTCTTTACTTTTAATGCCTGGTACACATTGCCTGTGGAGTTTTCCACTGTAGAACTCTAGTCCAATAATGGCAAACATGAGAATGGCAAAAAACAGCAGCAGACCGATCTGTAGCAGTGGCACCATTGCCTTCATTATGGATTTCAGAACTATTTGCAGACCTAAAAAACATAAAAATATATATCAGTCACACATAAACATTAGTATTAATAAATAATTATGAAAATTTCAACCTAGGCTCATGCCCATAGCAACATTTTTACAAAATGATATTGCGCTTCTTGCATGTTTCGCGACACCTACAGTAAACCTAACCAATAGTGTTAACAAAGGCAAACATGAGATAACAACACATTTGGTGAAGCAACTATGCCATTTTTGCTGCTTCTACAAGTCTTTGAGCTCTTTTATCATGATTAGTGTCCCATGGGACTCGTCCCTGTGTGCTCCCCATCAGAAGTGCACAGCTGTAGCAGGTGAGCTACCGAGCAAGCTCAGTATATCAGAAAAGCCACATGTATGGAGCTGGCTATGTGATGTAAATGTCAAAAATGTATTACTTTACAAATCATGTACTATGGTAAAAGTGTTTTGAGGTTATTATCAGTGGCTGCTCGTGAGAGGAAGCAAGGGAGGCACAGCAAAATCCATAGCTGAAGACTTTTGCCTCCATTGCTAAAAAATGTGGCCAAACACCATAGAGTATTTCACTTTCAGCGGTTAGAGTGTTGAGAAAAAATACATTGCAGAGGATGCTACCCTCCCTTGGTATATCAACAAATCATTGTAGAGATGTAAATTATGTGATAGGCTATTAGTCTGAACTGCTACCACTGATAATGTGCCAAAAGATGCCAATAAAACAGCTTGTGAACAATATGTCATGTAATGTTACATTCCGTGACCATAAACTTGTTAGTCAGCAAGAAAAAATAACTCTAGAGGAGCATTTTGATAAATATATGCACCATATTACATATTCATTATAATTTTTACTGTTCTTCAATATTTAATGTATGTTTGAAGAAACATCATTTAAATGTGTATTGAATGAATTGGAGTAGAAACATGATGTAATTATAAAGTTAGTATTATAACTTTATTATTATAAAAAATACATTGAGTGCAATTTAAGTGTTTGTATAAAAATCTGTTAATTTTAACATTCAATATTATAGTAATTTAGACTTTTACTGCCTCTAGTGTTCATTTCAGCTGGAAACTGCAGAGAATTGTAAGTATTGGAGTTTTGCAGAAATGTAGGTAGAGGAACGCTTTTCCAATGAGCCGGTTAGAAAATGTACTATCCATTTCTTTAATGTGAAAATGACTACACAGTGTCCTAACCCGCTGTGATGTGACAGGTTACAGATGCTTGGAGTGGGATTTTGGACTGAAGAGATTTCACTTTGCAGCTACCCAGATAAAAAGACATATTGCAACAAACAAAATGCCTTGATGCATATAACTTTTTGCGGTTGGATTTATGTCTTCTTGTTTTATCGCTTTGAACCTGATTAGGACGCAGTGTAATACTTCTCTCAAACAAAATAACACAGTGTGATTAAGAACTTCATATAGATTCGTAAACATACTAGGAATGCCAGAAACCAGTTTAAGGGGCCGCAATACCCTCACAGCCCTCAGCGTTCGCAGGTCTAATGAAATATTCATGTGGGCTCCTGCTGTGGCCAGAATCCTGTTAACAAAATAAAAACAAACATAGGTTAGGCGAGGAAACGAAACAACAGTTTTGCAGGATATATAAATATTTCACAAATATGTTAATGATGATGTTGGGTAAACTACACAATCTCCATCAATAGTGACATGGTAATCGCCGCTATAGTGATGATTCATAGTGATACTGTAGATACAGGGGAGTAATTAGAGCAACGGTGCTCAATGCATGTGGTCCTTAATGAGGTAATCCCTCTCGATGAATGACAGCCAGCACACTTTCTAATAAGGGTCACTTCTGATTCACAGCTTTCTTCTAAATGCAGGTGATATTCATCAGGCATGAACAATGAGTCATCTCTGTCTTTCGTTCCACTCGTTTATTTCACGTATAGACCTTGACAAGAGCGCAGACATCTTTAGAATTTCGTGTTTGAACTTCTGTTAACAAACCGTCTAGCTGGTGAGGTGGATTTACTTATTGTTAACCAAAGTTATCATGTCAAATAAGAACAATAGAGGACCACGGTCCGGTTCTGTTCTGTGGTAAAAAATGTACTGCGATACAAAATAACTGTAGCCCCATTTTACCGTTTCTATAGTTTAAAGTGAGCAGCACGTCAAAACAACGGAGCTGAGCACAACACTCAGGGTTGTTTTCGGGAATGATCATTTGGTAATCTGATATTTTTATCTAGAGCCAAACGAGCTTCAAGCCCTTTCCACTCTGTGCACGTTGCTTCTCTTCCCTGCTAAAGATGTAAAGCAATACGAGAGCAACAGATGACATAGATATTTTAACAACAGTAGCAAAAAACATGGCGAGCAGCCAATAAATAATAATTCATTCTTTTGCTAAAACAATTCAGAAAATGAGAATGCTGCAATTATAGTCATTTTAATCTGCCATACAGTTTATGACTCTGACCATTCAAACCAAGTTTGTGACAAAACGATTTTTTTTTTATCTACAGTATATTTAGCATTAGGCCTATTAAAGGTACAATATGCAAGAATTTTGCATTAACCCTCAGAGGTCGGAGATCACGCCGGCGTGATCTGCTCGCTTTTTTCCTTATGAGTTGAATTGAGACCCAAAATACTCTTTTGACTTTGATTTTACAAAACAAGTTTCATACATCAATCGATTCTGTTAAATGTGTATTATTTTTGTGTATACTCACAATAAAAACAAAGTGTTGTGCTTTTTGCCAAATAAAGAAAAATAAACGTGATGCGAGTTCTGCCTTCTATCTGCCAGTGTCGTCCATTCTGAAACGCGTCCGAAAATGAACAATAACTCAGCGAATACTCAGTCAAACAGGCAAACAGACATACAGGCATGAAGCTTGAATTCTCTTCTCTTAAATGAAGTAATTTATATAAAAAACAAATATTCTCATGTTGTGAAATCTGTATTAAAAGAGAGCGATTCCAGTCGACCTCATTAGAGCTAATTCAAATGTAATGTGACTCCGCCTACGGAGAGCGCGCACTATTCAAACGCAAATGAATGAGGCAATCCAAGCAAACCTGTGAACGCCCACATATCAGTTTATTCAGATCATTACTTTAACACCGTCTCAGCAGCGCTGTGAGCAATAACAATAATGAAAAAAGTACCTCAGAAGTGCGGGTATATCGAGGAGCGAACTGAGGAATACTGTAAGTTTTTTTTTCTTCTCACGTGAATCGGGTTTCTGTTTTTGATGAATGAACGGCAGAGATGCGCGCTGTTTACCACAGCTCGCAAAAAGACAGTTTAAATTTAAATCGCGTGTGTGAATGAATGAGGATGTTTTAGCAAACTGTATTACTATGAGTAAAAATCGACTGAAATATGTTGAAATAAAATGTAGGCTATTTGTACGTATTTGTACTTAGCAATACGTATTAAACTACAATTTTATATGCCCTAATATTTCATAAAAACAACGTTACAGTCAGGCGAAATATGAAAGACAACATTTTGTTGACTAGATTTGAGTACAGTTTTTACTGTAGAATATACTGCCACATAAGCTTTTGATGAAAAAAGTAGCCTACCTCAGAAGTGCGGGTATATCGAGGAGCGAGCTGAGGAATACTGTAAGTTTTTTTTTCTTCTCACGTGAATCGGGTTTTTTGTTTTTGATGAATGAACGGCAGAGATGCGCGCTGTTTACCACAGCTCGCAAAAAGACAGTTTAAATTTAAATCGCGTGTGTGAATGAATGATGATGTTTTAGCAAACTGTATTACTATAGCCTACTGAGATGAGTAAAAATCGACTGAAATATGTTGAAATAAAATGTAGGCTATTTGTATAAGCAATACGTATTAAACTGCAAATTAACATTTATATGCCCTAATATTTCATAAAAACAACGTTACAGTCAGGCGAAATATGAAAGACAACATTTTGTTGAATAGATTTGAGTACAGTTTTTACTGTAGAATATACTGAATATATATATCAAATAAGCTTTTGTTTAGCAATTTTTATATATATATATAGCCTATAAAATAAAGTCATCAACTAAGATGTTAGCTGTTCCAATTTTGGCTATATTCAAACTAATGAATACATAGATAGGCCTAAAATGTAGGCCTATAATCTTTTTTTTTTTTTTACAAAGAAAGAGTACACTTGAAATATTGTTGAAATTTTAATTATTGTTGTAATTGTAACCTTTTTAATAAAATAGCAAAACATATTTACAAGATAGATGTAAGCAAAATCTTAAATGGTCAATATAAGTCTTCTAATTTTTTGTCCTTGCATTGTGGCTCAGTCAGTCAGAGTCACACCTGAATGAATGGCTAATTATGCAGAGTCATTATGCATAATGGGTGGGACATTTTGTATTCCAAGGTGTAAACCACTCCTCGTTCACGCCCACTCGCATAATGGCTTTCCAAGCAAAACCTGTTTTACATCAATTTAAATCAATGTATTGTTTTATCTGAACGATAAAGCAAGACTATTTTCACATAATTTTGAAGCCAGAACTCGAAGGAAGAACATCCATTTCTCAAAAGTCTTATTCATGCATATTTATTATGAGTTTTGAGGTCTTCTTTCAGCAACTTTCATTTTTAATTTTTTTAATAACCACGCATAAGCATTATTCTCTTAAAAATAAAAAAATATACATGCATGGTGATCACATATTTTGGTAGCCCTGTTTGTGCTATATAGAGTGAATTTACACCTTTGCCATTAACATGTTTATAAATAACTGAAAAAAGCACAAATGTCAGAGCATGTCAGAACACCTCCAGTGCCCAGAAAACACCTCAGACTCCAGAGGGTTAAAATATCCCATAATCTCAAGGCCAGTGTTGTATATTTTGTTAAGTTGATTACTTATAATATCCCAAATGTTTCCAACTATTTTTAAATCGTGAGAAAATTGCGATTTTAACCAAGGAAACGTGGTGTTAGAGCAGGGGGGAGCAGGGAGTCGCCAGTCAATTGCGTCACATCCGCGTTACCCTCGGTTTCCGCTCGTACTGCGTGGAGTCCTGGACAAATGCGGAAGTTGTAGTTGTAGCGTCTATCAAGCAACACACGTTAGCTTGTTTCTTGCAGTCGTTATGGAACACAATTATTCTTTACCGATTGCAGCTGGTTCTGTCGACAAAGCATGCTTAATTTGATATTTTCCAAATGTAGCATTCTGTAATAGTTATGTTTATGTAAGGGAAGTATTATTGCTTTAGATTTGTGTTTAGTTCATTGACATTGTTTATCACGTCTGGTGTTTATGGCCATGTAAATAAATAAAGCATGTGTTATACATAAAGATTAATCAGTATTTTGGCAAATGATGTGGGTATGTTCGAATGTACTTTTACAACAATTGTTTAGAACACGTAAAACTGCGCCGCGTTATCACAACAATGAATTCGACATACAGTAACATGATAACCAATGTAGTATTAAACCTTACTTTTCTTGCGGTTAATTAATTTTAATGAAATAAAAGTGTGATGAGGTTTAAGAGTCAGGAAGGAAGAAGACAGGGGTCGGCGTGACTGGGACTTAATTAAAATAAAGCAAAACAAACAAAAGTCGTGCACAACGCGCATTCACCGTGGCAACCGCGACGGCACAAAACAGTTCAAAAATGAGAGCTCGGATCCACCGGTTTTCTTTCTCTGCGTCCAATTTTCTCTTCAGTCTCTCTCTCGTTCCAGCGCGGCTTATAAGCGGTCTCTCCACGCGGATCACAGCAATAAGACAGGTGTTCGTCATTTGCACTTGAACTACTTGCGTCCCACGCTCGTCTCTTCTCTCTCCCATTACAGACCGCGCTGAACCACGCCCCCCTCGCCACAAAAAGCATGTCATTATAAAAATAGAACTTAGCCTCATCCATGAACATGATTTTTCGATTCCCATCTGACTGATTTACATCCACGGTGGAGTTTAAAACGACAGTTCCCATCATTCCACGCTCCTTCACATCGTCATCAAGCTACGCCGTTGTTGTTGTTTGGAATGTAGCGCCCTCTCGTGGCAAAAAATTCTTGCATATTGTAGCTTTAATCAGCATGTTAAGAGCATTTCATAATAAAGAGTTATAATTGGGAAAAAATATATATTTGTAGATAGCAAGGAATACCATTAAAACTTTGAAATTGTTAGTTAACTTTGTTTTCTACATATGAGATCATTTTTATGATTATGTATGTTTGTTTATTTTTAGTAAATACTTATTTTAAGCAAAACAAAAAAATGATCCAGACTTCAAGAGGAAAACCCTGAACCCCCATTCAGTATATTTTAGCAGTCTCATGGCCTTCTGTCATACATAGGTATCTAAATGTAAAAATAATAGCCTAATAAAATATCTGATCTTACCATTTAATATTCATATCCAATTGGGCTCAAATGATGAAATATAAAAAAATATATATATTAAATTTATTTAAATTCTCAGATGCCACTGCTTTGGCTCTCGGGACCCAACATTTTTACCTATGAAATCTATTTAGGATTTATAAAAAAAAAAAAATCACTTTTACGAAGTATTACTGCTGCCCACAGTGCACAGATGGAAATAAAACTATTCCAAATATATATATATATATATATATATATATTATATACTGTATATAGGCTAACTATTTTTAAAAAATGATTGTCCGGACCTCCGCTGGGAAGGAAATCGAGAGACCAGACCTCTTGGATCTTTGATTGAATACCCCTGGTCTATGGTATGTCCTCATTTACACAGCCAAGTAAATGTGTGTGTGTTTGCACTTTGCAGGGGGCCACAATAAGTGATAGCACTGAATGGGTGAGTGTGGAAGGGGCAGGATACAACATAGAAAAATAAAAAAGCTAAGGGTTACCTGAAGTGTCACTGATCTTAAAAAAAGAGATCTCTGTACACCCCTTACAACATCTGAACTCCAGCATGCTTTAGAAACCCTGCTGAAAAGACCAGCATGAATTTCCTTGCTGATCCTAGCTGCTTTATGCAGATTACACATTTAATCATTTAGCAGGTGCTTTTATCCAAAACGACTTACAAATGTGGAATAATCACAAGTAATTTATCATACAAATCCAATTTTATTGGATTGCAAGAACCAAAATAAAATCATAAAAAGTGTAATACATATTAGCACACAAATATACATACATACATACATACATACAAATATACATAAATACATCTACACTCACCTAAAGGATTATTAGGAACACCATACTAATACTGTGTTTGACCCCCTTTAGCCTTCAGAACTGCCTTATTTCTACGTGGCATTGATTCAACAAGGTGCTGAATGTATTCTTTAGAAATGTTGGCCCATATTGATAGGATAGCATCTTGCAGTTGATGGAGATTTGTGGGATGCACATCCAGGGCACGAAGCTCCCATTCCACCACATCCCAAAGATGCTCTATTGGGTTGAGATCTGGTGACTGTGGGGGCCATTTTAGTACAGTGAACTCATTGTCATGTTCAAAAAACCAATTTGAAATGATTCGAACTTTGTGACATGGTGCATTATCCTGCTGGAAGTAGCCATCAGAGGATGGGTACATGGTGGTCATAAAGGGATGGACATGGTCAGAAACAATGCTCAGGTAGGCCGTGGCATTTAAACGATGCCCAATTGGCACTAAGGGGCCTAAAGTGTGCCAAGAAAACATCCCCCACACCATTACACCACCACCACCAGCCTGCACAGTGGTAACAAAGCCATGTTCTCATTCTGTTTACGCCAAATTCTGACTCTACCATCTGAATGTCTCAACAGAAATCGAGACTCATCAGACCAGGCAACTTTTTTCCAGTCATCAACTGTCCAATTTTGGTGAGCTTGTGCAAATTGTAGCCTCTTTTTCCTATTTGTAGTGGAGATGAGTGGTACCCGGTGGGGTCTTCTGCTGTTGTAGCCCATCCGCCTCAAGGTTGTGCATGTTGTGGCTTCACAAATGCTTTGCTGCATACCTCGGTTGTAACGAGTGGTTATTTCAGTTAAAGTTGCTCTTCTATCAGCTTGAATCAGTCGGCCCATTCTCCTCTGACCTCTAGCATCAACAAGGCATTTTCGCCCACAGGACTGCCGCATACTGGATGTTTTTTCCCTTTTCACACCATTCTTTGTAAACCCTAGAAATGGTTTTGTGTGAAAATCCCAGTAACTGAGCAGACTGTGAAATACTCAGACTGGCCCGTCTGGCACCAACAACCATGCCACGCTCAAAATGGCTTAAATCACCTTTCTTTCCCATTCTGACATTCAGTTTGGAGTTCAGGAGATTGTCTTGACCAGGACCACACCCCTAAATGCATTGAAGCAACTGCCATGTGATTGGTTGATTAGATAATTGCATTAATGAGAAATTGAACAGGTGTTCCTAATAATCCTTTAGGTGAGTGTACAATACAATATATGCTGGTGAAGAAAATTCAAAGATGAAGGGTGAATTTACAGAGGAACGCAATAGATACATTTTCCTGATTGATCATTGCTGTGCGGGTCATCATAACCATCCCTACTAGCACCCTCCTAAGATACAGGCCAGAAAAGTACATTGTAATAATGTGATATCATTATTGTTGGTCCGATTAGAATGAATAGAATCCCTCTTCTCTAAGGGGGAACCCATCAAGGGCATGGCTCATTATAAAATGCTAATGTTGTCTTTTATTTGCTTTGCCACCTAACAGGAAACGGCAACTCATCTGTGATGCAGCATGCAGGGAAATGAGAAGAGCATTAGTGTGTGAGTGAGAGAAGCTTTTATCTGCATTCGGTTTCTGACAGATACCCAGTGGATGCCATGTGTGTAACCTGGGATGAACCGTCCATTCCAACATCTCAACCAAAGCTAAAAATTCTCGATTCTCTCATAATCCAATTCACGTGGCACTCCTGTTGTTGACTAATTAAACTCCATCCCATTCAACCCCATGAGATGAGATGGACTGCCAAAGAGAGGTGCATGAACACAAGACACACACACAAAAAAAGGAAGACACATAAAGAGACAGTGAGATCGTCGGATGAGAGTGACTTTGTATGGAATGGGGTGGGTGATATGATCAAAATCTTATAACTCAAAGTCATTTTATTTGAAGATTTGTGATAAAAAAAAATTGATACCATTGAAATTTCATCATTTTTGCCACCAATTTCAAGGTCGACCATGGTACACTGCTGCGCACCGACATTGCGCATCTTGTGTTGTCCTTGTCCTTGTTGCACACGCAAGTGACTATTCTCTGTCAACCAATCAACGTTCTGCAGCGAGTTTAGCTCCAGCCTTTAGGTACCGGACTACTGTGCTAGGTACCCCAACGGAAGGGTCCCAAAAAAGTGGTATGGTTCGGTATTTTGGTACCATTCACAACTTCTGACAGATGAAACAGAAATAACTGCATACCGTACTGTACTTTAGTGTACCGTACTGCTCAGTGGAAACGAGCCAAAAAACTGCTTGCCAAACTCACAATTAAATAACATATTTCAAATCAGCAACAAATTCTGACATGAGCTGTCCCATAAATGTTGTTCCTTATGCTCAAATAGCCATTTTTTTAGGCTAGACAAGCCAATGCGCAACTGCAGTCCTAAGCGCGAGTCTCAAGTTTCTATGGGAGCCAGAGCTTTTAATGGCAGCTGCAGTGACGCAATGACTTTACCAATCAGCGATTGCCACTTTTACTTAGTATTCCGTCATATTGTGCATTGCACTTTCTCCCATTCATAAGTAATAGGAGTGAACCGTCTTTCTATATCTACAGTCTTTGGTATGAACTTGATATCATAGGCAAAAGCTAACACAGGCATCAAGTAGAAGCCAGTTCAATGTAAAATTAGTTAAAATTGTTGCAACCATGAAGTCTGGTTGTGCAACTGCAATGAATGCCCCTATTTGAAATAAAAAATAAAAACCTTTATTTAAGCTAAATAAATAGTAAATTTAATCTAAGATTGTTGTTCTAAAAAAGTTAGTTTTAAGTAAACTGCTGTTTGCAGACGCGCTCTCGCCCGATCCTCAAGCAATGCCAAGTGTGCCATTCTCAACATTTCTCACAATAAACACCTTTTACACAGAAGCAGATTACAGACCTCTCATCAGCCAGCTGTAAATACGAGTATTACTGTGTTATTCAGAGAAACCTCGCAGCTGAAACTATAATGCAGCTTTTCTTAACTGTATATGACATGGAATTTATTTAAGATTAAATCAAATTGTATTATTTAATTATATAATTTTATATATGGATTATATAATACAATTAATGCAACATACTTTAAAATAATTATGTCATGTTAGGATGAAATATAACTTCTTAACATGATTATAAGGCTGTACAGAGTAAGTGATTTTTGCGTACGTGTGGTTTCAGTTGTTCCTATATTTTTTCATAAATTTAGAATACATTTTATTACGCCATTTTTGGTGAATCATGTTTTGTTCTTAAAATCGTTCGTATGCAAATTTCACGCACAAATATGCACAGTATGTGTATTTAAACGATCAAGCCTAATTAGGCGGCAAAAAGAACTTGATTCAGTATGTGTGTGCTCTCTTAGACAGCGCTCGGAAACCATCTCTCAGACTATCTATATAGCGAAACAAGTTCTCTTTTGCTGCTTATTGCATTTCAATGTAAAATGTAACTCCACTGGTTTCTAATATTTGAATTCAATACATGGCCCTGCCAGTGTAAGAGGACAAAAATAAATAATGTAAAATATTGAATAAAATACTTGCTCTCATAAAATGAGGCATAGAAATAGTTCAAATAGAAAGTGCCAAGTATCTGTTACAACTAGAACAGGGGACAGCAGATTCAAAGATACCAGTTCTTTATAGAAATGTACAAATACAAGGAATGAATCCGGTTAGCCAACAGCATCAAAGAAAGTCAATGGGTCACCACTTAACTTGAACTTAAAAGTCTCTTTTTCCTTAATAGGTACAGGTGAATAGAGATTGTCAATGCAAGGAAGAGGATGATGATCGCAAAGGTTAAGTATCCACAAGGCAAGAGGGCAGAAAGGTAAGTCAATACACCAGGTAAAGAGTGACAAGATCAGACAATGTGAGAGTGTGGATGGCATGCTTAAATGTGGTGCTGCTGATAGGGTGATGATTGAGTGTTTGCAGGCGGGAGCCAGGATGCTTTGAAATGTAGTGATGTGGTGACTGGGCTGGTGACTGGAGATTGCGACAGTATCAGGTCAAAAAATACAATTCAGGTCCAAAATTTTCATGACAATTAAGCACCCCCACCCCAAATTTCATTATTAAAAATAGAAGAAAAAGAAAATAAGAAAATCTTATTCTCATGAATAATATGACTACTGCATGTGAAAGCCCCCTCAAAACGACCCCCTGGGGCAGGCCCTGGCCCTGAAAGAATGACAAAAATATAGCTAAAAATAAAAAAAAGCTATTTACTGTATAACGCGGAATTTCGCAGAATTTTTGATGAATGAAATAAAAAGCAGTTCAGTACACTTGAAATCAAATCGCGATATAGACTAGTGTGTGAATATTAAACTGCAAAAAAACTATTTAAATACGAATCCTACATGTTCTGTGTGAATGAATGGTGCAGACTAGCCTGGGTTTCCCCATACTGCCTTGCTCGCAGCGCGATTTTATTCACGCTGCTAGGCAGTCTGGACACCATGGACCAAATTTTCCCCTGAAAAAGGGAACCAATCACAGAACGGGGAGGGAGCAGCAAGACGATGACGACACCGAAGCAGTTTGTTTATATCTATGGATCCAACATGGCATCAGACTCGACGTTACCTTCTACCCTCATGTTTATCTTGCACAAACGGTAATATTCGCTAAACGCCATCGTGTACAAATAAATCTTTGACCCATCGTCTTTTTCCTCGTCGAATTTCTGTCACTCTACATACGTCATCTGGTATAATTGAAGCGATTGGCTATGAGCTACATACAGGCGCATATGATAGACATTCATAGCGCCCAATAAACGGCTCTGGGCATTCGTAAACCACGCCTCAAATACGAGAAAATGAACACGTGGTTCCCGTTAGCCAGGCTAGGTGCAGACGACACGCAGTTTCATTTTCCTCTCTCACACACACACACACACACACTGAAGCACGTGTGAAGCTCGTGCTGTTTTTTGTCTATATGAGGACACGAATGCATGAACTTCATCTCCAGACTCTAGATCCGCTCTGAAAGTCACTTCGCAAGCAACCGCTTGATTTGAGAAAAACTATCGTCATGTCATAAACACAAACTCAAAGGTCTTCACGGCAACCCGTCAAAATAAAAGTTCGGTTTAACTTGACAGAAATATATTACTGTTGTACAGTAGCATTTAGATACGTCTCAATGTAATAATAATACTAACACTAATACAAATAAATAATCATCAAAACGTTATTTTTTTCTGTTTTAAGGAATAATCACAATTTTTCTTCCATGTTTTAATTTTAACTGTAAAGCTCATTGTACAGCACGTTGTTTGACAAAAAGTTGAATTTCATATGATTAAAAGAAATTAAATTAATGTTTATGTCTTCATTTGATCAAGTCCTATCAATGAGGAGCACTGCCATTATGGTTCATGCTCTTGTCACCTCACGCATTGACTATTGCAATGCTCTTTTTTTGGTCTTCCCTTCAAACTTTTACACAAGTTACCGTTAGTGCAGAACTCTGCAGCACGTATCATTACTAGAACTCCTAAGATGGAAAACATATCTCCAGTTCTACAACAACTGCATTGGCTTCCTGTTAAACAGCGAATTAAATAAATAATTTTGACTCTTGCTTACAAAGCACTGCATAACCTGGCTCCTTCCTATTTATCTGACCTACTTTCAACCTAAACTCCCTCTCCAACTCTTAGATCATCACCCACATTCTCCTTAGTTCTTCCTCGCAAGCGCTTGGCTTCCATGGGATCTCGAGCTTTTAGTTACGCTGCTCCTTATCTGTGGAACTTGCTTCCACAGGACATTCACAATAGTAACTCTTTCCCTATCTTTAAATCTCGTCTGAAAACGCATCTCTTTAGGCATCTCTGTAAAGTGTCCTTGAGTGTCACGTAAGGCGCCTATAAATAAAATGTATTATCATTATTATTATTATTTTTATTATTATTAATTACCAGAGAAAACACAACACCGAATTTGTGTGAAAAAAAAAATCATAGAATTTTTTTTAATGTTGTATATTAGTTTATTAATTGTATAAGTTTCATCATTTCAATTAATTAGACATGCTTTTTGATTACTAAAATTTTTACACCATGTATCCGTAATGCCCGCTCCGCTAGTAGTTTCGGGGGGTCTACCACCCCCTCTGAAAAAAATCCTAGGGGAAACACTGAGAAGTATCCAGAAATACAAAATGTTAAATCTTGCACAATTAGAAATACTGTAAGCTGTTTTATAGTCATAAATTCAAAACAGCAAATATCTGACACAAATGCAGTTTTTATCTAAGTGCACATAATGCTACTCTGCAGCACCCTCATTTCCCCCAGCTTCCTGCAGCTGTGCTCATGAGCATTAATGAAGACCTGAATTAAACAATGCTTAGGAGACAAAATACAACTTCAACATAGTCTTACACAACTTCTGTAGCCCATCCATAGTGAAATTAATAACTGCATAGAACAAACCACAGAATATTTCCCACCCAAGATTTTCACTCCATTTTCAGCAGGGCTTTTTAACAGTGGAATATTAATCCCAGACTGTCCTGCATATTAGTCACATCCGGGGTGTCAAGGTGGCAGGATGTCAGCGATTCTATTTAGGACCTGTGAAAGAATTAAAATAGCAGCACAGGAATGAGATGAAAGACTTCACTGCAAGACTGCTAAAGCAAGAAAGAGAGAAAATTGCTCCAACAGATGCAGGGCGTCTCTAAATGGCAAGGACACAAATGCTGCAATCAGAAAAAATGTAAACAAAAATTAAAGGATAATAAATTAGATGGAAAATGTTATGATGAACTTGATTTTCTAAGATATCTGACAAAATTATTTGTTGCATTTATATAAGTGGCAGAATGATAGTTTTCACTAAGAAATCTGTTGAGAAAAGTTTATTAAAGGGGTCATATAATGCCATTTTTGTACAAGCTAATATGATTCTTTAGGGTCTAAATTAAAAGTTTGTAATATACTTTAATTAAAAATTCTCATTAGTATTGTAAGAAAACACTAATTTTACCTGGCCAAAAACAGCTCTGTTTTCAGCACGCCGTTTCAGTGCATGTGTCTTTAAATGATAATGAGCTTTGCTCACCCCGCCCCTCTGTTCTGTGGGTACACCGTATTAGACATTCTCTGACCGTATCTAACACAATAACCACGTGTTATTCGTTATAAACGTGGGATTATGAATTATATTGAGAACGTCGTACATAGAAAACATGCCGTAATGTACCCTGAGTGTAAACCTTAGACGCATTCATCGTGAAGCCTGCAGCAAGGTTTGCAAATTTCGCAAAGATTAATATAAATACTAATATAAAGGTTAATAAAACATTACACTCACATCTTCTGGAGGTTCAGCAGGAACACGTTGGTACCGATCCGTTTTTTCTCGTTTGTGAAGCTGTCTGGTGTGAAATGATTCGCGCAAACGATCGTGGGGAATCCCCGTGAGGGAATCCCCGCGTCAATCCTTTGGGCATATCGCTTCAAAAACAAAACTCAGCCACTGCTTCTTCAACGGCTCGGATTTAGGAACATCCAAATGACTGCTGTGTTCCTTATTACATCTAAGAACAGAACACTACAATCGCTTAGACGCCATTCTACTCCAGCATATCAACAATGGCGGACTACTATGACGACGGCTGTCACAGCTTGCTCAGGGCGGGTCTTGTGTTGAAACACGGCTGTCAATCACAATAGCGGGAGGGGCGTACGATCTTATGACGTCACAATATCGAACGGCTTGATTTCAGAGATGGTCAAACATATAAGGAGATTAAAACAAAACCACTGGATGGATTTTTATCATGATAGGATGGTTGTGTACAGGCACTGCCAACAGACATTTCAGTGCAATCAACTTGTAAAAGTGCATGTATCATTATATGACCCCTTTAAAGGGGTCATATAATGGTACATGCACTTTTACAAGTTGAATGTACTGAAATGTGTGTTGGCAGTGCCTGTACACAACCATCATATAATGATAAAAATCCATCCAGTTGTCTTTTTTAAATCTCCTTATATGTTTCCCCCCTTCTCAAATCGAGCCGTCTGACCGTGTGACGTCAAAAGGTCGGACACCCCTCCCACGATTCAACACATACCCACCCTGAGTGAGCTGTCATCATAGTCCGCCATTGTTGATACGCTGGAGCAGAATGGCGTCTCAGCGATTGTGGTGTTCTGTTCTTGGGTGTAATAACGATCACAGCAGTCATTTTGATGTTCCTAAATCCGAACCGCTGAAGACGTAGTGGCTGAGTTTTGTTTTCGAGGGGAATATTCTCCACGATCAGCGTCAATGCTTTCATGTTTGCGCAAATCATTTCTCACCAGACTGCTTTATAAAGGAGGGTCAGTATAAAGCTGGTTTTGTTAAGAAGCTGCTCCTGAAAAAAGGATCGGTACCAACTATTCGTGTTCCTGCTGCACCTCCAGGAGAAGTGAGTGTAACGTTTTATTAACCTTTATATTAATCTTTGCAAATCACTTGCACGCTTCACGATGAATGTGGCTAAGGTTTACAATCAGGGTAGCCTGGCTCCGCCCTCCTTCGTACTTCCGCTCAATTTCATTTTCCTTCAGTACTACGTCTGGGACTGCTGTATATTCTTAGGTTTCCAGAAATCAATTTTTTGTAGGACCAATCAGCGAACAGAGGGAGTGGCTGAGAACGATGACGTTGATGTAGTGCGTCAGTTTGAGTTGGAGTAATGGCAGCGGAGAAAGATGTGAGAAAAGCTATTCGGTCCGTTGTTGCAAAACTGCCGAATATACAGAGGTTAAAGCCGGAGCAAGAACAATGTTTGCTAAGTTTTGTTGGTGGCCATGATGTTGTGGCCCTCCTCCCCACGGGGTTCGGGAAAAGTTTGATTTTCCAGCTCACTCAGCTAGCACTAGAAGTGCCAGAATTCCATAACTACTAGAACTGCCACAAGCGGTCATTTTGATCGCTATTCAAAACTCTGTATCTTTAATGATAAATCCCCAATTGAGAGATTAATGCATTTATTGTATTAGGATGTCTTTTAAAAACAAAACAACACCAAACTGTACATTTAAACAAGTTTAATTATAATTTATAAATAAATAATATTCGTAGATGCCCTGAACAAAATGACGGAGATGTTTTCATGTTTCCACTGTTCGATCGCGCCCGCCGACACACACACCATATTCCAGCATTGCAGCCTGTTCATTATAGCCATAATAAAATATAATAATAAAATAGTCAACCTAACATATAAAAATTCCACTGCTCTGTTTCTCAGTAGGCTACTGGTAGGCTACAATTCGTACCATTTTATGCGTGTGAAGAGGATGATTTTTTCCGTCGATATTGGAACGTGAGTGAAGTTCAAAGCCTATGATAAAGAATAGTTTAGCATCCAAATACATCGCAAATGTTGAAACATTTTGATTCTAATTAGAGTTACGTGAGCCCAACGCCGCTTACTTTCACTTTCGCTTATAAAGCATTTCATTTTGGCTTTAGTTATTTTTTCATTCTTGTTCTGTTCTGAATATCATTACATTTAAATGATTTGTTGTTGAATATGTTTAGTGTATTTTTTACCACATTTTATTGTTGCGTATATTGGTATAATAATACCGCGAAATTCAGTGCGGTCAATATGACCGTTTATGGCCGAAATAGGTAAATATGTTCATTTGTTTTTTTTTGTTTTTTTGCTTTATGTGTAATTTACATAGGTAATTTATATGAAAAACATTTTAAATGAAAATACAGACACTTTTAGTAAAAGTCAGGTACCAGCAGGATTGTATTTATTTTTTCAACAAAGTTATTGCAGATATAAAATTCAAAACGGTCAAAATGACCGCCATGGCAGTTCTAGAGGTGAATGAGTTAGCTAAGGGAAACGATAGGGATGCAAATCAATAGTTGTTGTCGTCTCCCCTCTTGTTGCACTAATGGAGGACCAGGAGGAGGCAGAAAAGTTGTTTCCGTATCGCGCAGTAGCCGGTGATCACTGTACAGCATTTGCGGCAGATCCGAAACGACCGCAGCGGCATATTGTTAATGATTAGACCCAGCTTCGACAGTTGACTGAATACATCACTGTCCTTATACATTTTGAATTTGTAAATGTTTCCGGCCGGTTTCGGCGCATGACATACGTCACGACCACACGTTAGCGATTGGCTATGGCAGATCCTGAGTGACTCTGGGCAGATCCAATAGTTTTGAACTTTAACAGAGAACCCGCCTACAAGAAAGTAAACGTTTCTCAATGGAGAGATTCCAGACTCTCTGTACAAATGAAATGTACGAGAGTCTGGTAGAACCAGGCTACAATCAGGGTACATTACGGCATGTTTTCTATGTACAACGTTCTCAATATAATTCATAATCCCAGGTTTATAATGAACAACGTGTTATGGTTATTGTGTTATTACAAACTGTGTACGCACAGAACAGAGGGGCGGGGTGAGCAAAGCTCATTATCATTTAAAGACACATGCACTTAAATGGCGTGCTGAAAACAGAGCTGTTTTGACCAGGTAAAATTAGTGTTTTCTTACAATACTAATGAGAATTTTTAATTAAAGTGTATTACAAACTTTTCATTTAGACCCCAAAGAATCATAATAACTTGTACAAAAAAGGCATTATATGACCCCTTTAAAACGATCATGCAAGCATTGATGGATCCATCTCTACAAATTATGTAACATTAGCACATGTTCAATTATGCTTACATAATTCATAACAGCTTGTGTTTATAAACGTTAGCATTTACAAACTATCACTGCCTAGAGACAAACGCTCTTTAAGCCTAATGCAAAGATACATTCATATGTATAGAAAGAGAGAACACAAATTTCATGCAAGGAAAGCATCATTCCTCACTCTGAGAGGAGGTTGAGAGGAAGGAGAGAGATCTTGACTGTTTTCTGTGAAAACAATATTGTGTGTGGGTAGGTCAGGAACACAAAGCTGGTGTGAAGACAATTCCCTGGCACTGAATGAACAGTACGACATGTTACAACTAACAAAAGACCACAAGATCTCCATAAAAACAGTGCAGAATGAGCTTCCTGTGGTCCATGTGAGCCTGCTGTATAGCAAGAGTTCATACTAATGATTAACAAGCAGGATTAAGCTCTGCAAATGGAAAGAAATGACACTAAATGTAAAAAAATAATAATCTAAAACTACAATATAGCCAATATTTACTTAAGAAGAAAAGCTGCATAAGATACTAATGCATAAGACTTATTAGAGATAAGGCCTATATCTTGTATTTCTGTATACATCTTGACATTTCTTGTCCTTAAATTTACACAATTTGCAAATCCAAATCAACTTGCTGTAAAATAAAAACTGACCTTAAGAAAAAATATTATCAGTTTGTGTGTTCCCTGCATGGGAACTGAACCTATGACATAGCATTGCAAGTCTTTATGATATTCTGAGGTCATATTACAGAAACACTACAGCAATTTCAGTTAGAAACTTAGAATTTGTCAGAACTTGACTTTAGTCTTAAAGGGTTAGTTCACCCAAAAATGAAAATTCTGTCAATAATTACTCACCCTCATTTTGTTCCAATCCCGTAAGACTTTCATTCATCTTCAGAACACAAATTAAGATATTTTTGATTAAATCTGAGAGCTGGCTCACTCATTCATAGGCTGCTTGGTAATTGCATCTGCCGGCCCAGATAGGTGATAAAGACGTCGTTAAATTTTTCCAAGTGACTACAGTGGCTCAACCTTAAGTTCATCAAGCGACGAGAATACTTTTTTGTGTGTAAAAACAAACAAAAATAACGACTTTATTCAACTATTCATTTTCTTCCGTGTGGGCCTCTGACGTGAGTTCACGAGAGCACGACGACGCATGCACGAAAACTGAGAATTTGTGTTACGAAGATGAACGAAAGTCTTACGGGTTGGAACAACATGAGGGTGAGTAATTACTGACAGAATTTTCATTTTTGGGTGAACTAACCCTTTGAGACAAGAAGTTTATGTAATACGGCCCATCACCCACTAGGTGAAGTTTGATCACTTAGAAATGTAATACAACTTTCTCAACATTTGCATAATTTTAATAATTTACTGTCCATAGAAAATACAGTATTTGCTTGTCCAAATCCAGAAATAATGATGCGTGCCTTAGCAAACACTGACTATTCTATAAAATTTATTTTTAAAAAAGGTATACAAAGCCTGTGGGTTGTATAATCTCTGTTAGCCAACATAGCCTATGCAAATCCCAACCTAATTTTAAAATAAAAGACCACTATGCCACTTGAAATAACACCTAATTTGATCTGCAAACCAAATGTCAAAATGTGCAAATCCTCTCCAGATTTCTAAGATATCATCACATGCATTTAAGCAGTCCACATCACTCACACTTGTTGATATTGTGCTATTTTCAGTCTTCTGTCAGTTAGCCAGACAGTACTGGTTAATGATCCTTCTCTGCCCGCTGCAGATACACGGCTCTTTGATGGGCCCCTGACTCACACATGCAACCGTTACATTGTGACAGATGGCATATGAATCATTAAGACACCAGTAGATCAATTATTCATCATGGGTAAAGAGCAAACACTTAACTAATTGTCAAACATGCAGGGAGAAATAGACAAAGAGAGAGAGAGAGAGAGGAGAGAGAGAGAGAGAGAGAGAGAGAGAGAGAGAGAGAGAGAAAGTAAAAGACAGAAAGAGGCAGAGAGCAGACATCTGAAACCATAATAAATTACAAATGAGTGCTAATGATTCCCAATCAGAGTGTTTTAACCCTTGACCTTAGCTGCTTGATTTATTTTGCCTTATAAAGCAATCAGCCCTGTTTGGCAAAGTAAGATGCTCAGATGGAAAAAATTCTCTTCACTATCATTCAGGAGCCAGGAGTACATATTAATGCTTTACATGAATAGTTTAATATAAAGGTGCAAAGCAACTAGGATGTCTAGGATTCATCGAACAAAGAGTGAATATAACAGGTTTTGTAACACAATACATTGGGTTTTTTTAGCATTGAGTCCTTACACTCAATTTTAAAGCAGGGATTTTTCACACCCTCACTTTTTGCCAACACTAGTGTGAGGGTGAATCAGATCAGGTCCTGTTGTAATCCTCACACAGGAGGTACATGTTCAGACCCTCCTCACTAGCAGCTGAACTCTAGTTCAACAACTAAATAATAAAAAAAAAAAAAATAAAAAACACTTTACAATAAGGTTTCATAATTGTTGAACTAACATGATCTAACAATGAAATCTAACAATGACTTCTAAATCATTCATTAATATTAGTTTATGTTAATGTCACACTTTTTTTTTTTTTTTCAATGTTTGGGTAGTTTTTGTGTAACCCAGATCATGGGTCAGATGTAACATCCCAGGGGTTGAGTTATTGACCGCGGGCTTTTCGCGACCTCTTCAGGAGAGAGCAGTGCAGCTCCGTCAAATTGGTGCATGTCTTCGGTAAAATACAGGTTTGTGTCCATTTTTTGTATCTATAAATTCGTTTCTGTATATAGCCTAGTTTAAATTTTATGCAAAGCAACATAAATGTGAGTCACCTAAACAAACGTCGTGTCGATCTTTTCGCGTGATGGAAACGCCTGACACCTTGCATAAAATTGTAGGATTTTATTTAAAATAGATACAGAATATAAATGCTTAGAAAGTTAAAATATGTTCTCAGAACTGTACAATGATTGTTTATAGACAGGTTCTAGAGTCAGTCACAGCATATTTAGCCTACGAGTGAAATGCAGGGTGGCAGTCTGAAGTTAGAATTTCCCCCGCTAAACATAATGCAAGTGCCGGCACGAGATCCAGCGCTGTTGCGGTGGAAACGGAACAACAGAGACTGGTCAATTACACTTGAATTACTTCTAAATGTTTAATTTTTACTTATAATATTTGTTAAATGAGCTTAAATGTATGCAATATATATTCAAAACTATATAAAATATGCTTTACTGTAAAATATGATAAAAAATAAAGAAATTATCATGTAAACCAGTGGTCGTGTGGAGTTTTTTTTTTTTTAAGTTTAGAGGATTTAAGTTAATCTGTAAACATTAATTAATGTATGAAGTAAAAAAGTAAAGAAAAAAAAGTACTATAGTAAAAATGCATCAACCCAGTATGATGGTTTAAAGCAACTCATTATGCTGGGTAAAATTAACCCAACAAGTTCTGTCCTATATTTACCTAGCCCTTGGGATGAAAACAACCCAAATTAGGTTGTTTTTAACCCAGTGTTTTTTAGAGTGCAGCATTAACTAATACATTGTTAAAATCAAACGTTGTATCTGTTAAAATTATTTAATGGAACTCAACTAACATAACTAAAAATGAACAGTATTTTTGGTAACACTTTATAAAAAGGTTTCTAAAACAACTTTTTTTAGTTAATGATCTGTAAGACTGGGGCTTTATTAGTGCTGTTCATTGATTCAAGTACATTTTTTTACATTTGGGTATAAAGTGTTTTAATTCTACAATATATGGTGTAAAAACGTCTGCCTCTTCAAGTTGAATGGTGGCTATACTGCAGTTGAATTTTCCTATTGGAAGTTGTGGTGCCGTGTGACGTAAGCAGGCACCAGCTCACCACGCCCTTAGTATGAGCTCACCACGCCCTTGGCATAGGTTTAGCCCCTGGTATAAAAACATCTTGTTCCATCAAAACCACTGTAGCGAGTCAGGAGTTGGAATTGTGAGTATTGAAAATGATCAGGATTGCGTATATTAGCATCTAGTTAGCATTGCATTTATATAGTTATTTAGATTATTTTGTGTAGCCTAGGTAGTTAATTAGCATAGTTGTTAGTGTAGTATTGTTAGAAGCATAGTTAGTTAGTAGCATAGTATTGGATCAGTTAGGGTAGCTTCAAGTTAGCGTAGATTTTTAGCATTAGCTTTATCTGTATTTAGTACAGTGGTTAGGATGGGACATAGGTGTAAGGTCAGAACGCTCAGCCCCACACTCAGTTCTTTAGGGTTAGGGTTAGGGTTAGGGTTAAGGCCCGTTCACACCAAGGACGATAACTATAAATATAACGATAAAGATATAATTCTAAAAATCGTTCTCCATATTAAAGAATAACAGAGTTCACACCACAACTATAACGACAAAGATATGAGGAACGATATCGTTGGGATCACTTTCAGAACGATTTTTTCCCAGCTGTCAAACGATAAAACACTGACAACCAATCAGAATCCATTCTAATTTAAAGGTCTCGCGCATTTAAAATGGATCTGGATCATCCGGGCGCGCGCGTGCTTAGAATAAAAAGACCGTTATCGGTCGTTGGTGTGGACGCATATATAGTTATCTTTATCGTTATCTTTATAGTTATCGCGCTTGGTGTGAACGGGCCTTTAGGCTCTGCCTACTTTTTCAGCATTTTTTAAATATTGCCAGTGGGTGGAGTTAGGCTCTGACCAGGGGTTGAGTTACCCTTTAACTACATTAGTTAACTAGACTGGGTAAACCCAGCCAAACTGCAGCTCAGGCTGGAAACCTGTACATTCTTCTATCCTGCTTCCATTACAAATCTGCGGGGACCAATCACAAACTGGCTTATCCACCTGGCGCGCTATTGGTAGGTTTAATCCAATCCAATTCCTTTTAACCTCTCAACGATGCTCAATGGCTTCTTTAGTTTAGCAAACAAATCACTCGAGTGGGTGTAAATACCACTCACTTTCATGTTTTTTTTTGCACAACCTGCAAAAATTGCTCGATGCCATTGCTGCTTCTGCAAACCGCTGATCAATGCTACAAAACAACACGTTTGTTGACACGTTTACTGCCTGGAGTTTTCGCTGCAAAGTACGTCACCCGGATCGTTGGTCTGATTGGTTGAAGGACTATCCAATTGTGTACAGAGTCATTTGAACTAATGTTCAATCTGAAAAGACTGAGCTTGGTCTGGTGATAGCCAGACTATTAGTTAACATGAAACAATAATAACTAATAACTAATACAATGCACTGTCAAATAACATTAACAAACAATGAACAGCTGTATTTTTATTAACTAATGTTAACACAGATTAACAAATACATTCACAAATGTATTGCTCATGGTTAGTTCATGTTAGTTAATACATTAACTGATGTTAACGAATGAAACCGTTATTGTAAAGTGTTACAGTACACTCTTACTGTACTGTTTCATTGTTAGATCATGTTAATTCAACAATTATGAAACCTTATTGTAAAATGTTTTTTATTTGTTTTTTGATTTAGTTGTTGCATCACTAGAGTTCAGCTGCTAGTGAGCAGGGTCTGAACATGTAGCCTACCTCCTGTGAGAGGATTACAACAGGACCTGATCTGATCCACCCTCACACAAGTGTTGGCAAAAAGTGAGGGTGTGAAAAATCCATGCTTTGAAATTGAGTGTAAGGATTAATAAATAATACAGCAAATGTCTTGTTTATTGTTAGTTAATGCATTAACTAATGTTAACCAATGGAACAGTATTTTAAAATATTTCTGAATACAATATAAATGAAATATGAATATGAATGCTATGAAATATTATGAACATCCCCATAGCCCCTATAACTACCCCACACTGACTTTAATGTGTATCAGTTAGCTCATCATCTGAGGTTCAAATGCTTCCTCCACCATCACTGCAGATTCACACAGCACCAGAGGAAATTCTCCCTCCATCTGGCTATATGACACACCCCTATTCTCACCATAGCAACCCCAGGCTCAATCAGCACTGCCCCTGATGGTCTTTCCTGTTGATTACAGTGAATATAATTTAAAACCTTGGTGTGAACAAATAATTGTTACTATTATTAAAATCTTGCGGACTGTACTATGAATGGTTTCATAAATGTATGTTTACAACATAAATGTCAAATTCCTGATTGTGATAGGTTGGTCCAAGTGTGTTGATTACATTTTTAGAACTACACGACTATGATAGTAGTAGCTCCAGGTTTGTTGACCACATTACAATGCTCACTTTACCAGACAGAGAGAATTTTTTGACTGACACAGAGTGTCCCATCCAGTTATTACCCATCCTGTCTGTGTGCCAAGGCAGTGAAGGAGAAATTACAGGCCCCAGAACAGGTCCTCGTCATGAAGAAACTTGTTTAGCCGAATGATTTAAAATAGAGAGCTGAGATTAGACTGAAAACTGAAAAGTTCTTGCATCAATTTTATTAGTTAATTCCTTCATTTAGCTCTCTATATTTATCTTATCCAGTTTTGAACTTCCTTGAAAGAAAAAGGAATTGGAAAAAGACACAATGTCAATCTGTTAGTTATCAAACATGGGAACCATCAAAAATTGTCATCTTATGAGCAATACACAGAGCTCATTAGTTTTACAAAAAAAAAAACATACAATACATGGCTTAATAAAACACGTTTTTCCATTCCATGGCCCGCAAGTGATCGAAAGATAGGCAGAGCATTCTTATTTCAGTGTTATTTAAGCACAATTTCCCACGTACATTCAGTTTAACAGCAAGCCAAAGAGAGCAAGGTTTTAACTGAACTATACATTTTATACACTTACATTATGTTCTTGCTCCATTCATGCAATAAATGCAGGTTCTTAAATTAGCTAGGTTTTCTAGCATTTTAACTGCTCATGGTATGGCCCATTTCAGTGGCAGCCAAATGACACTTCAAAATCAGTAAGGGCTATAAAAATTAGGGCTGGGTAAAAAATATCGATTTCTCGATTTTAATCGATTCTCATTTTTACGAAATAATATCGATTCTTAAATCCCAAGAATCGATTAGTTATCCTGGTTTCAGTTGATGAATGAATGGAACATTGTTGTGCGCATCCCATCCAATAAATCGCAATAATCTTTGTGCTTTGTTATTATTGATATGGAACAAAGTCTCAAATTTCAAATTACATCCATTTTCTTACGAAATTCAAAAAAACATAATTACCGTTTTGGCGCTGTGGCGTGAGATCGCTCTGGCTCAGCTCTAGAGAAGCAGCAGCGCGGAGTGCACATGATCTTCACTTCCGCCATAATAATACCAGTTACAGCGTGAAATAAACATGAATGAGCATCTGAAAGTGTGTTAAAAGATACAGAGTACAACTTATCGAAGTCACATGGAATCGCTCAATTAGTGTTTCAACCGTGGAAAGACGTTAGTAAACAATGTCATTTACCTCAGGAAAAACATATCCAGTGACCATAAACTGGTTAGTCAGCCAGAAAAATTAATTCTAGAGAAGAGCATTTTGTTAAATATATGCACCATATTACATATTCATTATAATTTTTAATGTTCTTCAATATTTAATGCATGTTTGAATAAATCTGGAAAGTTTTTTATGACAGCCACCATTTAAATTTTTATATAATTTCATATAACTTTATTATTTATTATAAGAGCATTTTGTTAAAGGTCCCGTTCTATGCCCCTTTTCACAAGATGTAAAATAAGTCTCTGATGTCCCCAGAGTGTGTATGTGAAGTTTGAGCTCAAAATACCCAACAGATCATTTTTTACAGCATGTTTAAATTGACATTTTTTGGGGCTCAGAAAAACGAGCCGTTTCAGTGTGTCCCCTTTAAATGCAAATGAGGTGCTGCTGGACGACACAGGGGGCGGAGCTTCATGAGCTCGTGCTCAGTCTGTCAGGAAAAATTCATCTCACGGAATGATGATAATATCAGAAACTCTCAGTAACGGCGTTCATTTCGAGTCGGACAATAATGCCTACAGAGTCAGAGTGCTGTATAGAGATGAAACAGGTATAGTTTAGTAGTTTAATTACGGTTATTATAACGTATTTGTCATCTGCTTGTAGGCTATGTATCCATTATTTATTAATAGCCTACAAGTCTGCTGTCTGAATGATGATCAAACATGTACTGATGAGTTTAATAAAGTTTATTGTACATCACACAAAAGATGAAGCGTCAGTTTTACTTCAGAAAATCACCGTAAGAGCTGAGTAAACACAGTAGGCTAAGTTATAAGAAGTGTGCAAGTAGCCAGTAGAGTTGAGGGAGCATTCCTGTGGGCGGAGGTAAGTCAAGAAACGGTTCTGGTGATGTCACTAATGCAGGATGTAGAGGGGTGTAGTCCAATCGAGCCGTTTTTTGTAGTCAACTTCTGTTAAATAAAATATCTCGCTTGGCATTGAACTTTGAGCTTTATAATTTTACAGATATTATTTATGCTCTAACAGCAACATTACACACTAACTAAAGTTTGAAACATGGAATCGCATGCAACGGGACCTTTAAATATATGCACCATATTACATATTCATTATAATTTTTAATGTTCTTCAATATTTAATGCATATTTGAATAAATCTGGAAAGTTTTTTATGACAGCCACCATTTAAATTTTTATATAATTTCATATAACTTTATTATTAGTTAATTAGTAGGCTAATGAAGCATATAGGCTACAACTGACTCCCATAGTTTACAAAATAGTTAAGAGATTTGTTTTCCTTGAGAAAATTTGCAATGTATTGTACCTGATATCCAAAATAATCAATATTGAATCGAATCGTAATCGAAATCGAATCGAATTGCAAGCTTGTGAATCGAAATCGAATCGAATTGTGAAATTTGTGTCAATACACAGCCCTAATAAAAATGCATATTCATGTTTACAATTAAATATGAAGATATTTATGATATTTTTTAAACTCCCCGTTATTCGCACCTTAATAGCACGCACATATTTCTACCAGTTTCACTTGTGTGATCATCAGCCTCTGCTTTTCCATTAAACAGAAAATAAAATTCTGGTGTTATTTTTTGATGGGTTGGGGAATTCTACAGCCCTTCATCAAACTTCTCAACACACAGCTTGCATCAGATTGTTTATAATAAATGCACAAATCGTAAAAAAATAATATTATCTGTGCCTAAATTTTGATTGGGTGGGCAAGGCAGATGTTTCGGTGGGCTTAGCCTACCCCTCCCTATGCCTATCCCGCCCTGGTTTGAGTGATTACTTTGTTTTTTGAACTGATTCAATGTCAGTTACAGTAACTGTCCAAATGAACCGATTCCCTTAAAGGTCCCGTTCTTCGTGATCCCATGTTTCAAACTTTAGTTAGTGTGTATTGTTGTTGTAAATAATAATATAAATAATGATATAAATAATATCAGTAAAATTATAAAGCTCAAAGTTCAATGCCAAGTGAGATATTTTATTTAACAGAAGTTGCCTACATGGAACGGCCCGTTTGGACTACATCCCTCTACTTTCTTCTTTAATGACGTCAGTTGTCAATGAAATTTTAATTAATCAACTTAAATTAATCAACTAACATTTGTTTTTCTTGCAGGAACAACATTCATATGCTTTTAATGTGTCAAAACTCTTTGGGGAAAAACTTGTGACTTGTGACAGTATGTGTCTATGTATATTAATAACAAAAAGGAGAAGTGAAACTAGACAGTCTGTTAGAACAAATTAAGTCATCATTAAAACCTTGTGATAAGTAATCACAAGATAAGAGTTTGCTTTACCTAGTAACAGAGGGGTTTGCATATGAAGAACCAATCAAATAGTGGGGAAATTATGTAATGCAGTATGAAATTTAAGTCATACCTCCATACTATAAAAACTGTTGTATATGTGTTTTTCGGTGGGATTCTCAATGGAATTTGTCTGAGATCCTCCGGCCTTGTTTCTTGGGAGAGATTCCCTGAGAACTGCTCGGGAAGATCTCCTGGCCGTGATTAAAGCATTTAAAGGACATCTGCAGGTCTGTTTGTCAATTTATTCCTGCGCAGGAAACTAGTTTAGGGAAGCAAGTTAGTTAGAAACTCGGCCAGTTGTTGACTGAAGTCGCAAGAGCTAGAGTATAAAGGTATTGGTGTCGAGTGTAGACGCCAGGGATATTAAGGCAGGTGTCGAGTGTAGACGCCCCGGATATTAAGGCAGGTGTCGAGTGCAGACGCCCCGGATGTTAAGGCAGGTGTCGAGTGCAGACGCCCCAGATAGTTAGGTTTAGGGAAAAAATCCATGACAGTTTTGGCGGGCCATCCAGGAGTCCTCGGAATCTCCCTCTGTCGGATGGACAGGGAGCGAGGAACCACGTTGTCTTCACTCTGCAGACTGCAAAACCCTGTTCGACAGAGGGACCATTCCAGTCGGGCTAAAAGGACCTAAAGTATTAAGGTAGGACGACAGACTTGACATTTTTCCTTTAAAATGCTTCTAAATTAATTAAAATGTTTAATTAAAAATTGGCTTTTCTGTTAAGTAAATTTTTGAAGAAAACTGGTAATCACATCTAAAAGATTTAAGGATTTAAAAAAATGTTTTACCTTTGCTAAAAATATTTTACCTTGTCTATTAAGGGCAATGAATGATTATGGTTAAATTCAACAAAATTACCATATGTTGAGTATTTTATTTGTTGTTTTTGAGAGTGCGCCTAGAAAGCTCTTAATGAAACTTTGTTCTGCAAATAGCAACTTGTCATGCTGGAAACCAGATCCAGGAGGGGAAAATACCCTGAGATGCTGTAGTAATGAAACTTGCTATTTGTTTGAAATTTTGTTTGAAAAGACTTTGATTTTGATTGAATTAAAGAAAGGTTAATAAAGAAAAATAAAGATAGATAAAAAGAGAAATGTTGAAATGTTGAAATAAGATCAATAGATAACTTAAATGAAGAAATTGTTAAAATTATAAATCATAATAATAGGAAAATGCATTCTGTGATGATTAGGAAATTTTGAGTAATGAAGAAAATTTTATGAGTTAGACTTTGATTTTTTAAAGTAGATGAGATATATAGAACTGAGCAATAGAATTTAAGCAATTCACTGCTTTTGCTCTTAAAGTGAAAAAAAAAATAAGATATTAAATAAACGTGTCTAAATAATATACATTCTATATGAAGGCGTCTAGAATTTGTATCCCGTTATCCCTGGGAGACAGTGTGAAAAAATGGTTTTGATCTAAGAGATTCTAAGAGTCAATGGTTTATGTTTAACTAAGATAATTTTTGTGCATAGTATGAGAATGAGATTGGGTGACCAACTTTAAATAGAAATTGTGATTTGAACAGGCACAGAACAGACATCTTACAGTCATTTTATTTTGGTTTCTTGTAAAAAAGAGAAAAGAAAGAATTCTTTTTGTTTACATTATACACTGTATTATAATTAGAGGAGTTTTCCTGCTTTTCTCTGCGTCTTTGCAAAGAAGAAGTGCTTGCTTTTTTCCGCAATGAAGGACTAAGCTTTTTAATAAATTGAGGAATTGCTGTGTTGTAAACCAGAAGAGACTTTTGGAAATTAAGCTGTTTAATTTGATTTTTGCGGTTCTCTGAGTGTTCAAGATTTCAGACAGCTGCCTTGAAAACTGGGATGACTGCAGAAAAATAAAAGAGGAAGTGGGGCCTGCAGCCGCCCTCCTGAAAGAGGAAGTTGAGACTTCTGAGAGGGGTCAACATGGGGAGACTGATTCAGCCTGCGAAGGTGACAGTTCACTTGAGACTTTTCCTAAAGACAACTTTGCCATGCATTATGACATTTTGTGGCAGGAAATGCAAAAGCCAGCCAGATGAGAGTGCCATCACAGCCTGACGATCCAATGTATCAGCCTGAAGTTCAACTGAATGACAATCCACACAGAAAGACAATCAGCCGTGTGGGCTAGGTGCTGCCTTTTCAATGATCACTACAGAGACCGTTTCAAATTTAGTTATTATTTAGCTTGATTGTTTTGATTATCCACTGGTTTCAGCAATTCTTCATAATTCTTCATATTTCTGCATATTCTTCTCTGTTTAAACTAACTCTTTGAATCTGCTTTCAATAGGTACCAGTCAGTAACAGCCCTTCTGCAGGAAGTTCAATAGCGGAAGTTAACATACAGTTAAAACTGAGGCTGGATATGGCAGTGAGAGTTATGTAAAAGCATTAATAGGTTATTGACTATGAAGAATTCCATGGAAAAGAAAAACGCAATATAGGCCACAAGGAGTCTAAAGAGAAATTATGGTTAGAAAAGCAAAAATATTGGTCACTCCATTTCATTTAAAGGTAATTTTCTAGATTCAATAGAACAATGTTTCTAATTATAAACTTTTGAAATCACATGCTGTCATCATCATGGGTACGAGATGGAAATGTTATTTTCTTTTTGTCCATGGATCTAAGATTGTGTGAATATTTCTAAATCTTCTTTTAAATAGCTTATGAGCAACAACAAAAAGTTTGAAAAATTGAAATTGTGCAATGAATGACAAATTGCATTTGAGAAATTTAAATGGATTCTCTTAACTGCAATTGTAGATCTATATGATTATTATTAAAAGTGTTTAATCTATTTGATTTTTGAAAAGTTAGGTTTACGTCCACTGTTTAAACTCAATCACATGACGACTGCATCGGACATTTGAGTTGATTTGATTTGATTTTAAAGTTGATATCCTAACGTTCAGACACTGTTGCAAGGGGAATGCCACAGTGTGTCTACGTTCAGTAGTTTCTGTCATCGTCGAACTTTGTTACGTTCCCCATTCAGTTCATAAACTGCTATGGCAGACAAGAATGTATGAATCTCTGGCCAGAGAGGGGTGTCAGAGAGGGGTGTGAGAGAGGGGTGTGTGAAAGTGTGTGAAAGTGAGTGTGTGAAATATGGTGTTCAAAGACAAATAAATGATGTCAATCAAAACAGGTTAAAATATACCCAACAAAACCACGACCATGGATGATTTTGACTAACTATCCTGGTCTGGGTTTATTGTTATGGCAGAAATAAACAATGCCACACCTGCGCAGCGTATAACTTTGGGAAGGCAGAGAGCAAGCAAGCTTGCCCTGTCCACCCCATATTTAACATTTTACTTTTTGCAGGATGTCATGTTGGATCTCATCGAACAGAACTGATTCTGTTCCAAATGTATAAAAATATTGTTTTGTTACTGTTTAACATGAAATTTTACAGGTCTCATCAAAAAAGGACGACCGGCCAGATAAGCAGATGAGTCTGGCGACATGATACATGATGTTGTAATTAACAAAAATACTTAAGATCTCCATTCACAGGTGAAAGCAGCCATGAAGTGGTTCACTCCACAAACAAGGTCCCATCTGGGGTGCGGTGATACCTCTGTCCGATCATCTCGACTTAAACTACACCAACCAGCCTCAACAACCCCAAACGCCGATACCAACGACAAGCGTCAAGTAGAGGAAAACAGGCAGTGCTAGTAACTGACCTCCTTTTTACCAACGGTGGAAAGACCTTGCGACAATTCGCAAAGAGTTATCAAGGTGAAGACGGACCGTCCATGGGGCAACGAGATGATCAACACATCTGGAGGAAGATGTGGACCAACTAATGGTTTAAGTTTAGCATGATAATTAATTTTGTGTGATGTTTATTGATGTTGTATTTGGTTCAATCAAACTAGATTGTAGGACTGTATGATTTAGATCTCATGATTTGAACAATTATTGATGAATTTGAAAATATTTCAGGTATATGTAAATTTGGAAAGAGGAAAATCTCTTATTTCTGTAGAGTATAGGGACTCTAAATGAGTACATTACTGTAAAGATAATAAATAATCTAGGAACTATTTTTGAAGAAACTTGAGGGTTTTAGAACCCTAATTCAGATATCATAGATGCTAAAAAGAATTAATAGTGGCAATAGTTGTTTTCTAATAAGAGAGGATAAGTTACTTTGCCGGACTAGGTCCGAATAGATAATTGGGTAAACTTCTATAGCGATTAATTAATGACTACATTAAATATTTTTTTAGGTGTTTCCATTTGTTAAAATAGCGAAAGAAAAACTTTCAAAAGGAGATTGATTTTGGGAAACATATTTAATTTCTGGATTATTTTTAGTTAGAGAAGTTACCAGTGTGATTATTGAAATGTTCCTTTCATGTATTGTCTAATGTCTGTATTTGATATCTGAGAGGTGACTGCGGGTCTAGTCTATCTAGGAATACAGTAACAGTACTTGCTTATTTAGCCCGGCTTCCAGAAATGAAATATGGACTTGCTTTGTTGAGAAAGGTCTTCAACGTATTAGAAAAAATATAAGCACAAAGTTAAAACCTAGACCAAGAACAATGTAACTCAAACATGTCAAATCTAAACTGAATCTAAACAGTTAAGACATTTCAGTGAAATAGAATATTTGCTCATAAAGCAAAATTCTAAAAAGCTTTCTTAATTCTGAATGAAGTTACAGATTTAATGATCTGGATCAATGGATCCATTATGAGCTATTCCGCATTGCAAACAAATAGAGGCAGGACATGTTATGTCCATCAGTTAATTCTGAAAAATAGAATTTTAGGATAGGTAATTAATGATTAAATGGCATATCAGCTGCTAAAGCTATTCTCATGGCAAGAGCTTGGGTTAATTTTAAAATAATGACATTGTTTTGAAACAAAATAATACAATTATTGATATTTGTGTTAAGGATAAAAATGAAAGATTTTAGAACCACTTTGGTTAGATTTTATTACACAGATCCTTAAATAGATCTTACTAAGTAAAACAATCGCCTGCTTGAATTAAAAGCTAACAAATAAGGTTAAGAAAAATCAGCAGTTATCACCCTGTTAAAGGCTTAATAGATCAATGTGATTCAAAAATCCAGAGAAAGATGATAATTAAACTTGACTCAAGGTCTACTAAAGTTATAAAGTGTAATGTACTATGGTATAGTGTTTTAGTGTTCTACTATAGATGGAATTAGATTGCTTGAAGATAGAATATAGGGAAGAAGATGGTATGTGTGGAAGTTACAAGTAGTTAAGTTAGTATGTGGAAGGTTTTAATTACAACTTAAGATGCTGATTGAAGGAATATTTGACAGGTATTATAAAGTAAAAGATGGAACATGGTATGATAAGAGAAATCAGGTGGTATTATAGTCACTGACTTATAATGGAATGATAATGGTAAAGGTAAATTAGATTGCAGGTAAATCAGGCGGGTATAGAATAAATCATTAGAGTAATTGAAAATCCAGATTCATATTTTATTTGGTCGTTGAGTATGATTACGACCAGAGAGGGGAATGTCAATGAAATTTTAATTAATCAACTTAAATTAATCAACTAACATTTGTTTTTCTTGCAGGAACAACATTCATATGCTTTTAATGTGTCAAAACTCTTTGGGGAAAAACTTGTGACTTGTGACAGTATGTGTCTATGTATATTAATAACAAAAAGGAGAAGTGAAACTAGACAGTCTGTTAGAACAAATTAAGTCATCATTAAAACCTTGTGATAAGTAATCACAAGATAAGAGTTTGCTTTACCTAGTAACAGAGGGGTTTGCATATGAAGAACCAATCAAATAGTGGGGAAATTATGTAATGCAGTATGAAATTTAAGTCATACCTCCATACTATAAAAACTGTTGTATATGTGTTTTTCGGTGGGATTCTCAATGGAATTTGTCTGAGATCCTCCGGCCTTGTTTCTTGGGAGAGATTCCCTGAGAACTGCTCGGGAAGATCTCCTGGCCGTGATTAAAGCATTTAAAGGACATCTGCAGGTCTGTTTGTCAATTTATTCCTGCGCAGGAAACTAGTTTAGGGAAGCAAGTTAGTTAGAAACTCGGCCAGTTGTTGACTGAAGTCGCAAGAGCTAGAGTATAAAGGTATTGGTGTCGAGTGTAGACGCCAGGGATATTAAGGCAGGTGTCGAGTGTAGACGCCCCGGATATTAAGGCAGGTGTCGAGTGCAGACGCCCCGGATGTTAAGGCAGGTGTCGAGTGCAGACGCCCCAGATAGTTAGGTTTAGGGAAAAAATCCATGACACAGTAGAACAGTTTTTTGACTAACCTCCGCCCACAGTAATGCTCCCTCAACTCTACCGAAATTCGTTTATGTACTTGCGCACTTCTTATAACTTACTGTGTTTACTCAGCTCTTACGGTGATTTTCTGAAGTAAAACTGACGCTTCATCTTTTGTGTGATGTACAATAAACTTTATTAAACTCATCAGTATATGTTTGATCATCATTCGGACCTGGTCCGAAACAGCAGACTTCTGGGCTATTAATAAATAATGGATACATACAAGCAGATGACAAATACGTGATAATAACCGTAATTAAACTACTAAACTATACCTGTTCCATCTCTATACAGCACTCTGACTCTATAGGCATTATTGTCCGACTCGAACTGAACACCGTTTCTGAGAGTTTCTGATATTATCATCATTCCGTGAGATGAAATTGGCCTGAGAGACTGAGCGCAAGCTCATGAAGCTCCGCCCCCTGTGCCGTCCAGCAGCAGCTTATTTGCATTTAAAGGGCACACACTAAAACAGGGTGTTTTTCTGAGCACCAAAAAATGGCAATTTAAACATGGTGTAAAAAATGATCTGTTGGGTATTGTGAGCTGAAACTTCACATACACACTCTGGGGACATCAGAGACTTATTTTACATCTTGTGAAATGGGGCATAATACGGGACCTTTAAAATGAATCAGACCTGCGCTACAAAACATTGATCCCAGTCTGTTTTTTTAAAAGGTCTCAACAGACAATCAGTTCATCGTGTGGCCATAGACCACAGATCATGTAATCTTTTTACTATCTATGTTGGACAGATGGGAGTCGTTGCAGCAAGAATAAAACCGGAGGTTCTGGTTAAGTCAGAAGAGACCACCCACTGGTCTCAACAAATGCTTATATTACTGAAAACAGCACTTCTAACACTCCCAAAGGGCAAATTCACACAATGGTGTATTTCTTCGTTTTTAGAGACTTATTGTTATGGCCTGCTCTTTTCTGTTTTATTGCTAAAGTGTAGGACAGTGAGCATAAGAAAAAGAGAAAGGAAGAAAGAAAAAGAGAGTGTGGAGCTGACAGCTCAATAAACTATAGTGCAGAACTACAGTAGGGCACTACTGTGTATTTAAAGTTATTTCTTCACTTCATATTATATGATCACTATCACTGTCATATGCTGTCTAACTCATCAAGACACCTTGGCAACATTTATGTTCCCTTTCTATGAAATGCCAACTATAAACAACTGGTATGAAAGCAACCAAGCCAAATTAGCAAATGTGAACTACTATGATGACAAACTCATATATATATACACATATATAAAAAACAAAAAAAATAAAACATTTTTCTAATGAAAATATATCAAAATCTATTTCATCCTGGAGTTGTAGTATTACAGCTGTTAAACCAGCCAACACTGCTGAAACAAGCCTATTTAAAATATCACCAGGGCTGGACTGGGTAAAAAAAAAAAAAAAAAAAAAATTCAAACATGCATTTTGGCCCAGACTGGCCCACTACATATGATCATAAATACCACCCATCTTTGCGCGCCCTTGAATATGTAAACAAATCCTACTCCTTAAAACCACTAAATGTAACAAGTAAGCAGGAATGAGTGAGAGTTAACATATTAAATACTTCCAAAAATTGACATTTATTAATACTATTAAACTGTATACTCAACAGAGATGAATCCTAAAACATGCTATAAGCTGCATTGGCATAACAATATATGAAATGGACAAAAAGTTGTTAAATAAGTAAACAAATAAAGTCGTGTGGATGTCTCTATACCAGTGTTCTTCAACCCTGCTCCTGAAGGACCCCCAACACTGCACGTTTTCTTTGTCTCCCTAATCAAACACACCTGATTCAACTTGCTGCTCTATACTATTCAACCTACAGCCACTAATAAATAATGAACAAAACAAGAATACTGCAAGCTGACTCAATGTTAATGTTGATTAATGGTGGTTAACAAAAAAAAATTCTCAATTTCAATAAGACAATGTATCAGAGACAGATTTCTCAGCGCCTCCCTTGCGTTTCTTCATCTCTCACTGACTATTTTGACAGATGTATACTGACACTGAACACTCGCTCAGAGCCCAAAGGGGGAGGTGTTTAAAGATGTGATTGAGCCAGTCCAGGGTCAATTAAGAAAATAACCAATGTGTCACTGATCTATGTGTTTCATGGGCTGGTCTGTCAGAAAAAAAAATCCTAGGCTGACTTTTTTTGACCAATGCATCAATGCACAAAGATCCCAGCGCCGTCAATGAAACAAAACAAAACAAAACAAAACAAAACAAAACAAAACAAAACAAAACAAAACAAAACAAAACAAAACAAAACAAAACAAAACAAAACAAAACAAAACAAAACAAAACAAAACAAAAAGAATGGGCCGCTGATGTATGAGTTCCCTTACGAGAACGTTCTCTCGTACTGCGTTGAAAACGCTGTGGGAAAACTCCTTTTCTCGAGAATATTGAAGCCTTTATTTTAAAACGCATTGCTGCAGCACATGCGAGAGCTAGAAGCTCGCGTGAGCGTGCTGATTGGCTTGTGCAAAGCAACTGCACGAACCAATGGCGGAACAGCAGAGGAGCGCGAGCCAATCGGGGCGCTTGGCACTCTGCCAGAGTCAAGCGCGCGAAACTGCACGTGACAGAAGAGTATAAATACACAGAGAATCCGCCATTTGACAGATTTTATCTCCTTCAGCTTTCGACTCACCTCGTCGCTGATTCTCTCCGAGTGAAGCCGCTCGTCGTCGAACAGCCTTCCAGCGGAACTGCTTCGCATCCCGGCGTCTGCCAAGCTGAGCGTTTCCCTGTGGCATCCGACGAGTATCCTTTTTCTAACTCAAAAAGAGCATTCTAAGAGAGCAAATCGCTGTTTTCACAGCGCGCGGCGTTGTTTCAAATGCCGCTCACCGTGTGTGACTCATGCGGGGTCTCCCTGCACGCCTCTGACACACACTCTCTGTGTGTTGCCTGCCTCGGCCCTGAGCACGCCGAGGCAGCGCTCACTAAAGGCGGCTGCCTCCACTGTGACGGAATGCCTGTTGCCACGCTCCGTGCCAGATCTTCCGCCGCCTCGCTGAGTGTTCCCGCCCACCTTCCATCTTCGGCGCCCCGTGAGCCCCGTAGGAAGAAGCGGCGTGACCAGAGGCCTCCTGAACGCGCTCATCTGGATGAATGCACGCCGGGTCTCTCCCCGCACGCTTCGCCCGCGCCTTCATCTCCAGTCCTGTTCTCACAGAGCGACCAACGCCCCTCTTCTGAAGCGGCAGGTCTCGTCTCTTTCGGTTTGTCCGAAGAACTGGACGACGCTGTTTCTATGGTGGCATCTGAAAGTGAGGAATGGTCGGGCTCCGCGGACCCCGCCCCCCTCTCTCAGCTGGATCCCATTGACACTCGAGCGAGTATCGACGCCGAACTCTTCCGTGTCATGTCTCGCGCTGTCGAAGAACTGGGACTCGACTGGCTTTCCCCAGCTGAGCCTACCAAAAGCCGCCTCGACGAATGGTACCTGCCGGGGCGCCAACAGGCCCCTCGTCAACGTGCCGCCCCCTTCATGCCTGAAGTTCATGATGAGCTCACTAAAAGCTGGCGTGCGCCCTTTTCAGCGCGAACGCGCTCTTCAGCTTCTTCAACGCTCTCCTCTGTCGACGGCGCTGAAGAGAAAGGGTATGTTTCTCTACCTCCATTAGAGGAAGCGGTCGCTGCACACTTATGCCCTCCCACTGCTGGGAGTTGGAGGGCTAAAACCGTGCACCCCTCTAAGCCGTGCAGGACCACTTCGGCTCTCGCCAGCCGCGCTTATGCTGCCGCCGGCCAAGCCGCCTCTGCACTCCACGCTATGGCGACCCTGCAGGTGTTTCAAGCTAAGCTCCTCCGCACTATGGACGAGTCTGGCCCGGACCCAGACACCTTCAAAGACCTCAGGAGTGCTACAGATTTGGCGCTGAGGGCCACAAAGACCACCGCGCAAGCACTGGGCCGCAACATGTCTAGCCTGGTTGTCTTAGAGCGCCACTTGTGGCTTACTTTAACAGAGATCAGGGACGCTGACAAAACCGCCTTCCTCGACTCTCCAGTCTCTCCATCCGGTCTCTTCGGCCCTTCTGTAAATGGCTTCGCTGATCGCTTCACGGAGGCTCAGAAAGCTTCAAGTGCTATGAGGCACTTCCTGCCCAAGCGCTCTAGCTCGGTCCAACGGCGCCCCAAGAGCACGCCGCGACCGGAAAAGCCCGCGTCTCAGGTTCTCCAGCCCCTCCCCGCGGCTGACACCACTCGACGCCTGAAGCCTGCAAAACGATTCCCGTTTCCCAGGCGCCAGGGCCCTCGACCGAAGCTGACGCTCGACCATGAGCCCAAGAAGCCGTCCTAACCGGCAGGAAAAGGGGTCTATGTCCCGCCGCGGCCGGACCAGCCCCGAAGATCGCTCGAGTGCTTCTCACAGCTCCCTCTTCAGTTCAGGCGGCTGGAGCAGTTGTGTATGCAGACAATGGGCCCGTCACGTGTTACGCACCCCTGCACCCAAACGCTGTTTTAACAGCGACCCACACAGAGCACAAAACGAGCAAAATTTCTCCTCTGACTTCATATCAGTTCGAGACCCCGTCTCCGGGCGTTCCAGATATAATGATGCCTCTGGCTCTTCGGGCTCTAGCCTGGCAGGCTATCCCAGGAGTTTCAGAATGGGTGATAAACATCATAAAGCACGGCTACTCGCTTCAGTTTGCACACAGACCCCCGCGCTTTCGCGCTGTTGTTCAAACCTCGGTCAGCAGCACATTACGTCATGTCCTCCGCACCGAAGTATTAAGTCTGCTAGCAAAAGGGGCTATCGAGAGGGTTTCCCCTTCTCTAAGCGAGTCAGGCTTTTACAGCCGTTACTTTCTCGTTCCGAAGAAAGACGGCGGCCTGAGGCCCATTTTAGATCTCAGACATCTGAACAAGGCTCTCATGTCACGGCCGTTCAGGATGCTCACGACCAGACATATACTGGCGCAAATTCGCCCAGGCGACTGGTTTTTCTCAGTAGATCTGAAAGACGCTTACTTTCACATTCAAGTGAATCCCCACCACAGGCTATTCTTGAGATTCGCCTTCGAGGGACAGACATACCAGTACACGGTTCTACCGTTTGGACTGGCTCTGGCACCTCGTACATTCACGAAGTGCATGGATGCAGCTCTCTCCCCCCTGAGACAGCGGGGAATGCGCATTCTAAACTACCTCGACGACTGGCTCATTCTGACTCAGTCAGAGGCGGAGTCACTACTCACAAAGCCTGGCTCCTCAGCCATCTAGAATGTCTAGGGCTCAGGGTGAATTTTTCAAAGAGTATTCTGTCACCCAGCCAACGTATCATGTTCCTGGGGACAGTATTCGACTCCGTTCTTATGAGAGCATGGCCCTCCCCGGCCCGTGCTCTATCGATTCAGCGGCTCGCCGCATCGTTCACGGAGGGCTCTCATGCACCCCTCAGAACGTTTCAGAGGATCCTTGGCCTTATGGCCTCAGCATCATCAGTACTCCAACTAGGCCTACTGCGCATGCGTCCTCTTCAGCTATGGCTAGCACCTCGGGTGCCACCCCGCGCCTGGCACTCAGGCCGATTGACTATCAAGGTTGATCAGCGCTGTGTTCAAGCCCTGGCCCCTTGGACGAACGCCAGCTGGTTTCAGCAGGGCGTGAGTATGGGGGTGGTCTCCAAGAGGAGGATGATTTCAACAGACGCTTCCAACTTAGGTTGGGGAGCCCTGTACGAGGGCAGGCCTGCCTCCGGCCTCTGGTCGAGCTCGGAGAAACGCCTACACATCAACTGCCTCGAAATGAGGGCAGTTTTTCTGGCCCTGAAAACCTTCCTCCCATACCTGGCTGGACACCACGTATTGGTCCGGACGGACAACATGTCAGTGGTATCTTACATAAATCGCCAGGGCGGCCTCAGGTCCCGCAACCTGCTTGCCATAGCCACCCAGCTACTGTTATGGGCTCACACCAATCTGCGCTCGCTCAGGGCAGCTCACGTGCCGGGCATGTTGAACACGGGAGCAGACATGCTCTCTCGGGGCAGGGTTCCCCCAGAGGAATGGTCTCTCCACCCTCAGACGATTCTCCTACTTTGGGGGGTCTTCGGGAAGGCAGAAGTAGATCTCTTCGCCTCAGAAGACAATCGTCACTGCCCAATCTTCTTTTCAAAGAGCAGGGATGCGTTGGCCCACGACTGGCCCAGCCTTCCCCTCTATGCTTTTCCTCCGGTCTCGATGCTCCCTCAGGTCAGCGAACGGATCAGAGACACGAAATGCGCAGTGCTCCTGATAGCTCCTCTATGGCGAACCCAGTCTTGGTTTCCGGAGCTGATACGGCTGTCTGTGACAGACCCTTGGCCAATCCCAGTGAGGCGCGACCTTCTGGCTCAGGCCAGCAGGACTATATGGCATCCCCGTCCCGATTTGTGGGCCCTACACGCTTGGCCTCCCAGAGGGCGTCCTGAACACGATCAGGGAAGCTAGAGCTCCGTCTACCAGACGCCTCTACCACCATAAATGGTCAGTGTTTTCCAGCTGGTGTTTAGCTCGAAACCTCGACCCACACACTTGTGAAATTCCAAGAGTGCTATCCTTTCTCCAGGAGATGCTGGATGCGGGTCGATCCCCCTCCACTCTCAAGGTATACGTAGCAGCCATTGCTGCACAGCATGTTTTGGAAGCCGGAGCCTCCTTAGGAAAATGCGACCTTATAGTTCGCTTCCTTAAGGGCGCCAGAAGGCTTAACCCGCCTCGGCCGCCATCTGTCCCAGCATGGGACCTTTCTTTGGTTCTGCGGGCTCTTAAGGGACCTCCCTTTGAACCACTTCGGTCAGCCGACCTAAAACCTCTCTCCCTGAAAACCGCCCTGCTGTTGGCACTGGCGTCAGTCAAGAGAGTGAGTGACTTACAGGCGCTCTCTACTAGCGCTTCCTGTCTGGAATTTGGCCCCAATGACTCTAAGGTCATCCTTAGGCCAAGACATGGATATATTCCTAAGGTGCTCTCAACTCCGTTCAGAGCCCAGGTTATTTCTCTGTCAGCTCTTCCCACCTCAGAAGAGTTCAGTGATGTTCTCACACTCTGCCCTGTCAGAGCTTTGAGAATTTATTTAGAGCGTTCAGCCTCTTTCAGACAGTCTGAACAGCTTTTTGATTGCATTCGGGGGCCGAACCAAAGGTCTTCCTGTCACGAAGCTCACGCTGTCCAGGTGGATAGTGGATGCCATTGCTCTGGCCTACACCTCACTGGGCCTTACATGTCCCATAGGTGTTAGAGCTCACTCCACGAGAGGCGTCGCCTCTTCGTGGGCCTGGTCAAGTGGTGTTCCTATCGAAGACATTTGTGCGGCGGCCGGATGGTCCGTCCCGTCCACATTTGTGAGATTTTACAACCGGGAAGTTCCTGCTCTGCAGGCACGAGTTCTCTCTATCTAAGCTCTGGCTCTGCGGACCCAGGCTGGTTTTGACATTCTTTCTGTCACACTTGTGCGACGACCTGCTAGTCTGTTTCGTCCACATTTGTGAAACGTTACAACCCAAAAGTCCCTGCTCCGCAGGTACGAATTCTCTCTAGCTAGGCCCTGGCTCTATGGATCCAGACTAGTTATGAAAATGTCTATGTAGGACGTTATGCGCTATATAACGTATGCGGCGGCCGGCTGGTCCGTTCCGTCCACATCTTAGACCTCTATGGTACCTGCCTTATAGGCATGAGTAGTCTCTATCTAACGCTGGCTCTGTGGACCCAGACTAGTTTTTGACTCAGACACTGGTTGTCATCTCGTGTTGTGGGATTCTTAAGACTGGCCCTTGGCCCAGCTTTATCTGTTTGGATATCTAAGGGCCCGAAGATTCGGTCTCTTTATCCTAGGCTATTCTGTACTTCCTGGAGCTCTCGGTGAGTCAGATTGGCCAAAGACGACAAGCACGGCGTTTTAAATAGTGTTCCCACAGCGTTTTCAACGCAGTACGAGAGAACGTTCTCGTAAGGGAACGTACTTGGTTACTTACGTAACCTCGGTTCCCTTAGAGATAAGGGAACGAGTACTGCGTTGCCTTGCCGTGCTATTGTCTCTTATGGCAGGTGTCTTTTCGCTTCAGTCGATTTAAACCTGTCAAATGGCGGATTCTCTGTGTATTTATACTCTTCTGTCACGTGCAGTTTCGCGCGCTTGACTCTGGCAGAGTGCCAAGCGCCCCGATTGGCTCGCGCTCCTCTGCTGTTCCGCCATTGGTTCGTGCAGTTGCTTTGCACAAGCCAATCAGCACGCTCACGCGAGCTTCTAGCTCTCGCATGTGCTGCAGCAATGCGTTTTAAAATAAAGGCTTCAATATTCTCGAGAAAAGGAGTTTTCCCACAGCGTTTTCAACGCAGTACTCGTTCCCTTATCTCTAAGGGAACCGAGGTTACGTAAGTAACCAAGTACGTTTTAAGGGCCATTCAGACAAAAAAATAAAGAGATGTATCGGCCCAAAAAGCACATCAGCCCAGCGGGAAAATGCCCTGTCTGCCAGATGGCCAGTCCGCCCCTGAATATCACTGACCAACTTTAACTGCATCTCTCTGAAGCACACACTCCACCAGTGTGCTCTCCAAACACTTGACCATATGATCATCATTCAGCAAACTGATCATGAAGAGATGTCAAACTGTCAAGTTAGCTTTTGCTTTGAAAATACAAGCAAGTGAAAATCAAATCAACACCATTCATTCTTTTTTTTATGAAATAAAAAGGTGTCCAACATCTTCACTTTCCTATTGATTCATAAAAAGGCTTTACAAGTAATTTGTTTTTCTGATATTTATTCAATAAAGCAGGTGCAGTACTAACTTTGCATGTACATTTTTTGTTGGAAAAATACTGAGGATCTCAATCCATTCCATTAAATTTGATCTTTTTACACAAGCTTATACCTTATTTAATAGTGGCCCACTTAATAAACACTGTATATGAAGGTTCCCAACAACAAATCTCTGACCTTATCCCTGTTTTCACAGCTCATCGTTACCTAAAGCAGGTATTTATCGACTCTATATAAATATTATTCATATTATATACAGATTACAGTGGCCTGCTCAAATTAGCATATCTTTAAAAAAAAATTGAGCATCACATTACAGTGCAGATTGTTTTGTGTCACAGGGTAATTCACGACCATTTAAGTTTCACAACTGAAAATTACTGTGTGTGATTGTAAAAAAAAATATTTGAGTTTAAGGAGTTTAATTGTACAGTATTAATTCTAATCTGATCATGAAGTAGAGTATATCAGCATATAGAATCCTGGAGCGCCATATGGAACATTAAAATACATCAAAAGAAAGCCGCAGGAGGTGAGCTCTCCTCCACCTTGTCCACATACATCAATCAAGCTGACAGCTGATTGGTCCAGCATTTGAATGACAGCTGTATGCCTGCAGTCCTTAAAGATCAACCATATATACACCAGTTGAGGACAAATTACTGAGACAAAACAGGCAGTGGAGAGGATTTTACAGTAATGCACTATATCAGGCAAAGAGCCTCATTAGAAAAGGCTGCTGTATGATAGATATTAGACTGGGCACTCTCTGACTGCAATCAGTCAATTTAGATTGTTTTAAGGTTGTTTCAAAATATACAAGTGCAATATATTTCAACATATTTTATTTTCATGGCAAATCAGACTTTTCTTGCTCTTTTTAACTTAATAAAATGTGTTGCACAGTGCAGACATACTCTAATGTTCACTCAACACTCTACTAGGCTAAGTCATTCTCTAATGTTCACTCAACGCTTTAAGTCCACCCATAGCATTTACAGAAACTAAGAGCAAAAAATGGGTCATAAATTGTCACATTTGTATTAGAACCATTGGGCACATTAACATATGACTGCCCAGTGCCCAATTTTTTTTTAAATTGACCCGGCCTGTAGAAGACAATGTGAAATACAGTGTGCTGGTGGAATATGGTTATAAAATAAAAAATAAAAAATGAATCAATTAAATGTTCACACACACACTTTTTTTTGCTGCAAAAAAACTTGACAGATATAAGTGGATTCTAAAAAAATGTAAATGCTACAAAAGTGTTCGATAACATAGAGAAAAGAAATGGTTTTACAGAAACAACAGCTTCTTGACAGCTCTTTACAAGCACAAGTTCAGGGTGACATGACACTGTTCCTGCTCACTGAGCATCTGCATCACATAGTCAAGACTCAAGCCTGCTGTTCTTACATCAGCAGCTGAGGTAATGATAGAGTACGTGAATGCATTATCCAGAAGAAGCTGTATTGTGCTAGACACGTGGCTCAGTAAAGGAGCAGCTAGCAGACAGGCGCTATAATTAACACACACAATGTGTGCACATGAAGCACACAGGCTCATGTGCATGCACACCAGCATATATGCTTGTTCTCATACATGGTCATACATGATAAATGCAAGAAATGGATTAGTGTGTCCTAAATCCTAATACTTTGAAAATAGCATGATACAGGCCCCCAGATTGCAAGGCAGCCCTGTATAGACCTTATGCGCCAGAGAAACAAGCGCACAGCCATCTTTACAATTTTGTGTTTAAACTTGTGTTTTTGTGGTGGCTCTGTATATTTCTATGGCAAGAGTAATTAGCTAGTGAAGTGGATTTACTTAATTGATAGTTAACGAAAGTTATCATGAGCATTGTAATGTTTGAAGCGGATGTCGTAACAAATGTCAGTAGAGCGGGAAGATTTTATAACGAGCCTTTCATTCATAAATCAGAAAGATCTCAACTTAATGCTGTGAAAATACAAACCGGAAGACAGAACACAAAGAGCGCAGCGCTGAAAAGGGGCGGGGCTACAAGAGGTCAATAGATATTCCTCAAACATTCTCATCAATAACTGATAAGCTTGCTTAATTTAACATGCATTAAATATACAGATTTTTTTAAATATATATTAACATTTTAACTTTCACTACATTTTTAAAAGTATGTACTTCCTATCAACAGTGAAGTACATACTTTTAGTGTGTTATAGAAATATGGCAAAAGGGATGCAACCCATATTTCTCCCCGTATGCAAACTAGTGTTATCTATAGTCCAGCTGATGTTGTCTTCTGTATGCTCTCCTCATTATGTATATATCAGCTGGGTTTCCTCTAGCAAGCCTGTGACAGGTGAGCTGAGGTAAAACTAAGGCAGGCTCTTTTTTCCTGCTCTCTCGTCACCCAGCTCTCTCCATTACAGCATTGTCCCTTGGAGCCTAGCGCTTCTTAAAAATAGCGTGGGTGTAAAGCCCTGCTAGAACAATGGGGGCCATGCACAGATGACAGCTGTCTGTCCTGTCAGAGCGTGGACACCTCCGCGGTGCGATGCGCTCACGGCAGACAAACTTATAACTCCTGTCAGGAGCCTATATGCTTCTGCCTGTTTGCCAAGAGCAGAAATTATTGCAGGCTCACGGCATGGTTTCTTTAGAGCAAACAACCGTGGGGAGATGGGGAGCACAGATTAAAACTGACCAATCAATTAATCAACAGCTATTTATGATAATTAGGCTACCGCTGGGTTTATGTGAAGCAGGCCAGGCACACAATCTCATTAGGATGTGTGTTTATATTTTCTACCTGTCACCCTGCATGATAACCTAGCATTAATTGGAGCTTAGTGTGTTTTTCCGACACTGATTCTGCCATTCTAATTGAATTATAACAGATGGATGTGCATATTGAACATGGGGTCAACGGAACAATGATGGTGGAAATGTTGATGGAATCCAGAAAAGCATGGCATGCTAGCCAAAAGAGGGATTTTAAGAATTGCATTTTGTTTCTTATTTAGTACTGACCTGAATAATCTGTTTCATTAAATTTCCACAAATTAAACCGTTCAAAAGTATACATATGCTTGATTCTTAATTTTTTAAATGTATCTTTAAATTGTTTATTATTTTGTATTCTGGGAAACATGCAAATATTATGTAGCTTCTGCAATGCATAACTAAATAAAAAAAAACTTTAAACAACAGAACAATCTACATTTATTTATAACATTTAGCAGATTCTGCAATTCAAAATACAAAGAGAATTTTAAATAGCAGTCAATAGAGAAAGATGCTTTTTAGAACCAGATGCTGTAAGCTAGTTACAGTATCCAGCCAGCAGGAGCTAATCGGGCAATGCTAACCAGCCAAACTTTGGCCCTTTGAGTTAAAATGATATATAACAGGAGCTTTCATTTAAAAATGTATCACAGCATCTTGTTTGGCAGGAAATTATTTACAATTTGAATCTTCCAACAAACAACAAGCCAAATTTACACAACATTGGTAACTGTCTACTACAGTCAAAGTTTTTAACCCCATATTTTTTACAATCTTAGTCCAAATCCATATAATTGTTCTTAATGTTTCCATAGTCAGGTCATGGTGAACAAGGAATTGTAATGTTATTGTAATTTGAATGTTATTGTATGTTACTGTGAATTACTGTAAACTACTCCAAATGAGTAGAAATTAACTGGTCTAACACAAACATACAGTACTTACTACAAGTTTCAATCTTCTAGCTTACTGGAAAGACGTTTATAGAGATACATTTTGCAACACTTCTAAAAAATCTCTTAGGAACAAAATAAACATAAAAGTCACAATTCCACAAAGAGGTGGGAAAACAATACAAGCAATATCAATACTTGGGTCTGTAAGGGTTAAATATGTTTTAATGTTTAAAAAAAGAGAGAGCCCGTATTCTATACTGATCTTTGCTGTCACTTCTAAGGTCTCAAGTAATGTACCAGAGGAATTTTACCATTTTCACCATCCAAAGAAAATCATGTTTACTGTCGCGCATGCATGTTTTCTTAAAATTGGCAGTGCAGAGTGATGTTGGTGGATCTGAAGGATGCTTATCAGGGTCTCTAAAGAGAGCTCTATGTGTTTGGCAGAGCCGCAGAGGCACAGACAGAGCGCGAGGGGAGTACACCATGCCACATGCCCACAGCTTAAAGAGGGGGCGGGTGACTAGTAGACACCAGTGCTTATTAATGTCATTAGGGATGAGGTCCTCTCATTCCCCAAGATTCTGGGTGCTGGATGTTTACTTGTTAGGAGGCCCAAGATTGCAAAGACATCATTTGCATTTAAATGACTGGAGTCCTAAGCCAGCCGATAATAGGCTTTAAGGAAGGACTGGCAACCCATTTATCCACCTACTCACAGTGACTATACAATCAGACTTCTGCACGATGCCACCATACTGCGCTAATCTGTACTTCCTGTGCACAACACTGCTAAGACTCAGTCAAGAGCAGAGGAATGATAACTAGCACAAAAACACACCCACGTGAACTGATAACTGTGAATGCAGTGACATTGGAAATGACACATGAATTTCGTGTCAACAAAGCGTTAGTATGAACCAGCCAATATGCAAACCTATTTACTTTGAGACATGTTCCTAGTCTCACGGTGCATGACTTAGCAGTGCATGTTAGTGCTATGCAGTACATAGTATGAGAACAATGATGGAGACAAGACTCAGCAGGCCAAGACAACAAGATAAAAAAAGTACAAAAAACTGACAACTAAGACAAGAGAAAAATCAAATAAAGTTTTTATGAATTCATAAAAACAACAATTTATTCATTTTAATAAAATTATAATAAAATAAAAATTCATTTCTAAGAAAAGTTTTCACAGAAAGAAATTCTGTGTTGTGTATTTTTATTTTTCTGGCAATCAAATTAAGGCATAAAACATTAAAAAGTTTTTTTTTTATCAAATAAATAAATCTTGTTTATTTTGTTTACATTATTTTAACTTTATGCACAGCACTTTGGTCAACATGGGGTTGTGTTTAAAAGTGCTTTATAAATAAAAAGAATGAATGAATGAATGAATGAATGAATGAATGAATTTGTCTCTTAATCATATGAAATTAAACTTTTATTTACAAAACTCAAGTTTTAGTAAAAGTTTATTATTTTTGTTTTATTACATTGAGATGTAGGCCTAGCTAAATTGTACTGTACTACAGTAATATTTTTCTGTCAAAATTTCAAGTTTAACCGAACTTTTATTGTGACAGGTTGCCGTGAAGACCTTTGAGTTTCTGGGCCCTACTTTAACGATCCGAAACACAAGTATCAAGCGCGAAACGCAAGTAACTTTGTGGGCGGGTCTTGGGCACTGTTGCTATTATACCGGGGGGGGGGGGGGGGGGGGGGTAAATGACTCTTGCGCCTGACGCAAATCTAAAATGGGTTGGTCTGAAGTAGCTTCATTATTCATAGGTGTGGTTTGGGCGTAACATGAAATATACCAATCAGAGTGACATCCCACATTCCCTTTAAGAGCAGGCGCGTTTGTTCCATGGCGGATTGCTATTATATCGGCGAATTTGCCAGGGGCACGCCAGGAGCGGTTCACAGCCGAGGAGACAGACGTTCTCGTCAGGGCTGTAAAACACAGAGAAGTGACATTGGGGATGGGAGAAACACATCCGAATTAGCTTCCGTTAAACAGGTGTATAATAATTTGGGTAAATGTGTAAGCTAGATTTATGCCTATTTTTTCACATCTTCATGGACACAACAATGATTTCCCTCATGTGTTAATATTTTTCCTTGTAATAATGTATGGTTTTCTAAAAATGAGAACTGCTGTGTCTGTGTGTAGATGAGATAAGCAAAGTGTATGCGCGTTGTGCACACGCTACATTGATTATGGCCAAGCATGCACCCTTAAAATAGCATATGAATAACATGCGCAACGTGCCACTGACTTTAGACTAGGTTTTTCCTGGTCAGTGGTGGAATTGTTTTCTAAACCTGCAAAACAGCACCAAGGAACGTTTGCGCCGGAACACGCCTCCTCTTTGCGCTGAACCGCCCCCGGGAGCGCAAATGCATTTGCTAGTTTACCGACGTCTGTGGAAGGAAAAGTCTGCTGTGCATGGGTGCAAAATAGTAATGATACATGCGTCGGTGAACAAAGTCAATTGCGCTGGGTGCAAGATAGGGCCCTCTGTGTATTTATGATATGACGATAATATTTCTCAAATGAAACGGCAAAATGCTGATGAAGTGACTCTCAGAGCGGCTCTGGAGATGAAGTTCATGTGTTTATGTGTTCAGTGAAGTGGCAGAAGCTGAAAACACTGCAAGCGTCACGGGTGCTTCAGTGTGTGTGTGTGTGTGTGTGGTAAATGAAACCGTGTGTCTGAGCCATTCATTCACACAGTGAATATCGTGATTAGGGATGGGACGGTATGGAAATTAAATATCACGATAATAGTGACCAAAATTATCGCGATTATCAATATTATCACGGTTTTGTTAAAACGAGATGAAAGTGTTCAAAAAGAGTTGATGATCACACTGAAGACATTTCAACAAGTTTTATATTTGAAAATCAACAAACAACAAATAAAACAAGCAGCTCTATGCACTTTTTAAAGCATTTCCTTCCTTATAATGAATCAATAGCAACGCATCATAAGACCGCGCACATGCATTGTAACGGCCACCTAGTGTTAAGTAGTGTTCATGACATGAATGTTAATGTGCCTTTAAGATAACTACTTCTATGGCGTAGCCTACGTTATTGTATGCATGCTGCTGTTTTTATGTGAGCGCGCACGCACAGTGAGAGTGAGATTACTCGCGCAAAGAGGAAGATGACCGCTCTACTGCTGACCGTTGTTTTATTATAATGTGTTTACTTCCACTTTGATTTGTAGCGTGTTTTAGAGTGTTTTCTTTTCTCTTTTAACATTCGCTCTTCGACATGTATGTGAAGAGTGTGCTTAACTGAGAGAAAACATCTATAAAAGTCTCGTGGAACTACCAGTTCATTTGCACTGTCATGTATTCTTCATCTGGGCAGACTTCAAACTCTCTGACAGACGTTACACCATGTAATGTTATCACAACGGACGCGCTCTCTCGTTTCATTCAAATACAATTTGCCGTCTTGCGTCTCCGTTTTTAATTGTATTGAAATAAGAGTTGATCAGAGTTGATTTATTGTTTACAGAGTTTGATAATATTGTTGTGATCATCTTATCTGAACGATTGCTTTGTAGCCTACGCTGTAGCCTACATGATTTATAAAAAGGTAAGAAAAACATTAATCTCAATTCAATGTCCCCGTAATTAGCCTATGAAAAAAAAAAAATCGGTGTAATAAGTGTATAATGAATATAAATTATTATCCCTTAAATGTCACTCTTAATAGTCTTGTTTGAACTTGTTCGTTCGTCTTTGGCTAAGCCACTTGCTCCGAGTCCGAACTTTACTCAACTGCGGAAGTTTCACGTTCATTGATATAAAATAGTTCAACTTAAAACAACATTTCATGCCCAATTATTTCCCAGACGTAGTTTTGGTATTGAGGTCAAAGTTAACTTGCCTTGCGTTCGCTATACAACAGTCGGTGATGGTCACAAGACGACTCGGCAGATCTGAAGTTATTGCAGTGACTTTTTCCTGTGCATGTTCTGCTGACAGGGTGACCATCCTCGATTAAGTTTCCCTCAGGACTTTTGTTAAAGCCAAAATATGACCACACATCAGAATTGGTTCTTTTAAAAGGCTGAAAAATCTCCCGAGCACGGGCACTGCCTTGCGCGCTGCGCCTGCGTCAGACTGTTGCTGGTTTAACAGGATCTAAATCGCGATAATCAAACACGGTTTTAATGATAATTCAATTTTAAACGATATTACTAACCGTCAGTACATTTTATCGTGGTTTATCGTGAAACCGGTAATCGTCCCATCCCTAATCGTGATTTGATTTAAGTGTACTGAACTGCTTTTTATTTATTCATCATACATTTTTAGAAATTCCATGAAATTCCGCATTATACAGTAAATTCCGTTTTTTATCACTGGATTCTGCGATTCCGTCCGTGTTTTCCGCATAGTGGAAATCATAGGGCCCAAATAAAGGGAGCAGAGCACATGAGGAACAGATGAACACACTCAAGCAAGTAAAAAATTTGACAAGGGGGTGTGGTAACTGGAAATGACGAGGCTGGACAAGAGGAGCACGTGGCCAACACAAACAGAGGGAGAGCCATGCGCTCAGACACGAGACAAACAAAGAAACACTGAACAGAAACAAGACAGACAAGACTGTCAGGGCAAGACCCTGTCATTCTAAACTGATAGGATAAGATTTTAAGTTGAGATGTTTCTGTAATACAGCCCCTGATGGATAAAATGGCCACATTCACACAGCAACAGAATACTGTCAGTCCTGTATTTAAATCCTTAATATGGTTACGTTCACTTCACACACAGTTCAGTTATTTACAGGAGTGACAACAGCATTCTATAAACAAATTCACACCTGTACATTTTCAGGACTCACAACCGGATTCTCGGGAAAAGCCTGCGCTGTGTTGATTACTTTGGTCACTGTCACTAAGGTTACTGGTCAATGAATATGGGTTTGACTTCCATTGCATGTTCATACAGACAGTATTCGAGATGCTATTCGAGACAGTATGCGCCCCCTGCTGGCCTCACTAACACCACTTCCAGCAGCAACCTGGTTTTCTCAGGAAGTCTCCCATCCAGGTACTAACCAGGCTCAGCCCTGCTTAGCTTCAGTGGGCAACCAGTCTTGGGCTACAGGGTGATATGGCTGCTGGCTACTGTAAGTTGCTTGCTGTGTAAATGGGATAATTCGAGACTTACACCTGAGTAAATGTGAATGCGTAAATAAAAAAGTAAATGCGATTGTCAATCTCAAAAACCAACAGTGTGAAAGTAGCCATAAAGTCCGATTTAGTAAGATAAAAGCATTGTGCACTACTTGTAGTCAATTACTTGGCATGCCACTCTTGCAAGTATTCCACAAAAACAACTAACAATTAGCCTAAATAATGTCTTGAAATTAATCAATTAAATATAATAACTGCCGTTACCAGTAATAAAATGTATGTTCAAGTCAAGTTTGAATACAATTTTTTATGTAGTAACAATGATGTCACATGTTTGATGAGCTTTCCATCCTCTTCCTGTTCCCTCTCTATCATTCATTTTCCATTCTTTCTCCTTGTTCTCTGTGCAACTGACTTCATTAAAATCTAATGAGCGATGATGACTCATCTGATACCACCAGATCTTATAATCTTCACTCAACTCCTAATGAGGGTGCAAGGCTTTGATGAAATACTGCCTCACCATCTCATCTAGACGGAGGAACACAGGATAAGTGCAAGTGAAAGGAACAGAGAAAACTTGAAAAACTGACTGCCTACATCCCCTCTATCCACATTAGCAAAATACTACTGACTTTACACCCTTGTTCCATTAGAAAAATTATGTTTTGAACTCTAGTAATCATCCATCTAACGGGCAACACCTTGCACACAGTTTAAGTGTAGTAACATGACATTCAACATTCACACAATTTCAACTCTGACATCATAATTTAAAGATTACCAGATAATTATGTGGGTGGTGCCAGCACGGAAATCTAACCAAGATGCCAGAGAGTCTGATCACACGCACATATAGACACGTCCAGTTGTACAACACAACACTGACATTTAGAAATAAATCATTATTATATAAACATTAGAATTTACACTTTTAACATGATTCTATCTGTAAATAAGTGTTTTCTGGACCACTATTCAGCTTAATCAACATGGAAAAAAATTACATTGCAGCTTGCAGTCTGAATGTGATGAAACATTAACACACAGACAACTGATCTCTCAGTCATCAAATTAATTACACGTCATCTTCCCTTTTGAACCTTATGATTACGAGACCTCAACACTGCTCCTGTGCTGTCTCTAAAATGACAAATTTGTCATGACTTACACATCACAGATATATTTAAGGGTGTTTATCTGTGGTGTTATTACTGTGTGTGCATGTCAGGTGTCAGTAAACAACTAACGAGTTAATGAGAAAAAGGGGTTGAGAGGTTAAAGTCTTTCTGGCGTTTTCTTCCTCTCTTAAACCAGACAAAGATCCAGGGCTCATCAATAATGAATGCGAACTGGAATCATGTGAAATTCTCTAAGAAGCCCATCTCCCTTTGTACTTTAACACTATGACAGTGATTAATATTTTATATGTATCGTTACGTTGCACTGTGTATGTGTGTGTCTGTCTTTTTCTTTCCCTCTCTCTCCCTCCTTTCTCTTTTAGATAGCTCCGTTCTCTGAAAAACAGATGATAAATATTACGGTACAAAGCAAAATGGCCTCTGCCCTTCATCCAAGCTTCTAAATTGTGGTTTACTCTGCAAATGAAAACTTCAGCAGCCTTTCCCTTGAGGAGAGCACTTCTTGACACTGCTGTTTTAACAGCACTAACGCAATATCTGTTCTTGGCGATGGAGTGTTTTCAAGGTGCTGTTCATTTCTCCACTCAGCCTGGTCTGAAAGTTAACCTGTTAACCGCTGCCAGAGCGCGGGCGCACTGAAGCGGTTTTATTTATATATAGTTCAAAGTTACTATCAGATTTAATGTTATACCTTGACAAACTATACATCATTACAAAGATATAAGACTCAAGTTTCAGAATTTGACCACTATTGTATTCTGAGAAGCTTATAGCGACAGTTATTTCTTAATTTGTGTCAGGAGTTATGAAATGAAAAAAATGAGTCGATACCTTTGATATGAATTATGCGCGTCAGCCGCTTTCATTCATAAAAAAACTCCCGTGCTGTCGTCATGACAGCGATACACAAAACAACGTCCTTTTAGGCTTTAGCTCAAAAATGTGCAGATTTGGAGAAATATTGATATATTCTCATAGGTTTACATCAGATTTCTATAGACAGGAATAATATTTATTGAATTTATACCCAAATGCGTCGATGTAATCATTATGAGCGTTTGCATACTCTGTTAATGTGTTTTCAATTCATACCAATAGCCTGAGGGCGCCCTCGCCGCCCTGTGCACAGTTTTAGAACATGAAGAAGTGCCAATCATGTGACAATCCAGGAAGCCTCGAACACACACACAGCTAACAACAGATCACGCTGTAACATGGAGAAACAGTCGTTTTGAAGACAATAAACATGTTTGCTATGATATTTGAGTTACCTGTGTTTTTCAATCCATGCCAGGTATTTCCATAATAATAGATTATATTTATAATGTAATGCTAATCTATATAGAATCGTTGTGCAGAACAGTATTAGACATTCTCTGACAATAGTATATTTTCTGTCTGATTTTTTATCTGAAGCCAAATTAGATCACAGAAAATTATTTAAAATACTCGATTTGCTTTATAAAGTAAGTTTATAAGCACAAACATGGTTTTAATCTCATAAATTGTCGTGTATTGATGGTGTGCTAAGCTAACATGCTAGCTAGCCCTAGGTGCACCTGCCACCTAGAAGTTATATTTTTATTATTTTTTGAAAGCTTACTGAAATGTTTCTTTATTCAAGAAATGCATTAGATACAGTTTAAAATGTAAGGGTGAACTTTGAGAAAAGAAATTGGTGATTGAAAGTGAAACCATATGAATAGCCTGTGAATAGCCAGTCGTTAGTAACTATAATGCAGACAAAAGAAATGCATATTTACAGCCATAACCAGGCTGGAGAGGTGTGAATGTGTTCAGGGGGAGACTGAGACTGAATGGGGCTCGTTTGCACCACAAAACAATAAGGACAATATACTGCATAGATGGTTAGAAGATGGCAATAAACATCAGAAGCATCTTAGCGTCAAATCAAAATAAAGTCACATGACATGGTCTTGAAAAACATTTCACTAAATACAGTTTTGGACTTACTATCTTAAGATTTTAAACATAAAATGTTTAGACATGTGGCATTAGCTGTAGTGCATTTCTAGATTGCTCCAGTGCCAACTTCAATTTTATTTTCATGAGGATATTTCATAAAAAATAATTTCTAATAACTTTACAAAACTTTGAAGCTATTTATAACAATTTTTGTCATTATGACAATAATTAATTCTACATTTACAATAAACTGCCAGGTGTCAGCTTTCAAATGAGATCATACTTGTGCTTTTAGTACAAAGGGTTCATGAACTGTATCGGTTTCAGTTTGGGTATGTCATTTCTTGGGATTTTTCAAAAGTGGGGTTGCAGCTTAACAGGTTAACACTCTCAGATGATTCAATCAAGCAGAGTTTGTTGAGGTAAAATGAGGTGAAAGTCCATTGAATTTCAGCAAATCCACAACCTTGTGTTGTGCAACATCTCGCCAATGCAGAAAGTTGCCCACAAGGACACACACCACACATCTACAGTGCAAAATCCAGGAAAACCATCAAAAGGTTCAAACTAATTTTACGAGAAGAAAACTTGATCTACAAGTAAATGTGGAATGAAAACCATGCAATGAATTTTGAAACAAATGAAGACACTTGACCCTGACATGGAAAGGTTTAAATCAGCAAACTCAGCATCATTCAGAAGATAGTAGCACCTGTCACTCACCCACTCAGAACGACAATGAAGTCCATCACGTTCCAGCCGTTCCGCAGGTACGAGCCCTTGTGGAATGCAAATCCCAAAGCAATGACTTTTATTCCAGCTTCTAAGCAAAACATTCCTATGAAGTAGGGCTCTGTTTTTTCCTGAGAAAAGAAAATGGATTGGGTGTAAGACAACATAAACCTACATACCTACATAAAAAGCATAGAACTCAAACTCAGCATAAAATAATGCCATCTAGGTTGGGTGCACATTAGATTTTGACACTTAGCCAGAATGTTCTGTTTAACTAATCTCCAAGAACAGCAATTATTAAGAACCTGGTTTAATTTAGGTTTTATTTAGTGAGGCGATTGTCATTACTTGCCTCTATTTAAACAAGGACTTCTCTAAAATATGTCACTAAAGTAAAACAGTAGGGAAATACTCTTTGAATGGGAATAATTAGCTTGTGAGCAATTCAATGGGGGAAACTACAGTCTGAATAAAGTTGTCAAGAACAAAGAATATGAGGAAGGACAGAATATGAAAGCACAAGAGAGCTACATTTAGAATATAACTGTGGTCTCTTAGAGTATAACATCTTTCTCGTTACACAAATTACTAGAAATACATCTATAAGTAGATAACTAGGCCAAAATGATTCATCTATATTCAATTCTTTCAAATGAAAACAGAAAATCAGCTAAAAATGGAAGATGAGGAGAGCAGTAAATGTAAGTGGGTAGGTGTGTCCTCACAAGTCTCTTTGACATGGGCGTCTTGTCCTCTCCAGGCAGGTGCTGCTCCAAGGCCAGGACGATGCAGTTGGCGATAATGGTGGCCAGGATCATGTATTCAAACGGAGTTGAGGAGGAAGGTTAAGGAATAGTACATACTTAAGACATCTTGCAACTATTGATGTTTGGTCATTAGTGTACTTACTAACACAACATCCCACTGTTGCTGTGCTCACTGTGCAAAATTAAGCAGCACTATGGTTATAGCGCCACCTAGTAGTCAAGAGTAGAAATGCATTTCCCGCAGTAACCTGCGGTGGTACCCGTGGCGGTAAAAAAAATATTCTGGTTGAGTACCATCTGTACAACTACTTAAAAACTTTTCACTTGCCATTAATCATACAAACCATAACAATGAATAATAGGGCTGTGTATTGGCAAGAATCTGGCGATACGATACGTATCACGATACATGGGTCACGATTCAATATATTGCAATACATTTCGATACTGTGCATAAGGCGATATATTGGGATTTTTTTAAAGTTAAATATATTACAAATATTTTAAAAAAGACATGATGTGCATACAAATCAAAGAAGTTTACTTTAGGTAAACAATTCAGTACACAGAAAATCAAACTGCCAGTTTGGGATTGTGGTTCACAGGTTCTTAGTGAGCAAATTTTTATATGCTCAAGTAGGCCATAATAAAAGAAATAGGTACATAGGCCCTGTCACAATACAAAACAACAACGTGAACTGGACGAAAATGAATGAAAGTGGATGAAAGTGAACAAAATGAATGTGTCATATATTGAAATCAAGTTTTATGTGATAAAAGATTTTAAAAGAACTGGACGCGCGAATGAGGCGAACCGCGCCGCGCTAAACGCCTTGTGCCGCAGGACCTCCAGACGCGCGTAAACGCGTCTTTGCATTGACTTAACATTGAAATCACTCGCGCCAGATGCTCTATTCGCGTTGCTCTATGAACGATGCACGCGATTACATTTAGAAATAGACAAGCTTTGTTTCCAAATGCACCAAGCAAAGATATCCTATCAATTGTATAAACTTTTATAAAGCCAGCCAATATAATCACAATAAACACATCCAAAATGAAATATTTAACATATAAATAACGCAACATCTAATTTGTAAACAAAATGATTTACGCACTAAATCCAGCATAAACTCCGGCACAATTTGCATATGTTTAAACTCTCAAGACAAACGTCACATCCCGAACCTTACAGCAATTGGCTGCCGACTGCGTTTTTCGCTTGATATTTGTATAAAGGAACTGTCTAACTTTTTGACGCTCTCGGTCGCTCTCAACGCTTTCTTCGGTCCGCTGTCAATCCTAAAATGTCCAGTGGACACGCACCGTTATAGGCGAGCCTGGCGAGGACACTAGTGGTGCGTCTCAGCATAGCTATCTAGTAGTAGGGATTTAAACAACATAAACGTGAACCACTGTCTTACGCTCTTACCATGAATATTTTTGGACGTAAAAAAAAATAAAAAAAATAATCGATATTGCGTTTTTGAAAATCGATACAGTATTGCAAAATAAAATATCGCGATACTCAAGTGTATCGATTTTTTCTTACACCCCTAATGAATAATACTATTAAAACCATAGTATTTAATTTGCTCAAGTCTTACTGGTTCATTAGTAAAACAGCCAATGAAATTAAAGGGTCAGAGTGATGATAGAAAATTATTGCATTAAAAAAATGGTGTACCTTGACTAACAATATAAGTGGTACGAGCTACAACAAGAATATGAATAGAAACTACATTGATATTTCTTGAAAATACTTGAAAGAAGGAAAAAGAATATAAAAATGGTTTTAGTGTAAATTGATGCAAGAAAGAAAAATAAACAATCATCATGCATTATGAAGAAGACCAGAATTCAAATTGAAAATATGGCACCTTACATTTTGAAATGGGTGATTTTCAAAATATGATCTTAAATTTCTTTTTGCAAATGTAAAAAAAAAAAAAAAAAAAACTTTTAACACTTCAAAAAACAAACAAAGTTTGAATGGAGTCACAATGAGAACCAATGCATTCCCATTACTTTCACAGTAAGCTCAGATTTAATAATAAAAAAAAATTAAAAATAGTTAAACAGAGTTAAAAATTTGCTACCCTTTGTCAACCTGATTTACTTGCTCATTTGAAAATAAATGACTCAAAAGAATGATTCTCTCACAAATCTGACAGACTGATCCACTATGGCTTGTGAGTTTTAGAAAAATCTGTACTTCCTATCGAAATTTCAAAGACTTGACTACAAAATTGAAAAGTTTTTCATGATTGTGGGAACTCTGGAGTGTATAACAGTGTTTTTTTGTGTGTGTGTGTGTGTGTGTGTGTGTGTGTGTGTGTGTGTGTGTGTGTGTGTGTGTGTGTGTGTGTGTGTGTGTGTGTGTGTGTGTGTGTGTGTGTGTGTGTGTGTGTGTGTGTGTGTGTGTGTGTGTGTGTGTGTGTGTGTGTGTGTGTGTGTGTGTGTGTGTATAGGTGTGTGTGTGTGTGTGTGTGTTCAGCGTACAAGGCTGCTGATGTAAAATGTGCCAGTATACTGCAGCAGTACATTGCAGGCTGGCACATGCTTTCTCAAACACACAAACTTACATGCCCAAAGAGTGCATGAAGACTGTTGTCATACAATGAAATGAAAGAGAGCAGTTATTTAACTTCAAGTTTACAAGATGTTCTCAGGACCCCTGGTGGTTGTGAGTTCACAGCCAGCCACTGATTTGCATGTGTACAGAAAAATGTTGGATTTTGAAACGTGGCCTCTGCCAATTTCTGCCAGTGTGTGTGGGGATAAAAAAAACAGTAAATAAAAGAGCCCAAATCTGCTTAAGACAAAGAAGAAAGAGAGTTCAGTACAAATATAACAGGCAGCTGGAGGACAGACCTCTGGCGAAGTCTCTCTCTCTTATGTGCCTTTCTATCCCTCAGTTTGTGTTAATTAAATTAAACTCAGACTTTGCTGAGTTCCAGTAGCATGATGCTAGTGTCAATATGTTGGCTTTGAACAGTAAAAACAACATATGTTCTGGTATTGGTGTTCTATTAAATGGACAATATGTTTAGGTTATTTAAGATGGAAAATAGAGAAGAATAAACTAGTGATAAAACAAATACACAGAGGAAAATTTAAAAAGTAACACCATACTAAATAGGCTGTATTTATGTTTTATGTAATTATATTTTGTCCGCACACTCTGCATGCATGGTTATATGGCTGCAACAACGAATCGATTAAATCGATTAAAATCGATTACTAAAAGAGTTGGCAACGAATTTCATAATCGATTCGTTGCGTCGCACGACGCAGAGATTGTTGAGTATAAAAAAAAAAAAGTTGAGTTGAGTGCGGAGCAGAGTGGACACACTCGGTCTTTCTCGCGCACTGTTGCTCACTCGCGGAGTTTAAATTTTACCGGACTGGACAAAAGTGAAGCGAACTCCGCGAGCGAGCGACACTGCGTGAGAGAGACCGAGTGTGTCCGAGAGCGCGCTCGACAGAGAGAGAGACCGAGTGTGTCAGAGCATTAGTAAATTGGTACATAGTAATATATAATTATTATATAAGAGGCATGGAAGTTCGATAAATGGACAACAATCTAAATAAAACCAACAATTCAATTCTTACCACTGAATTAGCAGACTGTGATTTGAATCAAATAGACAGAAGATGAAAACACTTTCTTGTCTGTCCCAAGTACCACTACAAGGGGAATATTTTTTCCACAATTTGCAGCACTGAATTTTTCATTCTTTACTCTAAATGACTAAGAGAAACTTCACTATATGCTCGGAAAGAATGAGCTGCAAAATACCTTACCACCATACCAGGTGGTCAATCCATTGTATTTGTTTTTATTGTTTTTATTTTATTTTATTATTTTATATTGTATTTATATTTTATATACATTGTATTTATAATTAATATTAGGATAGACTAGAGATATTATCTTCTGTTATCATTATTATTATTGCTATTATTATTACCTATTATCCGACTGCGCGAGACTTGTGTTTTGTGTGCATGTGCTTGTCAAATAATGTCAAACATTTTGTTAAAGATTACCAAAAACCAAGTTTGTGAGTGTGTGCATCTGTGAGTGAGAGTTTGTGAGTGTGTGCGTCTGTGAGTGTAGTGTAGAGAACAAGTTCTGATGTTCAAACAAATCCTGTTAAGTTTTCTGATTTGTATTTTTCTTTATTTTTTATAAATTATTTATTGTTCTGACAGCTCAGGTCCCTTTAAACAAAAAATACATCTTTTTGTGCACTTTATTTAAAAAAAGCCTATATATTTGGCAGAAGTAAAGCATGTGCATGTGTTTTTTGTGTGTGTTTTTTTACTTTAACAGCTCAGGGATGTTCAAGGAGCAATCTGTTTGTGCACTTTGCACTGTGAATTTGCACTGTCAGTTATGTTTTTGAATAAAGGGTTGGAAATTAATGGGTTTTTTTATCCGATTTATTGATTAATCGAAAAAATAATCGACAGATTAATCGATTATTGAAATAATCGTTAGTTGCAGCCCTACATGGTTACATGATTTAATATTTAAAAAAAAGGTACAATACCAGAGAGTCACAGAAAGAGAGAAAGAAAGACTGCAGCCATTACAATCTAAAAGAGCAGTAGAGAGACAGAGAGAGACAGAGAGAGAGAGAGAGCGGTCTCCGTGGCAACAGGCTCTCTCCTGTCTGCCATAAGTCAGTACTCAGAGTTAATATGGTCTCTGAGCCATCAGTGTTCTCTACATGCTGCTGAATGCATTCGCACAATCAATACTGACCACACAAACATCCTTTCACTGTATCCACCATGACACATGATACTCAATTTTTCTTTAGATCAGCTCTTAATAAGTTGAATAGTACTGAATAGTCCATCAACAGGATCACGCAGGTATCGCTGTTCACAAACATCTAACTTTAGTGACTTTATGAGCAAACTTTCTCTCTCTCTTCCATACTCTCTGACTCTATTTCTACATTTTATTTCTACTGGAAGAGATTTCAAAATAGCTGTGCATGTTGTTAGTCTGGAAATCCAGACCCAAATCTGAAAGATTAAGGGTTTGGCATTGATAAATGAAAATCGCCCAACTCGAGGGGCGGCACCCAGCATGCATTTGAAAATCTCACTGCACGCAATTGGATAACACTACGACCAATCACTGTCGTGATTGCGCTGTCGTCATTTGTTTAGCTTGCCTCTGGCCCGCCTATATCAGATACACTGATGTGATTGGTGCAGCTCAGCTACAAGGGCATAGTTAATGAGCATCATTACTCAATGCCGGAGTGACTCGCTGAGCAAATTCAAATTGTGCTCTTGCGAGAACTCTGGATTTCCAGGGTAGCAAGATGTGGCCTATGAAAGTGTTTTTCAATGAGCAAAAAGAATGAATTGCATTTCAATCCAATAGAAGCTTGGAGCATGAGAGAGAGAAAGTGATTAGGAGAAATACAGAGACAGGAAAAGGTGCATGGAAAGAGAGCGTGAGATGCATACAATTATACCATTCATAACATCACAGACATCATTCTAACACTTCTTTCTTTAGACCAGGGGTCGGCAGGTAAGTTTGGCATCGGGGCAAAAAAAAAATTCCCATTAGATGGCGGGCCAGAACTAGCCTGGATCCGCCCTCCTACGACGTACTTCTGCTCAATTTTCACTTTCCTTCAGTACTCCGTCCGGGTTTTAGGTATATTCGTGGGTTTTCTCACATTTTTACCGGTCCAATCAGCAAACAGAGGGAGTGGCTGAGAACGATGATGTTGAGGTTGTGCGCTAGTTTGAGTTGTAGGGTTATGTCTCAACCAAACGTTAGCGATTGGTTATGGCAGATCCAGAGTGGCTCTGGGCAGATCCAATAGTTTTAAACTTCAACAGAGTACCCGCCTTCAAGGAAGTGAACGCTTGTCAATGGAGGGTGGCCATACTCTCTGTACAAATGAAATGTACGATGTAGTCTTGTAAGACCAGGCTAGGCGAGAACATAGCTTAGTCAAAGCCAATAGCGCACCTAAAAGCAAAGAACCGGCAAAAGTAATGATTATGAATGTTTCAAATATAGCAAGGAGACATTTTAATTGTTTATTAATAAACCGGTGTTTTCTGTGTCAGTGTCATCTGAAATAGTGACCGCAGTAGTGAACGCGCCTTCAGAGAGATACACATTTCATACGGATTACATAAGCAGAGAGTAGTCTGTTTCTTTTCGTTTTGAATTGTTTTGTTTAAAAGTAGACATTTTAAGCTTTCTATATATATTTCTCATGTCTGTGAGGCAGCTTATCCGCTGAGTTTCAGTTCATTTATGAGATGAGCTCCAGTTCATGAGCAATGCAATCGTGCCGGCGCCTCCATGTCCTGAATATATTAAGGATGCACCGATACCACTTTTTCCAGAACGAGTCCGATACCGATACTGTAATTTTTGGTACTCGCCCATACCGATACCGTAACCGATACCTGTATTTTCACTGCATTTGTAATTTTTAAATGTATTGGTAGAGAAACCAAAAGAATATAAATCCTATTATTTGACTAAGTTAACTTAGTTGGCTAAGTTATTTTCATGCTTAACCTGTTAACTGTCACCCCCCTTTTTTTGAGAAGACATGAAAATGCACATTTCGAACTTAAATGGTTGTAATTAAAGAATGCTTTGGAGTATATACATACAATTGGTCTTGTTTTAAAGAAGACATTTGGCAGATTTTTGTAGAAGTGAAATAAATTAAGAAAGTGAAACAGAAAAAAAGTTATAGCAGTTTGAGTTTATGGAAATGTAAAATGTAAAAAAATTAATTATTCATATTTTATATAAAATATATATTTTTAAAACCTGGGTGACTCTAAAACTGCAAAAAAATCAAAGTCAAAAATCTGAACAAGTTGTGTTTCAAAATTTAGGTTGATATCTCAAAAAATGAGCTTTCAGTAAGATTTTGTTTGGGCGCAGTACCAAACATTTTCACTAGGTGACAACTAGACTCCATTACTGCCCATATAAGGACGCCTCTATTTCCATATGTGGTTTGAGTGATCATCTGAACCATTATTTCCACAATTTTCATACAATTTATGAAGTAGACATTCTATTCAGAAGTAATATGGGAAGTTTGGCAGATTTTGATATGAATTCAACCTCTAAGAATCACATAAAAATGTTCATTGCTATTTCAAAATAAAGGTCTGAACACGCCTTAGGAATATGAAAATTGTCTTGTTGCAAATTGATAAATTACGGCTCCTCTGTAATTTATTTTGAAAATCAGTCACCAAATATGAAAACTAGAGATTGTAAGCTTTCAAATGATATATAGTTTGTCAAGATTAGTTTAGGTTTAGTATAGGATATTACTGTTTTAAATATGTAATGAATTTGGGCCCACCGGTGGGCCCGTGACAGTTAACAGGTTAATAAAGCCTGCTAAAATGCTTTGTATGAACTTCTGTTACTTTCACTGTTCATATTGCTCTATCATATTTTATCTTTCATTTAACAGTACAGCACATATTTAGAGCTGCTCCAGAAGGGCTCAGTGCTGAGGATTGGGTCAGTGGTACAAATGTTTAGACACAAGTGAAATATCAATTATTTATTCCATTTTGATACTACAACAAAAACTACAGTAATCAATCAAATGTGAAAAAACACTGCATATTCATTACTGTATAAATTAAATATAGATGGATCTTTTTATTTAGTCAAGAGCAGTGAGTAATTTATTTGTCCTTTGTTTGATTGAACATTAAACAATGTTTGAACATTAAAACAGCAGCATGTTTATTAGACTGCTGCCCCTTTAAGACCGAACGCACGTACCCCATTTGAATATACTGTCTACGTTCACTTGAGATATAACTGACTTTGTTTACTAGGATACTTGCCAAGACAGACGTTTTTACATTATTTTGTGTGAATTCGTCCGTTCAAGCACAAGACGTAAAAGACAATTCAATAATCTGATACGTTGGTTTTCGGGACGCGCGCTTTGGATGTTTGTGTTGGAACTTCTTGTATGTGACACTTCTTGGCCTGCAAACTTCCTGTAAGTAATAATGTAGCGAACCACTCGTTATACATAAATCAAGTAACATCAAGTTCATGTTTTACTTACATATACAATTTAGTTTTAATCCAAATAACACATGCTGAATGAATGATCAGCAAAATTATTCAATAGAAGTGCGCTCTCTCATTCTCTCTCTCTCTCTCTCGTCAGTTAACTTTAATAATAAGCTACATGCCTCGTTTTACTTTCTTTGCCATTGACATCCGACTGAACTACAAACTTTCCACTGACGTCTGTGAAAAAAGCATGTGCTCGACCAGCTCACGCGTCTGTGCCGCTGCGCGCTCAATCCACTGCACATTTTTCTCTCATCAGCTCACGCACCACAGCTATAGGTGTTCCTATATTTCATTTAATATTCCACTAATAAGATACATTTACTTCATAGACAGCCTTCTTTTTTTATCCCCATTATATTCTCTGTTGTCAGTGTTTCTTTGTCTGGACACAAATGTACAAACGCAGCCTGGTATTGGTTGTTGGTATCGGAGCATTTTTACGAGTACAAGTAAGAGTAAATGAGCTCTGTATCGGTGCATCCCTTGAATATATTGTCTGCTATTTGCTTCTTATTTATTAAATCCAGGCAAATTGTTGATGAAACATTGATTAAAATTAAGATACAATTTATACAAAACGAAATTCACTTTAAAGAAAGGCTTTCTACAAAACGAAACTTAATGAAGTGATCAAAATCATGTCTGACCCACATGTCTCAAATATATTGCAGCATCTTGCAACACATCCCACCTAGCAAAAACACACATATGTGGGAGATGCAGAATGGATAAAAATAACTCAAAAAATAAAACAGGGCTAGAATAAGCCCATTAATGGCATGTTTGAGTCATGCTCTTAACGAACTATGTTACTATTAATTTGCTTGTTACACAATGGAGCCCAACTTATTGTAATAATTATTTGACGTAGCCTACTTTTACATTTTATTATTCAATTTTTAATTTTTTTTAATTGTTTGTGTGCTGGAGGTAGGCTATTTTGTCGAGTGATGTTAACATTTAAGCTAGATGTTGAGAGAAAATGACTCTATCAAAGAGTCTGGCAAGGTGACAGCGAAAATAGGGCATACAAAGAAGAATGGAAAGGCGACCGTTCATCCTACCTAGTTTTGTAAATGCAAAGCCGGTGTGTCTTATCTGCAAAGAAGTTGTGACTGTTTGCAAAGAATATAAGATTAGACTTTTCATGACAACTATTTTAGAGGTGTGTCTAGCGATCCACAGACTCTTTTGAATGTCTTTTAGAACTTTTTAGAATGTCTTTTTCAAATTAAAAGATCTCAATTAATCTCAAAATAAAACATTGCTGCAAAAACGTTCTCGTACTTCTATTTTAAAGGCAAAATCACTATAAAGACGAAGTGATTGTGAGTAACTGTTGCTGTCATGACAGATCTATTTCAGAACCAGCCACTAGCAAAATAATCTGGCTGCGGGCGCGGGCCAGATATAATTGCTGGCGGGCCAGTATTGGTACAGTACTGTTGCCGACCCCTGCTTTAGACTAATAAGAACAGGCACGATAAGATCAGGAACATGAATTAGGAAAGCAAAGAGGGTTCATTTGATATTGACTTTAAAAGTCTCATTCCTCAGGTGGTTTTCCAAACCTGATTAAGACAAATGAAGAGGTCCTTAACACCCTCTACCACATCTTCTGTTTCTCCCTCTTCTGTTCACTGGAGGGAGGCATAGGGTCGATTGACAGGATCAATTATTGAGTAAGCATGGGCACGGTGGGGTATTTCCTCCCTCAGCCACACAGTGGGGATCAGAGGAATGAACAGCTGTGGCTTCCCCACCGGCCGAGCGGCACAGCAGCCCACTCGCTTCATTAAGCCCTGTCCTTCCCATAGACGACATCGATCTGCCACGACCAACCTGTCCACCTGACCCCACAGCCAAACCGGCCCACTTCAGGAACCATGACGACAAATAATGACATCACCTGATGATCTCCTTCTAATGTGCGTCACTAACAGAGGAAACAACACATGCGTCCACCCCTCCTCAACATTCACTGCCTACACACACCCTGACAAACATGTTCTTCCCTAATGACTCCATCTGTAAGTTTTCCAATCCACCAAATGAATGCATTTCTCTCCAGACACATTTCTGTCCCTCCTCCCAGCGCTTCATCAGCCTGAGCTCAAAGCACATGTCGAACGGCACTTCAAACAAAGCTTTCCTAAATTACCGCTCTCACACACAGGTTGTCGATGCTGCACCACACAGGGCTCGTGAACATGCTGTTTTGCAAACCGGTGTGACCTTTGGTTATTCCACAGGCCTCTGTGTGTGTGCATGTTTGTGTGTACATATGAGGAGAGGTGTTTTTTTTTTTCACAAATTCACTATTGTTACTATTTCATTTACAATAGATAAATATAATTCAAAATAACAAAAAAAAAAAAATTATTAAAATTTTAAACAAAAATTTTTCCCCATCAAACTCGATTTTGCAAAAGGACATTTTGTTGATTGCTTGTTTTTTATTCCTGCTGTGCAGCCTCACCCACTTTTATCTCACTGGTCCAAAATTCTTCTCCTCATAAATGTACATGAAACATCAATTATCTTCCAATTAGCTGTGAATGCGAACGTCACTTTCTGCAGTATTTTTGCTGGACAGACTAATCACTTGCCGTGTGACAGCTGGTTAGGACACAGAGTAATAGCTAATGTTATTGCACAGCAAATGATCTATCCACAACAGGAAATAAAATAATTAATTAATTAAAATCCATTATAAATGCATGAATGATATAACACAAATCCATGTTAACAAGCTTAAGCTTCAATAATCCTTTTCAAAAGCCAATGATTTTAGATATATTTCAAGAGTCCACAATTAGAACTTCCTGCTCTGATCAAATCCCATTATGTATCAAATTAGTAAATCTAAAAAAGGAAAGTTTGTTCTTTTAAATTGAGCAAAACTGAGCAGCATCCGATATCACCACATTCAAATGCTGACTTTTCCTCAGATACGAATGAACAATGTGTGGGAGACACATGCATCTAAATTGGAGCAAGATGGTATTTTGGTCTGTTCGACTCATGGGGATTCAACTTTTGCTTTGTCAAAGCTAATGTTTTTTTTCACTGGGGCAAACCAAAAAAGAGCTTTGATGTAACCTTGAGGAAACCATAACAATGAACAGTATTATCCTGATGACATATTGACTGATCTCATTAGCATCTAGAAAAACACTCAAAAAGAGCTTAACAGAAACATGAGAGATGGTTTGCCCTTGGGGAGGTCACAATGTCTTTGTTTGACAGCGAAATGCACCTAGAAAAGTCTTATTCAACAGCTGTTCCCACATTGTTTGGTTGCATTATAATTATGAGACATGGCAGGGGTTAATACTTTTCCTGCTCTGCCACAGCTGTCATACAGTGCAATCTGATGTAACAAGAACCATTATCATTTAGGATGTATCTGAAATGCATATGTAGGTTTGACAATGAGACCAGACCTGAGCTCTGTTCCAAAACCTAGTGAGCTGCCTACATATAGCTGCCCTCTAAAGCCCTATTTGGACGGAATTAACTTTATAAGGGAAGATGGAGTAATGTAATTTTACCACAGGACGTCTGTAATATTAATGGCCAATTTGCACGGGAGAAGATATCTCAGTAAAACAAGCAGAAGTGGGAGGGGTACTCAAGTGTTTTGCAATTTGCGCATCGCCGTCACCCTCCTGTCGTCATATACGTATTACATTGCTTCCTGATATCACGTGCACAAACACATATGACCTATATTTATATAAAAAAAACTGTTATGTCCGGTCGAACAATGTATTAATTAACTTCAGATTGTATTGTGTTGGTAATAGGCACTTTCCTAACGCTAAAAGATGTTTCATGCCTCTAACAAGTGCTTTCGATCTTCTTTCTGATCTGAATGGTGTGTGGAAAACGCTTGAGTTTTGCCACAGACTCGTTCCAGCGTCTAGAACGCAACTGAATTTATGTACATATTTACAGCGGGTCTATTCGCACGGGATTACTATTACCTGAGGTCATTTTTCCGGACCTTTTTACTGAAGGTAAAAGTCGCCGTAATCTTTACTGACATTGTCCGTAATGATTACTGAGATGGCACATTCGGACGGGACTAAAATCACAGAGAACCTCTGGTAATTATTACTTTACTAGTCTGAATAGGGCTTAAGTCAGCATCCTAAAAATCATGAAACTTCATAAATGACTGATTTGGAATGACTACATAGGCAGCTTCTCTGCATGCCACACAAATAGTGCTCTTAGGGACAGTTCATTCATAAATGCTGGACTGGAGTGGAATGAAAAAAAAAGGTCTAGAGACACGTTTTTTATTTCAAAGTTGAATTTCTTTAGTTGAATTTTAGCATAGCATTTTTTGGAATGCTGTGTCATTCGCTAGATGCTGCAAAAGACGCGAGTCGCAAGCGCAACAGTCAAAAATGTCCGTCTAGCATGTGTTTACATAGAGAAACCAATGGAAAAGTGGTGCAGTGGAAAGGAAAAATGCATTCTGTGAACGGCCCCTAAGACAATTGATGTGTGAAGTCTAATAAGCATAAGCAAAACAAAAGTAAAATAATTTGATCACAATTAATTTTGATAATGTTGCTAAGATAATTGTGCAATATTCTAATAAGTGTATGTAAATATATAATAATATAAATATTGGGTAAAATAGTACTTTTAATTATACTGAAATACTTTAAGATTTTCAGCATTCTGCATACACAATTTATTTATAATTTATTTATATTTCTGTCACCTTGGAATCTTGGAGATTTTCTCTCACAATTCATTATGGGATTGCCTTCTACATGAAGGATAAAAGCGATGGTAACCTTAAAAAAACAACTGAGGTATCTTAGGAGGCTGCATAATTAAGACGCCTACCTTTTAGAACAGTCTTTATCTCAGTAGCACACGTATGATGCCTTGAAATGTTCCCTGTGTAGGCAGCTTGCTAGGTTTTGGAACAGAGCTCCTACAAGCAATTCCTCAGGTGGGTGTGAACAGCTCTAAAGACATGAAACTCATTACCATTGGCTAATAATGACATCAAATCTGATCCATAATGAGTCTCCGACATACATTTAATTACACTGTTGATCTTTCCTTGTAATACACTTAAGAATCACTCCCAGAGGGATGTCGTTTTCTCCTTTCTCTAAGGAACAGACTCTAGTTGCATTTATTTTGGGGCAAGGCCAAGTCATTACAGCACCATTAGCAGGGCTTCCATCTCTTCAGCTCCCTGAAGCTCTCAGCTTATGAGTGAGAGATGTGTGACCATATGCTTAAAATCTGCCTAAAGTGGTCACAGACACTGACACTTGCATTATGTCGCAAGTGGGCCATTAGATACACAAGAGAGCCAAGACCAGATAGATGCTATAATTGAATTTAACATGCAGGCACAAACACGCATACTAAGTCACGTTGTTGCAAATGAAAGCAGAAACGCACAAAGGCATATCAATCAACGCACATAAGCACAGCCATGATATCACCGCCCTCAATCGTTCTCCTTCTTTCATCATTAGGCTTCAGAACCGCTTGTAACATTAAGCATGTTACTGTCTTACAAAGGCAACAACCAAATCTTGTCGTCACTTGATTACAGCAAGCACCCGATCTAATTTTATCTCTCCTTCATGACATTCAAAACTACATGAATGACATTCAACCCAAGTAAAGGATTTGAGTCAAACAAGAGCAGGGAAACACACAGACACGTTATCGAAAGCCTCTCTTCTTTGGAAATGACACCTCTGTGTAAGGCTAGAGATAGGTTCACACATTTTACATCCCTCGCCTGCATAGTGCGAGAAGTTTCTCTTTTTAGCATGCATACTCCTTTCGCATTTAGATGTTTGTTTTTAGATGTCTGAGCAGCTTATAATAGCCGCTTAACTGATTTCAAATGTAACATCAAAAATCACTGAAATATGTTTTAAAACATAAATAAACAATCATACTCACAAAAATATTTTTGGCTGTTTAAAGAGTAAGTTCAGCTATTTTTAATCAGCTTTGTATTGCTACAATGTCTGCATCCAAATTTCCGTGTATATTTAACAGCAAAAATTCACTGAATGATGCACATTCACAACATGTCATTTTGCGTCATCGGGCGGACTTTTGACAGCTCCAGAGCTCCTGCTACAGAACTTCCGCCTTTTTGTCCCCACAATTAAAATAATTGTGTTTCTATTGCATAGACAACCAAGTTTTATTAAAAGCCAATATTGGCAGTGGTGAATTAACTCTGTATTTCACATATTTGTAAAGTATGTGACAATGGATGGATTTCTATGTAGAATTAATCTGATTTTATTCAAACTGAATAAATGTACTGTGCTCCACCTGGCAATGGCTTTCAAACGACACTCTTACTTTCCCTTAAAATGACTTTAAAGCATAAATGCTAATGCTTTAAACTACCAAACAGAGTGATAACTAGATTACAGCAAAGCTTTTGCAGATTCTTTACATTTAGTAACTGAGCTCTGCCTAATTTACATAAATGCTAAGACACAGTCATGTCTGGGTAGTCTGCTGTGACATTAAAAAAGGGCAAATGAAAACCCAACAATTGTTCCAGTAGTGCACACCTGTGACAACGATGGTCGACGGCCTTATCATGTCCTGTCACTGACTCATCTAATTTGCATCATAGAGAAGGTTTTTTTTAATCACGCCATGGCACTTTGAAGTCTGTAATCAATGACATGCATCCAAAAAACCTCCAGTGGGGTTTATGTGGTTGCAGGGTTTACCTCTCCTCCCTCTCCTGACCAACTCATCAACAATTGTATATATGTTTCTTCATCATCAGAAACCAGCTTGGCAGAGCATAAAAAACACAGAGAGCTCACAACAAAACATAAACCTCATCATCAATAAAATACACTTACTCACAGATTGTAATCTGAAATGCTAAAATACACATGTGCTACTTTCATATATGTCCTTTCACACTATACTTAACCCTTAATTAACATCCTTGTTAACCCTCACCATTTATAACCCCGAGTTATAAAGCCCCGCTCCTGATATATTTCTGACTCTAAAAAATATAGTACCCTGTCCATGGTCCTGAAAGCAAGTTAGTTCAATGAATTACATAGTATAAAATATCAGGAAGTGTATTTTGTCATTTACAATGCATTTTAAAAACAGAATACATACATTTTCACTTTGTATCATTACCAGGCCAACGAGATCTTGAACATGCAAATCACTATGGGTCAGTGAGAAATAAGGATGTCAAGAGATTATTTAAAAAATATATTCTCAGGAAAAAATCTTAGAAATGCCTTTTTTAAAATGCTCAATTTCTGTTTTTCATTTTGTTTATACTGTACAATCTTCAGATAGTTACACCATTTATACTTTAAGCCCCACAAAAACATCAAATTGTATTCATACAGTCAGTGTCTGTTTGAATAACTTGTATATCTGTGGCGTTTTAATAAATTTGTTATAAATACATCATGCAAATCATTCCCAAAAGACCTGAATACACCTGTTGTATGATAAATATATGTTAGAAATGTTTGAATTAATAGTCATTTTGACAATTTTGTGAGGCTTAAAGTCCTTTTCCCCTGTAACAAAGTTTGTTTACAGAAATAATATGCAAGTAAACTAAAATTAAGGGAGATATTTTGAAGGGACTGTAACATACAAGCTTAATAATAAATAATAATAATACATTTTGAGATTCAGATCAGCAGAAATAAACTCAGGAGTTGCATGTGCTTTTGTAAAACGTGTTGACAACACATTTGCGTGTGCTGTCAACACCGAGTTGGTGTTTAAGGGGGCAGGGCGTGTTTTACCGTTTAGACAAAAGGATATGGCCATTCTGTGATCTTCTTAGCATACTTCCTAACGATGTTGTCCTCTCCAAAGATAAAGAGCGATCTGTTGACGGTGAAGCAATTCTGTCGAACTGGGATGGGGTTGTACAGGGCCATAGTTCGGGCTCGCTGCGCTTTGGTCTGTTTGAAGGCTGGTGAAACTCCACCTGTGGATACCGCAGGAGCATCCCGGTTCCGACTGCGCTCCGAACCCCCATCCCCGGCTCCCAGCAGACCGGGAACGTCGTCTCCGAAGCGAGCCATTCTGTGTGGAGCAAAAAAAGAGAAATCTTAGTCCCTCTGTCAACAGGTGCAAAAGTGCGATTACCTCCACATGGTGAACTGCAAATAATCATCCAAACTGCAAGAGTTTTCCTGTTAGGACAAACGACGACTAAATAAATGACCGTTGCATCCTCCAAGCACGCGCAACACGTAGCTTACTCCAACAGATATCTCTACACACGCCAAAACACCAAAAGTAACATTACCTGAAAGTAAAATGTGGAATAAAAACGTTTATAATCCGAATATCCAGTCGTACATCCCATGAAGATGTTCTTTTTAACAGGAGGAGAGCAAACTCTTTTCTGAGGAACAGTAATCAGCACCCATGTTTAGTAGGCTACACCATGGTAAAACTAAAAAGCCATCGTTTTTGAATGTCTCCGGGTCTGTTTTGCCCTCACTCTTCCATCCCACTTACTAATTGTAAATGTTTTTGGGTCTTTTCTGAATCTTTTTAATCGCGTCGACGACAGCGTTCAACAAGCTCCATCTTCTGTGTGTGCGGTGAGGCGCGAATGTGGTTTGTTTCAGGTTGGCACGCGCGCTTGGCCACCCCTCACAACAGCGCGAATGTGTCTGAGCGCGTGCTGACTCTCCAACCGCTACTCAGAGCATACGTTTAACTGTAAGCGAGACAATCTCTATAGACATGCAAATGCCTTCCGAATAGGCTATTTCATGTTTCTTTAAATACTAGGTTATAAGACACCGTCGACATTAATGTAAGTTTTGACAGTTTATATCAAAGAGCGATTAAAAACTGGAAGGAAAAACACATTTTCCCCTTTTTTAATGCATGAACGCCAGTCATCAAAAGTTTTAAGCATTCACATATCATAAAAACGCCGTAGCATAGTTCCATCGCAGAAAGTACACGTTAGCCTGAAATCCAAATGACATTATTTTCTTTCGAAATATAGGTTTCGTGAACTATTCTTCGGTTCACGTTATTGCAAAAATAAAATAAAAATAAAAATCATAAAATATAAAAAGTGTTTCCGTCTCTGAAACACGTTCCTTTCCCACTGACGTCACTAAGCCATTTTTAACCTCTACTCCTCAATAAAAAAAAAGGAAAAATCCCGCTTCCACCTAGGCTATATGTGTTAAGTTTAGCCTATATGCATTTCAAATAAAGAATAAAATACAGAACTCGTATTGTTTTTTTAAGAACAAATCCAGAATGTTTGAGGATTATCAATTGCACGCACTGTAACATTCTTTTCACTCATATCAGACAGACACAGTACCAAGTGTAAGCATCTCTATTCTGGGAGCAGCTTGTTCAGCTGACTTTGAGCTTAGAGATAATTGGTGTTTAAAACTCGCTCTTCTGGCGCGTGTGCACGATCTACTGACAGGCTTGTGTTGTAAGCGAGATAGTACTTGTTGGCCTTGTGATGACACAAATTGTCACAAAGAAAAAAAGACAAGGCATGATCAGTGGAACAATACCGTCAGAGATCAGAAATGTTCAATGCAGTGTGCATTTGTCTTTTAAGAATCCGGAACTAATAAACCTTATACTCCTTACATCATTATTTGCAAACAATTTATATGACACGTTTTTGTTCTCTGCAAATGTTGCCATACTAGTTTCTGTAAACCACCCAGAAGATATTTGAACATTTTCTTTATTTCGCCCCATACTGGGACATTAAAATAATACTGTTACAGAGAAAACTAAAAACAGCTATAACATATATTACCACATCCTTTTTCAATGGGTCAATATTTTAAATGAGTAAATAAATAAATTCTAATTAAAAAAAATACAGCAAATAGAGGCGAGAAAGTGAGGCATTTAGTGATGTCACTTAATCTCCTTAAAATTAATGAGCAGAACAGTTTAAGGGCCAGAAAGGACCTGCTAATAATAGTCAACTGCAAAATGAGAGATCTCACGCAGAAGGGGTGGAAATGGATGCGGCTATTAAAAATGATGATGGAAATTGCAATAGTCCAATGACCCAGTAGATCATTCCAGATTGAGGTTATTATCACACAGCACAGAAAGATGAATGAAAATAGATGTTTCTTCTCTCTCTTCCTCTCAAAAGTGAATGATTTAGGAAGCTCAGATGATGAGCAGAGGTGGGATTTTTTTTTTTTAAACAGTTGATGACCTCCTATTTTATGACTTTGATGATCTTCAATAGCCTCCAGGGTGTCTGCATGGAACTCTGTCATTTTTGCCCCAATTACAGACACATTTAGGTAATGAATACTCTTCTCCCAGCTGAGATGAGTAGGGGAAGCAGTATACACTTAAGTAGGCATCCTATATCGAGGTATACTATACATAAGACAGAGCAAACACACACACAGAGAAACACTCAAACACTCGAGCTGCCAGTGTCCATCCATATGGCCAATTACTGCACAGAATGTGAAAATACAGTTGTGCTCCATGGTGTTGATGGAAAAAAGAGTGTATGTGTGTGTGCAAGGGTAACAGAATGAAAGAAAGTGTGTCAGAGAGAGAGAGAAAGATAATAGCAGAATGAAAGAAGCAGGGAGGAAGTATTGTAGGATATCCATTCATCAAATGTCAACACGTTTTCATAACAATCTGTTGAATAAGCCTCATGGAAAGCATGGGAGTGGCCGTGCTGTGCTGACAGAGAAACTGCTGCTCTGTTCCAAAACCCGGTCATTGTCACTATAGCTGTGTTCCCAAAGCAAAGGCTTTTCCAAAAGTTAGGCTACTTAATTACAGTAGATACCTAATTTTGGTAGCATCAAAAGTGTCATTTACATAGAGTCCAATTGCAGAGAACTCAGAGAAAGATGGCAGATGTAACTGTAATATTTTTTAAATAGATTAATGGTATTCAAAAAATATCGACGTACATTCTGTTTTTTTATGCTTTATTAAAGAATCACGCCATTCGGTAAGCAACATGCTAATGTCGTCCTCAACTGGAATCAAGAAAGTTGCTGGTAGAGCAATTGGTTTTGGAACAGCGTCTTGTAGGTTTTATTCACACTGCACCCAATAAGTGTTATTTTAGTATTATTTATGTACTATTATAGTTTTATTAATATTTTAAATTAGCTTTTATTTATATATTTTCATTTAGTTTAAGTTTTATCATTTTTACTAGTGTTTTGTTTTTATATAGTTCTATATATAGCTTTCATTTTTATATAAGCTTTTAGTCCTTTATTCAATAATGTGCTGGAAACATTTCTCAGACATTTTGCTTCATATTGACATGATGGCATCACAGATCATCAGATTTGTCGGCTGTGTGAATCTCCTGTTCCACCACATCCCAAAAGTGCAATAGTGGATATAAATCTGGTGAACTCACTATCATGTTCAAGAAATCAGTGGTCATAAAGGGATAGACATGGCCATCAGCAACAATAGGCTGTGGCGTTTAAACAATGCTCAAATGGTACTAGAGGGGCCAAAGTGTGCCAAGAAAATATCCTCCACACCATTACACCAGCAGCAGCCTGAACCGTTGATACAAGGCAGGATGGATCCATGCTGTCATGTTGTTTACGCCAAATTCTGACCCTACCATCTGAATGTCACACCAGAAATCGAGGCAATGTTTTTCCAATTTTGGTGAGCCTGTGCATATTTTAGCCTCAGTTTCCAGTTCTTATCTGACAGGAGTGTCACCGGTGTGTCTTCTGCTGCTGTAGCTCAGCTGCTTCAAGGTTCGACGTGTTGTGCGTTCAGAGATGCTCTTCTGCAGACCTCGGTTGTTCCGAGTGGTCATTTGAGTTACTGTTGCCTTTCTATCAGCATGGACCAGTCTGGCCATTCTCCTCTTGACCTCTGGCATCAACAAGGCATTTTCGCCCACAGAACTGCCGCTCACTGGATTGTTTCTTTTTTTCTGACCATTTTCTGTAAACCCTAGAGATCGTGAATATCCCAGTAGATCAGCTGAAATAAATTTCTGAAATACTCAGACCAGACCATCTGGCATCAACAACCATGCCACGTCCAATGTCACTTAAAATCACATTTCTGTCCACATTCTGATGCTCAGTTTGAACTTCAGCAGATCGTCTTAACCATGTCCACATGCCTAAATGCATTGAGTTGCTGCCATGTGATTGGATGATAAGATATTTGCATTAATTGGAAGCATTTGTTCAGGTGGTATAGTCAACATCTGCTTTATATACATCATTTGCAGTAGTAATGACTTAAGCTTTAGTGATGCCAAGAGACTTTCTTTGACAAGAGGAAAGCACAGAAACTTGGAACTTTGCCTCTCCTCGTGTCTATCGTAGCATAACACTTTTTTACTCATTCAGTATTTACTACACAGTGAAGCCTTATATATAGAGAAAGAATAAAATGAGTTCAGACACAGCTTCAGACATTATAAACAACTAAAAATAAACTGAGTCAGATATGCAAAAAATAATTGCTGCCTATTTGTTGCTATTTTCCACAGACAAATGTATCAGGGTGATACAAACAAAACAACTGATTCCTAGTGTATATTGTAAGCAATACATTTAATTGTCGCTATATACTTGATATACGTAATGTCTAGACTGGTAACTGTCTCTCTGTGTTTGTCGTGTCTCCCTCCCTCCTACTTCTGTAGCAGGTCTATGTTCGTTTAAAGAAAACACAATTAATTTGACAGTTCTAGTCGTACCTCAATCCAAGGTAAATCAGCTGACCCTGACCTCTCTGTTTAAGTTTTGTATTTTATTCCTAACTAGGTAAAAGCTACCCAAGAGGCATGAACCTGCGAGACATCTCCGCTCCCACATAATGAAGTGTCCTTGTCATCCTAATAGTGGTCTCCATGGTGACTGTACACCGTTGAATTTCTAATTTGTTCCTCCCGTTATTGGCAGCAAAAGGTTCGCTTAACAAAAAGACACCTTTCATAGCTGCGATCTTAAACAGACGTTCACTGTCACACTAAGAGACATGCTGTATGTGCTATAGATAATCCAAACGTCACACGCTCGCTCACAAGCAGCTTCCATCTGAATTCTACCTCAGATGACAATATACCTCGATTGTAAATCACCCTTCACTGCCTAACCAAAAAACACAAACACACAACATATTTCTATCTGATTGCAATATATGATACAAAGAACCAATTTATTTCCAAACCAAACTCAAGTTCTTAAAGGATTAGTTCACTCAAAAATGAAAATTATCCCATAATTCACTCACACTCAAGCCATCCTAGGTGTATATGACTTTCTTCTTTCAGCCGAACACAATCAAAGTTATATTAAAAAATATGCTGGCTCTTCCAAGATTTATAATGGGAGTGTAGTACCTGAGATTTTGAAGCCCAATAAAGCGCATCCATCCATCATAAAAGTTATCCACACGGCTACAGGGGGGTAATAAATGCCTTCTGAAGCGAAGTGATGCATTTGTGTAAGAAAATTATCCATATTTATAACTTAACTTTAAACTATAATCACTGGCTTCAGGTAACGGCCGTAAATGAGTCTAGTTCCGGCAGAAGAGTGGCTTCTGACCCGATGTATGAAGTATTGATGAAGCCCAGAACCACGAGAGGAGTCTACTCTTACCTAAGCTTACGCTACGCCTACATCCAATGTCATATGGCGGGTCAGAGGTCACTCTTCTCCTGGAACTAGACTCACATACAGCCGTTACCTGAAGCCAGTTATTATAGTTTATAAAGGTTTAAATATGGATATTTTTCTTACAAAAATGCTTCGCTTGACTTCACAAGGCATTTATTAACCCCTTGGAGTCTTATGGATTACTTTTATGATGGATGGATGCGCTTTATGGAGCTTTAAAAACTCAGGTGCTATTCACTCCCGTTTTAAAGCTTGGAAGAGCCAGGATATTTTTTAATATAACACCGATTGTGCTTGGTTGAAAGAAGAAAGTCATATACACCTAGGATGGCTTGAGGGTGAGTTAAAGGAGAACTTGGTAGCTTTTTTAACTTAATAAAACTGTCTAGAAATCATTTGGATGGTTAAACAACCTGTTCTGGTGATATTGGTGACTTTCCCCGCTCCCCCCAGCGTTCCCAGGCGGAAAACCAACCTTGCAACTTGTTCACTACCGTCCCGGCAAGATAGAAATTGGAAGTCTCATGAGAAGCGAAAGCGAGAACGAGAACGAGAACGAGCGCGAAACACAAATTGCTTTACGGCAATTCGACATAAACACACACGCATGTATGATGTATTACCAGATTACCCACCTCGGTAGACATAGCTCCACGCGATACAGTTGGCTTGCTCCGATCAAAACAAACGCACATGAGCAGCGGTAGAGAGGGGGAGGAGGCCGCCGCAAGTGAGTTTTTTACGACTGTGTTGTGAAATATACGCCCCACCACAGCTGTAGGGGGAGCTCGTGGGGAAAACATGCGACAACAAAAGAGAAAATCAGCGAAGAAGTGACTAGAGTTCGCTAGAGTTGCCGAGTTCTCCTTTAATTCCTTTTGGGTGAACTAACCCTTTAAATGGATAATTCACAAAAAAAAAAAATTATTTCATAATTTAGGCAATTTTGAAAAATGCCTGTTTTTACTTTTTTTGTTGTTGTTGTGCATACAGTGAAAGCATTAGGGTCCAATACGGTTTTCAACCACATTAACTTTCATTGTTTGAACAAAAACATTCTTTAAAATATCTTCGTTTGTGTTCCAGTGTGGGTAAAAAAGTCATAAGGTTTGGAAAGACATGAGTGTGAGTGAATGATGACTGAATTTTCATTTTCACTTTCCCTTTAACAAGGGTAGATCAAGAGTTTTCATTTCTTTGATGGTACAAATGGGCCATAAACAGCTAGATAGTTAATTTGTTTAATTTGTCTTCAAGGACAAATGTGTCTCAGTTTTAATAGTTGAACTCAAATGAGATTTGAAATGAGAGACTGCAAGATATAAAAGACACCCTGAGTGCCATTAAATCAGTATTAAACCAATCTTTTATCTTTTTCAACAATTTAAAAGTCCTTTTTCTTCTTTCACAGGTCATAAACTAAAATTGATAAGGTGTCTATAACATTGAAAACAAAAAAACAAAACACACAACCTGTCCTGGACAATCTAGCGATGGCGATGCTCTTTCTCACATCCTGTTTCATGCACAAAGAGCCTTGGTATAGCGTTTGAAATAATCACCTTAGAAATGTCACCACACAAGCACCGGCGACACAAAGCCCAGACAGGAGCACTTGATCACAACTCACATAGACTAAATAAAGCACATCTATGGGATCGGTGCAGTATCTCAACCAAGCCCTAATTCAAGCGATTTGGCTTGTGTTTTCTGTCCTCTGTTACCTAGCAACAGCCTCGTCTTCTCCTCATCTCAAACGACTGGGATGAAACCATAACTCAAGCTTATATAAATCGTATATTCAGAAAATAATCTTGGCTTTATTTTAGTGTACTACTACTGATTGTCAGTTCGAAGACAGCAGATCTGCAAACATATCGTGTATCTGTTTTTGTGAGATATCAGAGGTTGAAGCCACAGTTTTGTTTCCACCTACTAATGCGGCAGTTCAGAAATTCATAATTACATAGGCCAACAGGAAAGACTACGAACAACAACATGAAACAGGATATTAATTGCTGTACGTGATCACGGTACATCATCCCTAAACATATAATCATTTGAAGTGCTGTTTCCAACCAAATTCCTTCCATACATCAGATAAGAGTGGCAAATCCAAGCTTAAACCCTAATGTAAATGTTTACTTAGGAGTGCGATGTGACACATCCTGGTCATACTAATAAGCATGTTGAATTATTTAGGAGAAAAATATTAATGTTTAATATCATGTCAGTCATTCTTCGAATCTTCGAAGCCCACTCTGGATAACTTGCATCCTTGCTTATTTTACAGTAATCTCTAAATGGTTCTTTTTTATGTCAAAAGTTTGACATCTAAGAGGTAGCTTATGCATTTTCTCTGTTGTCAAGGTGAAAGCATATTTGGTAACAGCTCAAAAAAACTGCCAGACACCTGTTACTCTTGGTTGTGCATGTGAAGCTTGAATGGCCATTAGTGTTGTGTGGACAGAGATCTGTCTCCATCTAGCGGTAGCAGCTTCAAGCAACAGAGTAAAAGGAAACTGACCACAGAAGTGAGTGACTATTTTAGCATTATTTACATACAATTATAGTATTTATTAATATTATTGAATTAACTTTTTTCTATATTTTATAATTTTAGTAAGTTTTTATGTGCTTTTGTCATTTCTATTAGTTTTTATTTAGGGTTATTTGTATTTGTAATGTAAGTATATTTTTAACAACTCTATTTAGGTTTAATTTATGTGTATTTCAGTTTTAGTTTTAGTTATTGCAGTACTTCAACTAAAACTTTATTTCAGTTAGTTCTCAAGGCAACATTTCCAATTTCCGTTTAATGTTTTTTTTATCTAATACAATTTGGAAATTAAGTAACATTACAGCAATAAAAAAAAGATCAAATAGTTGAAAAATGACTGAATTTTCATTTTGAGTGAATAATTCTTTTATAGTTTTTCTCAATCGCTTCGGCCTCAATTCTCGAATGAGAATTTTCTCAAAACAACAAGTTCAGATCTCTGAATAGATAGTTACCTGTTCACATTTGAATTTTGCAATGTATGAAACCTTATGGTGAAAAATTATTTTTAACAAGTGCACCAGACTTCCTGATCAAAGCCATAGTGCTCTTATTTCTGAGATTAAATAATCCATCTCCATAAAGTACATTTTCTGCTCTGCATATAAAAAAAAAAAAGATTGAATGTTGTAATTCATTTTGGCATCTAGACAGGAGATCAGAGCAGCACTGTAAATTACACTTCTTGTACAGTGGCCATTCAAAAGCTTCCATCAGGAGATGGTCCTGGCAGGGTTTGCGGGGGTTTGGAGCCACATGGCAAGGGAGGATGGATGGCTTGCCTGGCTCTCACCCCGCTGGCACAGACAGGGGCATCAGGGGCACAGAATCAGGGTAGGGACAGATGGGGTTGTGGATGAGGTTGAGGAAGGAAGTGCTTTGTGTGCTAGTATTTGTGCATTTGTGTGTGTGTGTGTGTGTGTGTGTGTGTGTGTGTGTGTGTGTGTGTGTGTGTGTGTGTGTGTGGTGTGTGTGTGTGTGTGTGTGTGTGTGTGTGTGTGTGTGTGTGTGTGTGTGTGTGTGTGTGTGTGTGTGTGTGTGTGTGTGTGTGTGTGTGTGTGTGGGTGGGTGTGTGTGTTTGTGTTTGTGTGTGTGTGTGTGTGTGTGTGTGTGTGTGTGTGTGTGTGTGTGTGTGTGTGTGTGTGTGACGTGTTGATCGTTTGAGCAGTGTTCAGTAACGGTTAGTACCTGTAAGTGAATTATCACGCCATGTGATTAGGTAATCAAAGAGAGGGTTTTGATAACAACAATTTTGTATATATATATATATATATATATATATATATATATATATAAAGAAAATTACTACAAGAATGATAAAAAAATCAATTTTCTCATTAACTCCAGGTACTTTAGTTTGCACCATTAAGTGTATAGATCCAAAACAAGTTTATAGATCCAAGATGTTTCAATCTATTCCCACCTCTTATGGTACAGGGGATAGATTCAATTCCAATCACTTTAAGGGAGTTGTCACTACCATGACCCACCTCATTAGAATGCCTTGCCATAGGATACATCAAGCTTATAGTACGAATAGCATATTTATTTCAGCCACTCTCAATTTCCTTTTTGTTTGACCTAAAATTTTCCACAATCACATTCCAAACTATAAATTACATAAGAGGAATTACAATTAATAAACGATTCAATTGGATATACTTTTCTAGAAAACACATTAGTTAAAATGTTTGTTTTTACCATGTTATCGCAATGCTTGCACCCTCCCACATTTTTTACCCACTAAAGAACCAAGCCACGTTTTATTTTCAGGGGCAGAAAGATAACTACCACACCACCACTAAGAGAACCCATCATTTCAAATAAATAAAGATAAATTAATACAACCATTAATAAAAATAAAATGGTCTTTGGTGCCAAACAAATTAAACATGTCTAAATGTAAGAACTGAAAAGAACTAAATGAAAGGAAGAATGATATTTTTCATTTCTATGCACCAATATAACAATCCAGCTATTTGTACCCACAAATATATCTTTATTTAAACATTTTGATATATAGCGTATGAAAACGCCACACCTCTGGAAACTAACTGTTTATTTTGAACTGGTTCACTAAAATGATCTGAAACCAGACAGTATTATTTAAAAAGCCTATTAAAATGATATTCACCAGGAAAACCATTGCAAATATACTGTGAATATTTTAACGATATATTGCAAAGCCCTAGATATAAACATCTGATGCAAACAAAATACTTCCAACTGCCTTTGATATGAATGGGAATGCAGATGGATATTATTCTCCTGATATTACATACAGTATAGACCTCCTTCTCTATAACCTAAAAACTGAAAAACACAACTTAGATTTTTCAAAAATATGATTGTTAATGCAGTATCGTTATTGACCACAAGGTGAGGCTGATGAGATTGTATATTGCTGGAAGCAGGTGTGAGTTGCTTCTGTGAAATGCACCTATTAGCTGTCTCTATCTATCAACATGCTCTCCAAACAAACATTACTCACCACACATAAGCTATGACTGTGGCCTCCCAATAGAGGTATGAAGAGGCAAGATGATAGAGTATCCAAAGAGAACGAGCAACCACACAAACATATAATCTTTCACCTGCTTGTTGTGTCAGCCTAACACACTTCCCAGACTATCCCAGCTGCACAACAGGTAGGTCAGACACATTAATTAAGACCTAATTTGCGATGACGACTCAAGGAACAGCACCGCAGCTATTTTTCATAATCACATATGACCAAAACGGGGTTAATGACATTCTTTCATCAGATCTCTCCCAAAACAGCGTTTCACCGGTATGTAAAGGGCTTCCAAACACGTTGCCACCTTTGATATTTAAATTCGATGTGAACGTGCATGTAAGTGATTCCACAGCAAAGGAAAGATCTGACATTCATCTGGCCTGCTGCTGTATTCTCAACACTTTTATGTTTTGAGCACGGAGCGATGCTCCTAAAAGCTCCCACCCCCGCTATCCTCACCTCTCTCTACAATTGCCCCGTGCATGTCTTTGTACTGCGTCACAAGCTGCAAAGCACCAAACGGCCCTTCAAGACCAGATTCTCACCGGATTTGGCTCCAGGACGCAGATTTCACATTGGACATGGCGACTCAACACTGACCCAACAAAAATGACCTTAAAATGAAATGTTATTACGAACTGAGTAGGTGCAACAATATGCAAGATCATTAACATTATGTTAGGGTAAATAGGATAAATGGGCAATTTTGTAACCGCATAAACAATAGCAAGTGTATGATTTGCCAGATGATTTAAACACGTGGAACAAAATAGTGTAAGAGTGTTTGACATAATACCAAGTGAGAAAAAAATTGGGCAAAAATACATCAGTTTGATGTCACAAAAAAAGATGGGAAGTGTTTTCTCCCCCCTTACAAGAATAATTAATACGTTTAATTTAATAAGTTTAATTTACACAATAGTAAAGGTTTTTTTCCTGCTGGTCTGGTTGTGCCAATAGTTCAGTTCATTTTTATTAATATATACAGTATTATAAACATATATTTTCACTGGCCCCAACACTTTTTTAATGAATTTTAATGAACTTGTTAATGAATTTATAATTTCACATTTCCAATTTATTTGAACTGTATAAGGTTTAAATAAAAAAAAATTATTGTGCATTTTTCACACATACTTTTTTTAATGAATTTAAATTTAAAATTGTCTATTTATAATTTCACATTTCCAATTGTAAATGTATAAGGTTTTAAAAAAAATAGTATGCATTTTTCACACATGCTTTTTTTAATGAATTTAAATTTATAATTGTCTATTTATAATTTCACATTTCCAATTTTAAATGTAGGCTAAAAGGTTTATTATATATTTAAATTATTTCATATTTATTTTATATTCTTTCAAACATATTTATTATGCATTTTGCATACATGCAAACATATTTTTTCCATCAAAATATTTTCTTGAAAAAATAAAGCAGTAATAGCTGCAATAATACAGGTAAAACATGTTATTACCTGCATTTGTCATTGTTTTAGAAACTCACCAATTGAGAACCACTGTTCTAGATCAATAACAAATTCCTTATTAGAGGGATATACACTGTCTACATAACACTATAGCTAACCACCCAGTTCAGTCATGGACACGAAGTCGTTTTTATGAGCAGCAATCTTTTTGTACAGACTGCTGTAATAGCTCCTTTTGAATTCATTTGAGGGCTACATCAATGGAGAAAATGGGAAAATAAGAGTGAATGGAACTTTTAATTTCGTTTATGAAATTCGCTAATGGGGACAGAAAATTAATTAGACAACCCAACAGACTATAGGAAGTATGTGGGAGTCTACTTTTGGATTCTGCTTTTGTTAATGCAAATGACGTCCTAATGGCTGAAGTAAGCCGTTTCATGTGGTTTAATATGAATGATTCAGACAAGAAAATGACCTCCCTTTATTATGAGAATCCTTTGATTAAAATCAAAGATTCCAATATCTTTAGATCATTAATTAATCAAGAGAGTGAAAACGCTGCATAATTGGCGCTCACTGATGAAAAAAAATCTGTGACAGTACATTTTATATTCTTATTAGAATGTACAAAATAAACAAATCAGCTCATCCTATTTTTTTGTATTTAATTTACTCAGACTGGTAATCTTGCACATTTACAATGAAGCGCTTCCACTAACCAATGGTTGACATGTAATTTCATGGCTTTGCCAGCAGCGGCTTCCATAATATCAATAAATCTGGGTTATAAATAATTAAAAACACACAAGACTGTGTGTTGGAGTATAACAGAGTCAGACTGGTCTGTGAGAGGAATATTTCATGTTCTGCTTCTCTGAGGCTGGGTCTATTAAAGACAACATTATACAGGAAGCTGATAGAGGCAATGATCTCAAAGAAACAGAAGGGGAGAGAGATTGACATTAAAAACAAAATGATTTGTGTAGTCTATTTTTAACCCAGAATCTATTCCCATAACATAAGCTGTGTTACTTGCACCATAACATAGAATGCGGGCGAAGCAAATGGGTTGATCTCATTCACTGTACCTAAATCAGCAAATACAGCAAACTGTGTTTCAGAAATCTATATGCTAAAATTGGAACTGTGTAAATGGATTGTTTGTCACTTCATGCAACATTTCTGTTTAGTAACAAGGATGAAATTGCTGATAAGACGTCTGGTGCCCTTTTGTGTTTTTAAAGAAATAGTCTTTAAAGGAATGTCAGGTCAGAGGTCACCCTTCCGCCAGAACTCGACTCTCTCGTGAACGCGCGTACGGCTGTTGTCGGAAGGCATGTGGTTTATAAAGGTTAGATATTTTATCTAACAAAAACCCAACGCTTCACTTCAGAAGGCATTTATTAACCCACTGGAGTTGTATGGATTACTTTTATGATGGATGGATGTGCTTTTTGGAGCTTCAAAAACTAAGGTACTATTCACTCCCATTATAAAGTTTGGAAGAGCCAGTTAATATAACTCCTATAACTGTGTTTGTCTAAAAGAAGAAAGTCATGTACACCTATTTCTTGAGGGTGAGTAAATCATGGTTCTGTCAGGACCACTATCGTCAAATACGATTGACAATTAGCATACAGTTTGGATTGGCGGTATGGTTCCGTTCTGGGCGATTCTTTTAATGGCCGTGACACACCAAGCCGACAGTCAATGTCGGGCCGTCGGTGAGCGTCTGTCGGGCTAGTTTTTACTGTGTTCCACACGTCGGCGGCAGTTCACCCGTGTACAGTATGTGTACAGTATATATATATATATATACTGTGAGTAACACTGATGTCTACCGCAGTGAAAAAAACATTAACCAGTTTATTGCAAGAAATTATTTACTGCAATAAATAATTTGATAACACTTTCTTTTACAGTGATCATGTTACACATATTAGGGTACATATTCCTAGAATTAATGCTGTAAGAAGAGTAACAATGGAAGAAATATTTACAGAAACTAATTGTAAAAAAAGTGTTACACACATATACTGATTTTCATATTTCAAAGATGACATGCATCTTTCTACAAACGTGTATAATCATACAACTCTTATTAAATTGTTTATTTAAAGGTACACTATTTAACCTTTTTGTTCAAAATTGATATAGCGAGTGAGTACATCATGAATCGATTTTCCAAACCTTGTTTTTGTCTTATCCTGAATCAGGCACGTGCACAGGTAGGGCTCAACCTGTGCACAGCACATGCCCTTTTTGCCCTTACACTCCGAAGTGCCCTTTTTTGGTGGTGTTTTTTATTTTATTTTATTTTTTAATCAATGCTATTGGTCACCCTTTACGTCTGTCTGTCTGTTTTACAAATATTTAGCCAATGAAAGTTCTTAAAACGAGCTTGTGTAAATCTTATTCGATCCTCAAGCTGTCAGTAAGCTGATAACTCCGCCCCCTCTCTGAATCAACTGAAGTTCAACAGCAGCTGAACGAAGTTTTGCGAAGGGTAAATAAATATCTTGTTGTTTGAATAAGTACTACTAAACACTATGTCTATAAAGGCTAATATTTTATTTATTTGATGTCTGACTCACTGAGATATGTGGGACGTCGCCTGAGACTGAGAGGTATGGCAAGCATTTGCCATCTAGTCATAGCCAATACATAGCCTAGTCAAATAGCCTGTGCATACAGTAGCATTTCACCTTTTATAAAAATGCGATTTTGGCCAAATGTATTTTACAACAGGAAAAACTGAGCGCCCGGCCTATACAACAAACTAGTTTGTAACCTGTTAATGAAAATGTAATGTGATGCCGCCGGCGCCGTTTTAATGACGGACAAAAAATGCACATTTGCACACATTCGCTGGTCAAAAACTATATATTGATAAGTAGCCTAATACAACAACATATAATTTTTTTTTTTTTTTTTTTTTTACCATCGGAAAATCATAACAGGCGCGCCCCCGCGCTGTTTCGTACTGGAACTTACACAAAGCGACGAGTGATCCTCGTCACCTAGGTAACATATATTTCTAAGAAGTAAGAAATTTCTTCTTTGATTTGATTGCTGATACACTTAGCCTAATTTATTAACATTTAGGCTAATCATGTTATGGTAATAATATTATGGTTAATTCAAGGCTGTAAATATGCACGTAGGGCCTATTCGCTATCTAGCTCATTTTTTAATCTATAACTATACTCTCCGCTCGTCCTCACATGTATAAAATGTAGTAAAACATGGTTTTACTACAGTAATGTTGTAGTAGTAACTAAAAAAAAAAACATTACAGAAGATCACTGTGAAATATTTATATTTTTGTAATTCATGATTTAATTCATTCCCAGGCTTTATTTATTTGATCCAAAATACAGCAAAAACAGTAATATTGTGAAATATTTTTACAATTTAAAATAACTGTTTTCTATTTGAATATGTATTAAAATGTAATTTATTTCTGTGATCAAAGCTGCATTTTCAGCATCATTACTCCAGTTCAGTACTCTTCAGTGTCACGTGATCCTTCAGAAATGCTTTTCACTGCAATTGTACTTTTCACACTTTTTTCACACTATTATTATTATGGTTGTTATTAATCGTGAATAAATCTAAAGCTTTTGAGACTATTATTTTGTGTTATTGAAAATGGGAGGGGGGTGCCATTTTTCAGTTTCAGCACATGCCCCTCAAAAGGTCTTTGCACGGCCCTGTCCTGAATCACTAAGGTACGCCTATAATAAGTGCTTATATTAGGACTGTTTTAGACCGGGAGGGACGACAACCTCTGTGGAGTAGCCCAGTACCAGTACAGAGAAGTAGCTCCGGCTACAATGTTCTTCCTCAAGAACATTCAACTAAATACTCTACATATAACCCAGGCCCTGCACACATTGATTATCATTTTTCCAACATCATTTACTTTAGCAACCAATTACATTTTCTGACAGAAACCTTTAGTCATTTTTCCATTTATTTCCTCTCTACAGACCACAGACGGATCTAGATCAATATATTCAAAAGTAACTCCTTCAAAAGTAATGCATCAACATGACATGTTCTGGTCCCTCTGCATCAACCAAAATCTATTAAAAAAGAGAGGCGTTCATGTAAAAAAAAGGCAAATAATTTAGTCTACAATTAACCACCAATTACTTATATTTTAAGTAACTAAGTAAACATTTGTTTTTTATTTTAAAGTACTATAAAATTCTATGAAAAGTAACTTTATTTTGATGATTTAAAAGGTTTTAATATGTGAGTTAGTTAATGTTTTCTATAAGAAATGTACGAGGAACTCAAAATGCTGCTTTTGTTAAAACTACTGACACATGAACTCTCATGAGACACAACACACAATACTAAAACAACACAGGATTAAACATTTGCTATATAAAACGCAAATGCATCCTGAAAAGAGTCAACAATTTGCCAAGTGTGACAAAATCAATAACAGAATTGCAAACACGGCAGCCATAATTATGAATCCCCCAGTGCCTTCTGGGAAAAGGGCAAATGGGACTGATCTAGGGTCAGAAATAAACCAGTGCTTGGGACAAAAATGCATTTAATGGTATTCCTATTTCATGATAATAGGCCAATCTAGTCATGGGGTTTGGTGTATGTTAGGACAGAGAGACTAAACAATTTTTTAAAGTGCATTTCTAGTAGAGCGTTTATTGTTTTATTTCAGTTAACTGATTCAATTGAAGTACTTGACATTAATGGACACTGTGTTTGTGGATTGTTTTTTACACGGTTTGAAAAGAATATGCCCTTGTTAACAATGCCCCTGAAAATCAATTTAAATTTTCAAAACAAATATTGTTGCTTAATGATTACGTGTCACGTGTGGGTGGCTGTAGTGAAGCACATGATGATCGAGGTTACAAAAAAACAAAGTCTTTAATAATTATATCCAACTGACACAGGAAAATGTCAGAGAAAGATAATCACAACCACATATAACACAGCCGCAAACATGAATGATACCAGACAATGAACAGACAGAACTCAGGGTTTAAATACACAGGGAGAACTAATTAACAGAACTAGGAACAGGTGTGATTAATTAATAACCAAGGAACTAGGGAACAGAACTCAGGCAAAACAGAACAGGGAACAGAATGAAAACGAAACTAAAACAGAACATACACGTTACATTAAGTAGATTTATCTCGGATTTTAGACAAAATACCTGATGATACTTTGTCTAATGTGATTATAGGGGGAGATTTTAATTGTGTTATTGACCCAGTTAAAGATGCACAGCCTAGTCGCACCACAAAAAGTAAATCTGCAGCTACTTTACATAGTTATTTGAAAAATCTCAACATGGTAGACATATGGCGATGTTTAAACCCATTAGCTCGAGAATATTCTTTTTATTCATCAGTGCATAAATCCTATTCCAGAATTGATTTCTTTATTATAGATTCCAATCTGATAAAAATGGTTAGATCCACTCAATACCATAACAGATTTAATATTAGATCATGCCTCATTAACATAGGATCTAAATTTAAAGTCAGAAAAAGGGACCTATAATTGAAGATTTGACAACTCCTTACTGAATGATACTAAATTTTGTGATTACATATTAGAAAAAATGGGTACTTTCTGTCTGAAAAAGATATTGGCAATGTGACAGACTCAGCACTGTGGGACTCAATGAAAGCAGTTGTTAGGGGGGATATCATCTCATTTCAATTAAGGAAAAACAAAGAAGATAAAAATAGATTAAATGAAATAGACACCCATACTGAATTAGAGGAATGTTATAAACTTAATTATTGTTCAACTACTTTAAAAAGAATTGTAGCATTAAGAAGTAAATATAACTCTATTCTTGCTAAAAAAAATCACTAAACAGCTTTATCAGATTAAACAACGTCATTTCGAACTAGGTGAAAAACCTCATCAACAACTAGCTCGACAGCTTAAACAGTCCCAAGCATCAAGAGCCATTCATAAGATTTGGACAGAGAGCAGAGAAATATTAACCGATCCCAAGCGGATAAATGAACACTTTGCAGACTTTTATAAAAAGGTATATACATCCAAAGGAAATATAGATATTAATGAAATATATCACTTCTTATATAATATTAATCTTCCCTGATTAAGTGAAGAAGCTGTTGAAATGTTAGAAGAGGAGATTACTTTAAACGAAATCAGCGAAGTGGTTAATAACCCAATAATAAATGTGCAGGCCCAGACGGGTTTAGTGCAGAATATTAAAAAAAGTTTTGGGAGATTCTTGCCCCTGTGTTTCTCCGTATGATTAATCACTCATTCTCCCAGTTGAAACTCCCCCCATGTGGCACATTGTACAAGGCTAACATAGTTTTAATACCTGAACCCGGACAGGATAAAATTAAGATGTCCTAATATCGCCCAGTCTCTCTTATTCCAATAGAGGCAAACAATATATATGTTTCATCATATGGATCAGACTGGATTTAAGCCAAATCGGCACATACAGTCAAATCAGAGACGCCTTTATATAATATATACAAAGCATGTGACAAAAGCATGTTTGATCTCTTTAGATGCACAACAAGCATTTGACCAAATTGAATGGCCTTATATGTTAACTACTCTAAAAAGATTTGGATTTGGGGCCAAAAGGAGGCCAAAAAGCAAAAGGAGGATTTAGTATTCCCCACTTCAGATGTTACTATTGGGCCGCTAATTTACAGTTCCTTTCCTGGTGGAGACAAACAGAATAATGGGGAGAAACTGGAATGGGTCTGGTTAGAAAGAACCTTGTGTAGGAAGACATCTTAAGAAGCTTTGTTGAATAGTCCAGTAAAAATTGAATCAAGGTCTTATAATGAGAATTTAATAATAAATAATTCCCTTAAAATATAGAAGCGGATTAAATCATTTTTGGATCTTCCACATATATATTTGGACAGCCCAATTTGTAAAAACCATGCCATCACTCCAGGCTTACATGACAAGGTTTTCTCCCACTGGAAGCAAATGTGTTTAATTTCTATATGGGACTTGTATTGATAATACATTTGGTTCATTTACTCAACTTAAATTCAAATATTTTATCTACAGATTTTTTTCCGGTATTTACAAATTTTATAAGGGGATTTTATAAGGAAACATTTCATAGGCTTTGAAAACATCAAAGAATCGTAGTCCAGTGGAACAAGGTGCTATTTCTTTTTTTTTATGCTCTATTACTAGACAAAGTGAACACGAACACTGTTCATAGAATGGGAGAAGGAACTTGCTATAGAATTGTCTGGTGATTCATGTGTTTAATAAAATTAATAAAATTCATGAATGTTTTATTAATGCTAGACATGCTGTAATCCAGTTTAAAGTTATCCACAGACTTCATTATTCGAGGACCAAATTACATAGGATTTACCCAAATGTATCCTCTACATGTAACAAATGTAAAATCGCAGAAGGTACGTTGTCTCATGCTTTCTGGTCATGTCATTAAATCTGGCCTTTCTGGCAGTATATATCTGAATTTCTCTCAGAAGCATATAAAGTGGGCATTTTTGGGGATACTTCAAGTATAGGAAATAAATATTTATCACAGGCCGTTTCATTATGCATGATCTTAGCAAAAAAAGCAATTTTACAGAAGTGGAAATATGAGTCGGTGCCCATAATGAGTTGGCTCAGAGACCTAAGTAATGTGTTGAGAGCTGAGATATAAGTTAGCAAATAGACCCAAGACAATTTTAAAAATGTGGAACCCAATAAAATCCTTACTTAATCTTGATTTATAACTTCTTAAGGGCTTAGTGTTCAAGGAAAGGTGTGCGCTCTGTGTGCTTCAACTAGTCTTAGATATTGCCTGTTATCTTAACAAGGAAATGTAGTACTTCCGACAATCAGGTTAATAAAGATTACCGCCTTTTTGTTAGTGTTGACTGGAAACAAGTATTATCCTTAGAGATATGTTAAGTGTCATTTGCAATTTTCTTCCATTCATATATTCTTTTTACCCAATTAGTTAACTCATTTTTCATTGACGTGTATGAACATAGATGTATGTGGGCTGTTACAAGTATGCATATGGTATGAGTATGCAAGTACATGTGGCCATGCAGTTGTATAAGTATAAATGTGTTTGAATGGGTATATGGGGTGTGCAAATGTATGTAATGCACATATATGTATAATTATGTAGGTATATATAGTTTTCTTTAAATATAGGTATACATGTATGTATACGTATGTATATATTATTAGTATGCATTATCAAAGTAATTTTATTCATTCATTTTTGTTTATTTTATTTTTCCTCATATGTTTATATATTCATATATGTACTATATTTACGCAGTCAGTCACATAGTACTCATTTAATTTCTTGGAGTACAATATGTAAGACTTGTATAACATCTACGAATGAGGACAGGGGGAGGTTTTGTTTCTGACACTTATAGTAGCACATATTGTGATTGTTATTAATGTTTCCCTGTTTACGAAAAGCTAAAAAAACAAAAAACAATACAATACAATACAAGTACAATAACCTATTGTGCTTGCTGGTTCAACTTCTGACTATAACAGAAATGCTGCATCAAGACACATTGAATGTTTTACTTTAAAGTTGTTGTTAGAATTTCCCACAAACTTTTAAAATAGCAGGTAAAATAGCAGTTCAGCTTTTTTCAGCATTATTGACTAGATCTAGAAATGATTTTTTACTGTGGCTTGGTGCATTTAAAAAAAACACACAATGACAAATAAGAGACTGTGCTCATGCATCTAGACACATCATTCTTCATTTCTGCCTCTCCTCCTTTTGTGACTGACAAACACATCAGATCAGGCTGATGAATAGGCCTTTTCAACATGTCAACATAAATTATTCAGCTTTGACAAACAAGTCTGACATTTAAACTCTGCTGGTTGTTGAGAGCAAAACATTTATAGGCTGAACAGAACAACTTAAGGTAAAAATGCTTTTAAATGCGTCTTAAATGTCCCTTGGAGACAAAAACACCATTAGCATCGCAATATAAACCCCCATACCTGTTTAAGGTTCCCCCCTGTATTTATTATTTTAGGTAAAATTAAAAAAATATATAAACTGTTCAAAAGTTTGAGGCTGGTAAGGTTTTTTTTTATGTTTTTGAAAAAAGTCTCATGTTCACCTGTATATTACGGTTTCAAATATATAGTAAAAACAGTAATATTGTAAAATATTCTAATAACTATTTTTTATATTTTAAATTGAACACAAACATGCAGAAATCATTCTAATATGCTGATTTGCTGCCCAAGAAACATTTCTTTATCAATGTTGAAAAACATTTTTTATATATATATTTTTGTGGTAACCATGATATGTTTTTTCAGGTATCTTTAAAAAATACATTTATTTGAAATAACTTTTGTAACAATATAAAAGTCTTTTTATTATAAAAGTCTGATCAATTTAATACATCCTTGCTGAATAAAAGTATTAATTCATTTCAACAAAAAACTTGCTGACCTTAAACTTTTGAATGGTAGTGTATATTAAAAGATATATCAAAATTGCACCAATCAATTGGAGAACTCCTGCTTAAAACAATGTATAAACAGAAAAGAAAGTGAAACTGGTATTATGACAATGAACATGTTAAGAACTACATTCTTATCATGCACCGTTGTCACTGTGTATTGTGGACATCTGAGACACAAATTCCACCCAACATCTAGATGTCTACACAAGCTCTGCCGCATTTCTGCTTTTGGTCAGAGCACAGAATGATGCTGAAAGATGGAGACAGCAGAGCGCCAAGGGCCATTCCATTCAACACATCACAGCCACAGGGCCACGGTAGAGAACACCTGTCTTCCACCTGGATGAACGACCCTGACTCCTATTGGAAGATCACACAGGCTAAGGGCAATACAGAGTCAATGTGTGTGTGTTTTTATCAACGTTTGTGAGTGCATCTTTGAGTGTTTATCATGAATGTCTCTAAGCTCGTTTGTGTGTTTTTCATAAATGATTGTGAGTGCATTCAGGTCAGCAAATGTCCTCACAACAATATTAAAAATAAAACCTACAGGGGACCAGATAATAATCACAATAGGGAAATTTGAAATTTGTGTATATTTACTTGTGTGTGTATCTGTGCAGCTATGTTTCATGAATGTATGTGCGAGAACCTCTTTCTGTTTCATGAATGTATTCTAAAAATAGGCCTGTCTGTCATTTGGTCTCTGTTCTACACTGTTCTCCTCTCACAGCAGCTTCTGCCCACCCTGTTTAAGAGCAGCTCTCATTATCTTACAATGTGTCTTCCTTGCAGTGACGTCTTGAGCAGAGGGTCCAAAATTAACCCGTTGAACACCAAATGTGTAACGATCACCAGTGAGAGTGCCTGGAATTACTATCAGAGGGCACTCCAACCCGGACAATCACCACACATCCACGGACTCCATTCCCCATAATCCTTTACCAAGACTAATCAGCCATGATCACATTCACCTGTGTCTCATCATCTTGTTTACTCACCCTATAAGCCTGGTTCTTTCTGTCATTCCCTGTGAAGTCTTGTTAGTTGTTTACACTGCATCTCTAAGCGTTTTCCTGGTCCTATGTCTGTTGGTTTTGGATTTCTCGCCTGTCTCTGGATTACCCTTTTGCCTGTGTTCCCTCCCTGCCTGCCTGCCTGTTTGTTTGATTGGACTGCCTGCCTGTGTTTGACCTTGCCTGTACTTTGGATTACGTGTTTGGATTGTCCCTATTAAATAAACTGCATTTGGATCCTCAACCTTCGTGTCTCAGAGCAGTACGTGACAAAATGTGAGTAAAAATTGGCTTTGGCTAGTAAAAACAAAACGAAAATGCTCATAACCTTTTAAATGACCTGCAACAAATGCATACCTTAAAGGATGCCTACATTTTTTTTATTTCTCCAGAACTCCATGAGGTGGTATATGTGGAACATTCCTCACATTTACCACAAAAAAAAAAGTCAATGCATCATCTTCATGTTTCTTGACAAAATAAAACAAAATAAAAAGTGATGGGCTAAGCCAGGGTGCCATTCATCCAGGGTGTTTCCCTGTCTGAAATTCTGGGATAGGCTCCCGCATCCCAAGTCCATACATAAGACAAGTGGTTTGTAGAATAGAATCCTCCAAAAACTAAGGGTCAAATCAATTTCTGTGACGTCAGACTTGTCTATTATCTACAGACAATATTTTTATTACTACTTCTAAATATAATAATACCTATGCCTTTCTATTTGAGGACCATACAGTGACATTAAATGGTGGAATTATTATGCTTCTTCAAGAATTCCAGGCAACAAGCTTACACGTTGCACGCTTGCATGAAAAGGCCTGGGTAAAGTGTGTTAAAAGCCTCCCATGCTTCACAGAATGAGGGCTAAAGATCAGTTTGAGTGAGAGGTTTAATTAGATCTTGAAAGGAGGCAATGGGGATGGAGGCTTGAGGATCTGCTCCATCCACTTTTCGAGAGTTTTGATTTTGGCGCAATCAGCGATGAGGTTTCCATGGCGATGCCTTTGACCTGTGCCTCTTGAATACAGTAAAGTCAGATGGGAGATGAAAACATTGTGTCACTCTTGACTGCACCGGCGCTATTGTCTACCATCATGAGCTGAATTATCCTGACAGTGCTTAATCACGCAACCCAAGCGAGCAGCAACAAACCATTAGGCATCTGTAGAGACAGTGGCAATAATAGCCCAGCGCAAGACATATTGCGAAGCCCAATTGTCTCTGCATGTGTGTGAAATGACACATGATGTCGTACGCTTGTGTTGTGACAGCAACTTTTTTTCCCCAGGCTTAGTATTTTTCCTGTCTGCTACTTAACTGAACAGAGACTCCCACGCAGTCACATAGTACATTCACTCACACACAACAGTCATGCAACACAGTGTTAGTTCACTTAAATGTCTGTCTGAACAAGTTGGACCAAATATAAGAAAGAAAATGTTCTCTTCAACATCTTAATGTTAAGGGCTGAAAAGAACAAAAATAGCATGTGTCTTTCCATTGTCTGGAGAAAAAGGAGAAGGAACCTTTTCCTCTATAAAGAAATGTTTCTGTTTGTTGACAGAAAAAGCATAGGCTCTTTTACATATAAACTCAAGGAGGACAAAAGCATATGTTTTCCGAGAGCTATGACTCATATGTAACCTTACAGTAGTCACGCTGAAATGCTATGACAGGCTTCATAGATGGATGAAAACAAATCACAAAACATAATGTTGCTCATCTATATCATGCAAAAGGTTAAAATAATATTTTCGACATATTCTGACCATATTTCAGACTCATTCTTGCTATTTCAAGCATTTAAGCAACACGTTTGAAATTCCACAAGAGGTTTGTTCTCGTGCGATAAGCAGATTCGGTTGAGCTTCTGTTTATGTTTGCTGATCAATGTTTATATGTGAGTAAAAGCCTAAATTCAATCTGTTCATCATATAAAGCGATCGAGTCTTTTCAGAAAATTTGGACTAAACCGCTCAATTCATATGAATTAGTTTTACAATCTCTTTATGAGCCTTTCAACGTATAGCGTCAAAAGTTTCAGTTGCGTAGCTGTCTATGGAGGGACAGAAAGCTCTAGGATTTCATCAAAAATATCTTCATTTGTGTTCCGAAGATGAACAAAGGTTTCTTGGGTTTGGAACCACATGAGGGTGAGTAATTAACAGAATTTTTTTTTTGTAAACTAACCGTTTAAGACTCGCGTAGCCAGACCACAAGGTCTGGAGTCTAGCAGCTTTCACTGGCCAAAATGTGAAGTCAATGTCCCCATAATAACAGATCAGCGTGAAATTCATTCAGGAATGTTGTGCAAGTTTACTGCGACAATGTCGCAACAATGATGGTGTGAACTTCACATTCTTTTGACGTTCATTGTCACAGTTATTATAAACACATTTGCTTTCTTCTTCCATAAGGGGGTTTGGCATCACAACAGCTTTGTTTCCATGTGGACCGTTAAGAACGCGAGACACACATCTCACAGAAATCCTAGAGAATTCGGCTTGTGGGCATAACATCTGAGGCTAGACTATACTGCATATAAAAGCCACTCTATCATATATACGGCCAGAAAAAGATTATCTGCAGCAGTCTCTCTTACAAACTGCATTTTCAGTCAAGTCCAGGCCAGAATTTATAGCCTACTACCCCCACCTCCCGCGTGGACCATTCATTTTCTTCTCTGCAAGCTCACAGCTGAAAAGTCTTCTTAATTATCCAGCAGGGCTAGATGGATGAGAAACCCTGTACTCATGAACAGCTTAAGGTAAAGTCACTGCATTGGTAAAAAAAAATATTTCCCTAAATGTAAAATTCGAGCCATGTATTATATAGAAGAAAAACATGAACCTTAACTAAGTGAATAGTCAAAAAATATTATCTAAATTATTATGTATAGACAGTCTTGACTACAAAAAGCCATGGGCCCCTGAAAGAATAATATAATAATAAAATAAGCCATTATTCCCCTACAAAGAAATGCAGTTCGTTGTGACAAAATGCCCCAATAACAGCTCTCTGTGCACAGTGTGTGTACAGTGCTATGCTGTCCTATTAGGCCTAGGTCAACAGATTACTTTGTCAAAGAGATTTGATTCATAGATCAAATTAGGCTAGGTGCATGTTTACCTAGTCTAAATAAGCACATATCATACAAAGTACGTATCTAGGTAAACCCACACATACTCTATTCTGTGGGAACAGTACATTAGCACTTCATTCATTTACACAAATCTAACGCTGGATTGCCTTTCTAAATTACACTCTGATGTTTCCTCTTATCTCCACCATCCTATCTAATAAAATGCCTTTTAGACACATTCCCAACTCTGTTTAAATATTTAGTCCCAGAGTACATCAGCATCAGCAGCACTAGGGTGCATTTAAATAAAGAAAGGTCCAGGGAACAAAGCAGTAGCTGATACAGTATGTGCTGCCCAGCTCAGCGGAATCTAGTGTATCTGGAGCCTGTGAGACTGTGTAAGCGTGTCTCAGGGGTGTTAGGGTCATTATAGCCCCTCAGAATGTGTTTAAAGCTAAATGAGAGGTAATCATTTCAGAAATGCAATGTCCACTGCGAGACACAGCTCTCTCTTTCTCTCTCTTTAGTCACTCAAACACATGGAAGTGCTGCAGTGGTGATGTACTTTGGTCTGCTTCTATTGTTTTTTGCCCTCTTAATGCTTTGTAATATTACTTCTTACTTCTATATAGTATAAAATTCATTAATAAATCAGTGATTACCATTACCAATTACCACATTAGTTGCTCACCCCTGATCTAGCGTAATTGTTAATCTTTCAAATTTAAGCATTTTCTGTGGGCTGAACGGAAATGAAAAAATAAATTAAAAAAAAGAGTAATATATTTTAGAACAGTTGATGGGCCACATTGACTTGCATTTAATTGTTACCCATATTCTTCTAAATATCTTCTTATATGTCCAGCAGAAAAGGTTTGGAACAACTTGAGGGTGAGTAAATGATGACCGAATTTTCATTTTTGGGTGAACTTTCCCTTAAAATCATGCACTTATTTTTTGTATTTTTTACAGGAAATGTGTGTATCATGTTAAAATTTAAGTCTAAACATGTTCTACATAACTTTACATTCAATATTTTGGTATACAGGGTGGGCCATTTATATGGATACACCGTAATAACATGGGAATGGTTGGTGATATTAAAGTCCTGTTTGTGGCACATTAGTATATGTCATGGTCACCACCCATCTTGAGGAGTTTGCCCCCTCACATATACTAATGTGCCACAAACAGGACTTAAATATCACCAACCATTCCCATGTTATTACGGTGTATCCATATAAATGGCCCACCCTGTATACAGAAGTTTTTATTTTGCATTATACTGGTAGCAGGTCTGATTTACCCCAAATAAAGTGATTGATTATAATAAAAAAAATGTACTTCACCCATTAATGAACATCTGACCTATTTGATAAAAGCTCATAATGCAATTTTTGTTCCTGAGTTTGCCACTTAAAGGGTTAAATAGAGAGACTTTAATACGTAAAGGGTTAAATAGAGAGACTTTAATACGTAAAGGGTTAAATAGAGAGACTTTAATACGGAAAGTCTATCAAAGAAGAGACTATAGAATAACTATAAACTATAACTTTAGACTATAAAATAAAGAATATCTCGTATGGATTATTATGAGATGAAAAGTAGCCATTGCGACTGTTACTTCTTTAAAGAGAAAGTCTTTTCTATTCTGCTCATATAGTCTTTTCACTCAAATGACTCTACAGAAAATCTTTCTTGATGCAACATACCTATAATTTCCCAGTGTTATGACATGTACTATATAAGGCAGCGATAACAAGTAAGCTCAGAGTGTTCCTTTCAGCCCCCTTTTCTCCTGGTTTAACAACTGTAAAACCCACACCGTCCTAATGAAAAAAGCAGAGGATAAAGACTAGCCCTCAAAAGCACACAAAGCCAACTGTTTAAAGGATAATTCCGGTATGTAGCACTTTGAGTCTCTTTTCTGGTTTGTTTTGGATGAACTAGAGTGGTGGACACAGAAATTTTGACGATGGGTCCTGTCTCGACTTTTTGACTTGTTTAGAATCGTCTTTGACCGCTTCAGAGTGGCTGGCTACGGGCATGCACGGACATGTCCTTAAAACAACCCTTAACGTTCGTTTTCAAAACTGTGCAACTCACCGAGTGGTTAGTGGTGTTCGTTGATGATTAAAAACAAATATATCGGCACAATGTATGATTGCTATTGTGGAACTATTTTTTTCCAGATACCTCACAACCACGTATAAACTTCTGCTCGATATTTGAGTCTGAAGCGTCTTTTCCGGTAGCACACTAATATCAACGAGCAATGAGTCCACCAACAGAAATCAATGGGATTTTACAAAATGCCAAATAAAACACGACAGAAACTGTATTTCGCTACGCTACTTGTTTTGGAACATCAACGAACATCACTAACCACTCGGTGAGTTGAACAGTTTTGAAAACGAACTTTGAAATTTGCTAAATACAGGAATTATCCTTTAATATATAAGGATCACCAATGGAACACAATGAATGTGAAATCCCATGTTTCCCTCCATATTGGCTTGTAACCCAAAATATACTGTATAGAATCTAATCATGATAATCTGACCTACACTGTGAAAGTGGTCGACTGATACATGTTTCAATAACTGATGCTGATTTCTGGAGAACAGGTTTATTTATGACTGATATATTACTGTGACATACACTACAATTCAAAAGTTTGGGGTTGGTAAGAGTTTTTAAGGCTGATTCTTAGCATGTCATCACCTGAATTCAAACACTAGATATCAATGATGGCACAGAAGTAAACTGTTACTCCACAATGCCACAACAGATGTTGATGGCAGATGCTGTCTATTTATGGTTATAGCTATCTTAAAGGAATTCTCCCAAAAATGAATAATTTAAACTCGTTTTTTATTTACCCTCATGTGGTTTCAAACCCATATGAGTTTCTTTCTTCCATGGAACACAAAAGAACAACTTGTTGGTGAATCAGATAACAACACTAATAATTCTAATTCTCTAATAACAACACTTTTAAGTGAATAACATCCTACATTTTGGTCTGTTCATCACAAAAAACTATCGTATGACTTCAGAAGACTTGGAACATAAAGCACCACTCATTTGGACCACTTTTATTATAATTTTATGGTGCTTTTTGAAGCTTAAATGAAGCATCTTCATTGAAATGGCAAAAACAGCAGAACCAGAGCATTATTAAAAATGTATTATTTTTACCAGTTTGAATGACATGAGTGTGAGTAAAACATGGAATTTTCATCTCTGGGTGAAGTATTTCTTTAAGTAGTGTGACCAATAAGAGCCTATCAATAAAGAAACTTCTACGAAGTGAGCAAAGAGCTAATTCAATTGCATGCTGTGTGTATGCACGTGCCACTTACTCCCATTCCTTGCGCCGAGCCTGTGGGGTGCTCTGGATCTTGTGCGCCTGATGTGCTTTAATGATGTCCCGTTGTTCAATAAGTCCCCCCCTGCGCCTGTTAATGATATTCGGGCTGACGGGCATGTCGGGGTCCAGGCCTAATGCGGCCGCCCCCTCGCATGACCCCCCCAGATCCAGGGAGGATGGTGCCAGACCCACCGGGTGGGCGTGGGGGACGTAAAGTGTATCGAAACTAGATGCATGGTACAGGAAACTGTCAGCCAGTCTCTGGGGCTCCAGGAGAGAACAGGAGAGGGAGCCATCTTCCAGGGTTCCCCGGTGCTTGAGCCAGCTCTCCGGGTCCTTGGGCTGGAGGAGGAAACATCGCGGGGGTGTGCTCCCGCCACACATGCCCTGACCGAAAGACGGGACTGCCAGGGCATTACGGTCAGAGAGGGTCTGAGCGCTGACCGAACACGTGCCCAATTCCAACATCCTGAGGCCAGACTCTCAGCATCGTTCTGTTTAAAGAGAAAATAGGGAAAGGCGACAATTAATTAGAGGGCCAATTGTACTAGAATTGGTCAATTGTACTAGAATACTAAAGGTTGAAATTAATTGATTTATTTACAAACACTTAAATTGTACACAAGAAAGTTTTTATAAAGTACAATACTAACTTTATAATTACATAATTATATTTCTACTCAAATTTGTGTTTTGAACTATAAACATTTAAATGGTGGCTGTCATAAAAACTTGACAAATTTATCCAAACAAAGGCTACATTACATTTTGAAGAACAGTAAAAAAAAAAAAAAAAAAAAAAGGTAAGATGTAATATAGTGCATATAGCCTATTTGGTAAAATGTTCCTCTCTAGAGTAATTTTTTTGCTAATTATTGAGTTTATGGTCATTGAATGGCTTTTCTGAGGTAATGTTACACCACATATTGTTCTCAAGTTGTTTTAAGTCTTTCCAAGGTTGAAAGTGATTGAGCAGTCAGCCGCTTCACTTGAACTGAGGCGCTATATGAATCTGTCACGCCACATTAAAGAGCAGCAAAATGGTATTCATTGTTTGAATTTCACAATTAATGGACAGAATTTTTAATCTGAAACTTTGTTTCAAATCTAAAGTAACAAAGCACAATGCTTAGTGCGATTTATTGGATGGAAGGCACGCTACAAAGTTCTGTTAATTCATCAACTGAAAACAGATTTTCTTGGTTCATAAAAATGAGAATCGATTAAAATCGAGAAATATATATTTTTACACAGCCATACAAACAATGAACAATTGTATTTTATTAACTAACATTCACAAAGATGATTAAATGTTAACGTTCACTGTTAGCTCAGGTTAGTTAATACATTAACTAATGTTAACAAATAAACTTTTTTTAGTGAAACATAAAATCTTAAAAGGTCATGGAAATATCTATAATGAATATAATTATTTTCTGTCTAACTGTAAAATATTTTATTTTGTAGAAATTGCTGTTTGTGAGCAAAAAAGTACTTATCCCACAATCACGAATGACTAGAACAGTCATGTATTCATTAGTTATAAAAAAGTGTGAACCCTGAAAAACAATCAGTTCTTGAAATTGCAAGCTCTGGAATTATTTTAATTTTATTTATTTCAAATTATTTTAATATTGTCACTAAATTGGCCTACCAATGTGCAAAATTATTAACCTGACAGGGAAATGGATAATTTTGCAAATGCATGAGAGCAGACGTGATTTATCAGAATATAGATTTTTTTCACCTGTTGAGAACCATTGATCTTCTGTTCATGCAAACAAATGAGGTCGTCAACTTTAAAAACACATTTACTATTCAACTAACTATATCAATAACTAACAAAGCCTTGATATGCCAGGAGCATCAAGGGAAAGAGTTTTAGCATCCGTAGCTTATTCACTGTCAAATGCGACACTAATTTAATGAGATATTCCCTCCAGTCTCATTCACAAGGAGCCCTAATTGTTGTAGAAAGAATGTTGCCACCAATGCTTTTTTTAATGCATTGCCTCTAAAACAATTTAGTGACAATGGCAGCCTTTAAAAATCATGACAATGTTCTAGTCACAATAACCTAATGAGGGAATCAGTTATGCAGCTTATAAACAAATTAAATTGTAATAAAATCCCAACTAAGGTCACAAATCATGCAAAAGAATGTTATTAAACAATTCATTCATGTCTGTGTCCTCTCCATATTAGCTTCTAAAATAATCTGTCAAAACATATCTAGAGTTTATTTAACAATGCAAGAGGGCCACAATTCTCAGTCTTCCTACAGTAAATGCAATGACATGACATTACAAAACAATGTTTTTAACAACAACATGTGATTAAATTATTGTTTTTTAAGCAAGATGTTAAAATATTATCTGAAAAAGATTTAATTATATTATTATATCCACTATTAAAGCAATGATAATTGCATAAACCTGAAAAGAAATAAATGTAATACTTTCCACAATAAATATTAATCTAAAGCAGTGCCCTAAAACCCCCAGTAAGAAAGATTTAAAAAAAAAAAAAAACTGTACAGCCATTTAAAAAATTACAAATTAAAAAAGATAGATAAATGCACACACACACACACATAGTTGAACATTAACTTTGGCAGTCCTGCGAAGCAGATTTCGTGAAATCTTAAAAATTTTGATTGCAGATTACCTATTTTTCCATGAGGATTCTCTATAGATTCAATGTTGTTAATGCTGAAATAGTATTGGCCATTTATAGTTTAAAATAAAATACATTTTCAGTGCATCTGTTCTTCTTCATTGCACCTTGTTTGCAGCGTCCAGCTCTAATCATCTGGCCCCTTTAACATGGAGACACCATGAAGCCAGAGCTGACAGGGCATAAATTAGTAAGACTGGCCAAATAAAACAATGTGACTGAAAAATACAAGCTGATCCTGCGCTCAGAGCTCTGTGATTCATCACGCAAATCTACGCAGAAGCGGTGTGGCATCTTATTAAACCCCAGCTGAAAATGGAGCAGCGGTTGACAGCTGCAGAAGGATGCAGGGGTGTCGGTGTTATATTTACCATGGTGGCCCACATCCAACATTATCTCAAACACTAATAAGGGTGAAATATAGTATGATGCTAGCCTTAGGCGAGTAGGAAAAAAAAGCCAAATCCTGTTTAAATGTGGATATTATTATCTCAGTGACATAGCTATGTAAATTTTATTGCTCAGAGGTTGCTCTAGTTCAAAAGAAATTGTGTTGGAGTTTTCAGATCAACTCTGTCTAATGTTTCTCCAGGGAACTACACTAACCTTTTCCACTGGTGGCACTTGCGCTACTAACTTTTTCAGTTACTGGCGCAAAACATGATTTTGGTCGCACAAATTATTTATAGTAAGCTGCTCTGGATAATAATAAACAATAATGAAACTGTATTACATACAGATGTGCTTTTTATTTTACTTGCCATCTTTTAAACCACATGCCTTCTTGTTTTTGTTTTCTTTAACATTGGTTGGGATAGATTTTCTCCTAAATGGATTTCAACATGCTATGGTTGGCACAGATGGGCAGACTCCTGAACTCTTAAGTAGTGATGCACCGATGTGAAAATTGTGGTCGATACCGATAATAACCGATATTAATATTGCTGTTATGGCATGAAACAGTAAAAAAAAAAAAAAAAAAAACAGGAACATTGTGTACAATTAAGATAGGCTACTTAATTTATTATTCCAATGGCAAAAATATTGTATCACGATTCACGATTTTATCACGATTCTTTTTTATGTTGGTTTTACTATTTTGCGACTGAGCATTACAGCCAAAACTTATGTCCATATTTTAAAAACAAAGCCTTGGGTAACAAAACATATATAAAAAAATGGCAGACAGGGGCGAAGATAAAAATATTTGTCATCATTTTCTTTGTTATTAAATATTAAGATCAAAGATGCACATTACACATACACAACTTAATATACAAATTAAATAAAGTGTTTTATGTTTTCAGCTTCAGTAGGTGTATTTAACAGTAGCATTGAAGAAAGTAATTAAATGAACAAATATGAAAATAAAACAAAATAGACTTCACTGTATAAATTATACATTGATACTTATTAAAGCTACTTCAGTCAAGAGCAGTGAGTGATTTTCTCTTTGCATTTTGTTGTTTTATTAACAGATACAGTTCATGAACCCTTTGCACTAAAAGCACAAGTATGATCTCATTTGAAAGCTGACACCTGGCAGTTTATTGTAAATGTAGAATTAATTATTGTCATAATGAAAAAAAATTGTTATAAATAGCTTCAAAGTTTTGTAAAGTTATTAGAAATTAATTTTTATGAAACATCCTCATGAAAATAAAATTGAAGTTGGCACTGGAGCAATCTAGAAATGCACTACAGCTAAAGCCACATGTCTAAACATTTTATGTTTAAAATCTGAAGATAATAAGTCCAAAACTCTGTATTTAGTTACATGTTTTTCAAGACCATGTCAGTTGACTTTATTTTGATTTGACGTTAAAGATGCTTCTGATGTTTATTGCCATCTTCTAACCATCTATCCAGTATATTGTCTCTATTGTTTTGTGGTGCAAACGAGCCCCATTCAGTCTCAGTCTCCCCCTGCACACATTAACACCTCTCCAGCCTGGTTATGGCTCGAAATATGCATTTCTTTTGTCTGCATTATAGTTACTAACGACTGGCTATTCATAGGGTTTCAATCCCTAATTTATTTTATCAAAGTTCTAACTTAACATTTAAAAACTGGATCAAATGCCCTGCTTGAATAATGAAACATTTTAGTAAGCATATTTAGAAAAAAATTATAAAAGGATAACTGCAATATGTGGCAGGTGCACCTAGAGCTAGCTAGCATGTTAGCTTAGCACACCATCAATACACGACAATTTATGAGATTAAAACCATTTTTGTGCTTCAAACTTAATTTATAACGTAAGTAGAGTGTTTTAAATAATCTTCTGTGATATAATTTCGCTTCAGATTAAAAAAATCAGACATAAAATATATATTTTTTATTATTCTGCACAATGATAAAGTCTATATCGATTAGCAATACATTATAAATATAATCTATTATTATGGAAATACCTGACATTATTTGAAGAACACAGGTAAACCAAATATCATTTCAATCATGTTTATTGTCTTCAAAAAGTCTTTTTTCTGCATGTAACAACGATCTCTGATAGCTGTGTATGTGTTCGAGACTTCCTGGATTGTCACATGATCATGGTTCTTCTTCATGTTACATAAATGGACTATTATTGTGAATGTAGCGCCCTCAGGCTGTTGGTATGGATTGAAAACACAATACATCACAGCGTCCAGCGCTCATAATGATTACATCGACGCATTTGGGCATAAATTCAATAAATATTATTCCTGTCTATAGAAATCTGATGAAAACTTATGAAAATATATCAATATTTCTCCAAATCTGCACATTTTTGAGCTAAAGCCCTGAGGGACGTTGTTTTGTGTATCGCTGTCATGACGACAGCACGGGAGTTTTTTATGAATGAAAGCGGCTGACGCGCATAATTCATATCAAAGGTATCGACTCATTTTTTCATTTCATAACTCCTGACACAAATTAAGACATAACTGTCACTATAAGTTTTTCAGAATACAATAGTGGTCAAATACTGAAACTTGAGTCTTATATCTTTTTAATGATGTATAGTTTGTCAATGTATAACATTAAATCTGATAGTAATTTTTAACTAAATAAAAAAAAAAACGCTTCAGTGCGCCGACGCACTGGTGAAGCTTAACAGGTTAAAGGAATAGTTCTCCTAAAATTTCAAATTGTCATAATTTACTCTCTCAAGTTGTTTTAAACTCGAAGGAGTTTCTTTCTTCTGTTGAAAATAAAAGTTATTTGGAAGAATGTGGGTAACCAAACAGTTGATGTACCCCAGTGACTTTTCTCCTTTGGAAGTCAATGGGGACCAGCTACTGGATAGCCACTTTCTTCAAAATATTAATATTAGAAAAATATTAGAAAATATTAGAAGGAAATTAATACAGGTTTGGAACAACATTAGAGTGCGTAAATGATTTTTGGGTGAACTATCCCTTTAAGGACAAGCGGCAGCGTGTTTACTATTGCTACTGTCTCTTTAAGAGTTGCGCGCGACGCGTCTAATATACACGCATTTGACAAGCAGATTTACTCAATTTTCTCAAGTTTGCTTTCACTTTAGACATAACCGACTTTGTTTATCTAAACCTTGTGTGTATTTAACAGTATAAGCACAATAAGACTCGAAAGATAACTTAGTCCAGTCCAGTATCCAGGCGCTGGTAGACAGGCTTTTAGTGCATGTGAGCTTCACATGTACGCGCTGAGGAAGGAACGCACACGTTAGAACACGTTAAAATATAAAACGTTAAATATTAAATGTAAACTATAGCCCGTCAATTTTCATTTTACAATTATCTTCTCTCTCTGTGTGTGCGCGTCCGTGTTTGTAAGAGAGAGAGAGAGCTCGCGCACCACTGATACAATGGTAGGCTACGTTTTAATCTAAGTAACGGTCTCGGGGCTGAAGCCTACTTGATGTGTTGAATGCTCAGAGCACGTTATAAAACGTATTCTTAAAATACACATTTCTGTTTTAATAAATGCTCATAGTAAATCATAGCATATTGCCTAAAACATAGGTACAAAAATAATCAGTGGTACATTTGCGACCCATTAAAAATTAGGGTCGCAATGGCATTTCAAAAGGTCGCATATGCGACCATTTTGGTCGCAGTGTAGTTCCCTGTTCTCCCAAGATTTCTCAGAAGAAATATAAAAAGAAAGAAATTAGACAATTGTTGATATACAGTATAGTAAGAATATACACTATAGTATCATTGAATCATTAAGTTTTTTTAAATGTTTTTGAAAGAAGTCTATTATGCTCACCAAGGCTGCATTTATTTAATCAAAAAAAAAAAAAATCAAGTATCTGTTTTTTATTTAAATATATTTTAAAATGCAATTTATTCCTGTGACGTAAAAGCTGAATTGTCAGCGCCCATTACTCCATGTCTTCAGTGTCACATGATCCTTTAGAAATCATTCTTAGAATTATCATTGTTGAGAATAGTTGTGCTTTTATATTTTTATTTTGAGGAAAAGGAGAATGCATCACATTGTCTCAAACTGTGATTCATTTTTTTCCATCATATTCTTTATGCCAAGTTAACTTCTGTCGGTTTTATAGCTTGTTTCTTATTATTGCTGCTATTTTTGGTGGAAACCATGATACATTACTATGGCACTGGTGATACAGCGAGTCAGGGAGGCGCCGGTAGCTTAGGGAACCGGGAAGGATTGGCCTCCGTGGCCTTGACACTAGGCTTGGCCAAAGATGGCTGGAGGCGAATACCCTAACCCTCCCTCCATCACCGGACTCCGCTTCAGGGGCTAGAGGGCTGGTGAATTCCTCTCATTGGAACAAGCTGAGGAATTTTACAGACTGGAATGGATTTGGAAGTGGATTCTGGATGTAGGGTTCTGAGAGGGACAGATTTCTTCAGGGATTCTTCAGGCACTGTTCGATACCATCTTCCAGGCTAGAGGGAAGACTGGACTCTGGCTTGGCGGCCATGACTGCTGGTGAATCTTGAGCTCGCATGAGGAGTGAAGATGGCGAAGTACTTTGGAGGAGTTCAGTGGTGGTGGTGGCGGCTCGATGGACAAAACCTCTGATGCCAGGATGGCTGGAGTGGACTATAGAGAGAGCTAATGAATGGAACTGGCATCTTCTTCAACCTTGCCAACAGTGAGGGAAAAGCCACTTAGCCACAGCACATAATCAATATAGCTCTCAAGGAAAGAAGTGGTAGCTGACGTCGGTTTCTGCTGATAAAGATGGTCGTCTAATCCGCTCCAAAACATGATCTTCATGGCACCATTATACCATGGAACCAAGTTGGAAAGTTCAAGAAATTCTCTCAATTGGACGATCATCTTGAAAAATGTAGATGAGCAGATTCACTGAATCTCTACAGTGATACAATGAGAGAAAGGCTCATAGTGCGGCTTTTGTTGTCATTGTTGGGTCTGGTCTTCTGTCATGGAACAGAAGAATGCAGACACAGGTAACGTCTGAACAGAGTTTATTGAATAACAGGCATGAAGTTAGCAGGTGAGTCTCTAGATAGCAGATCGTTATGGTGAGACTGGCAAGTGAGTGACAGGTCTTATCCGTTGCAGGTTGAGATGAGAAGTGACCGGAGGACTGAAATCAGGCAGACACAGAAGACAAAGGACGGAATAGTTCGATGCACGGGTAGGTAATCCGAAGGTAAGTAGTCAAGTAGAAGTTCAGTGTTGAACGACAAGACTAGACAACTGTGATGAGGAGCGTGACTGCTTATGTAGGGAGATAATGAGCCAGTGCATGGGTGATGGCAGGTGTGTTGATGGATGACTGAGTGCAGGTGGGGATCAGAAGGGATGCTTGGAAGTGTAGTTCTGGTGACTGGGCTGGTGATTTAGGATTGACACAATTCAATTTATCAAAAGAGATATTATAAATGCTGTTCTTTTGAACCTTCTATTCATCAAAGATGAAAAATGTAGCACAGTTTCCACAAAAATATTAAAGGTGCGTTCACGCCATGTCGTAATTACGGGATTTTAACTTTTAAAAAGCGTTCATGTCCTCATAGAGCTCATAATTACAGCTTGTAAAATGGGAATTGTTTGAGAGCTCCTACTTGTACAATGTGACTGCTGTACAACCTGCCCATTGCAGATTCATTGTGGTGCAAAAGAAATGCATAATAACAGTCCGAGGACCTGAACAGCTCCGAATGTAACATCACGTGTGTCATGTCGAGACTATGGTAATTACAACTGGTGTGAATACAGCAGAAGCAGCAATAATAGGAGAATAATAAGAAATATGCTATAAAACGGACAGAAGTTAACCTGGTTTGGAAAGAATATGATGGGAAAAACTTCCATCATTTTGGAATATGAGACAATACAATCTATTCTCCTCTTTTTCCTCAAAAGAAAAATATTAAAGGCAGAAGACTTAAGAAAAATGCTCCATTAGCTCTCTAATTAATCTTATTGCTGTCAACCAAGATATTAAAGAGATTTTATTTGTGATTTAACAGAATCCTAAATGATCTAATCTAGATCCAGAATGAGATTTCTCAAATTGAATCAATCAAAATTATTCACCATAAACAACAAATAACATTTAAAAAAAAATGTTTTTTAAAAAAAAATGCAAAAGCCTTCAGTTCCACATCCCACCATTGTGAGAAGATATTTTTGTCACACTTCCATTCAGAAGCTAAATTTCTGCCCAGTTGTGAGTCTCGCTGTAGCCTAACCCTTGGTGAGTTAATGACAGGCCACGTATTGACTCGGAAGTGCAGGGATTAATTGCAGCTGCATAATAACGAATAAGAGCTTCCAACGGCGAGGGAAAAGCATACACCTGCCTGTGCCAAGTTTCAGCAAAAGCCATTAATTACTCTCTGATAAATGAAAAAGGAAGAAATGTTTGAGAAATAAAAATGCATTTGTTCAAAACCAAAAACCAGGAAAGGTTCTCTGTGGCAAACTCTCAGTTAATTATGGATGTAATGAGTCCATTTCCTACAATAAACTGTCCTAAATGATTGCAGTAAATGAACCCCTACTAAACACATCTGAACAATGCCACTGATATTGTTTTCAAACGGATGAGTCAATGACAATAATTGAAGTTTCAGACATCCTGGGAGTACTTTTTAAATAAGTTTATTTATAAAATGTGCTGTAGAACTACTGTGGTGTCAGATAACAACATGGTCTTTGATTTGAAAGAGACCGGGGCAAGTCATCACACTTTTTATTCCCAAAGAATATTTCTCATGTAAGTTAATATCTCAGTAACTAAAATAATGTTCATTTAACACTTGTTGACATTTTGTGACAACATGCCCCAAATAATGTGGTATATTGTCAGATTATATGGGTAAGTTGTCACAACCTGCTGCCATTAAACAGCCTATTTTAAAATTAAAACAATAAGAAGCGAAAATGTAAACAGTAACATACAAAAATATGAAGTCATCATTCTGGCTAACAGATTTTGCAGTTACAGTAAACGCAAACATTTAAAACACATTTGACAACTTGCCCTGACCTGACATTTATGAAATGTATACATCTTTATGCATATGACTGGCCCTGGTGTCTCTCATAATATGGTGCTCCTAAATTATACCATGGTATTTACACAGTACTCTTCAAGAAGTACAATAGTGTTACCATGGTACATAAAAAAAAATGGTATTATCATGATTGTATACATCCAAAAAAAAAAAAAACTGGTATCACTGTAGTACCATATACAAAAAGCCAAGGTAATACAAATGGTACACAGGAAATTCACATTTAAAACACAAGTAAACATATTGCTATAGCGATATATTTCTCTATTTTCCATGAGATTCCGACAGAAACAAAACAACCAAACAGTAAATCTCAAGAAATATAAGCACAGAGCGTCTCCAGTAATTTATGGCAGTAAATGATGCAGATCCAATATTCCACTCAAATAGCTAACAAGCTGCACCTGGACAAGGAGGAACACAGTCGGTTGGGGTTATTCTTTTTTTCTCAGTACTGTTTACCTTTCCTTCCTGCTGTCTATGTTTACCCGGCACCTTAAAAGTACTTTTATTTTAGTGAGTCATACTCCATAAGGAAATGTAACATGCTTTTTCTTTATTAACATTTTTGTCATATATATATGCCGCATCTCTCAAAAACAGTCAATTATATCAGCAAAAGAGGAATGCAGGTGAACATCAGATGAATTATTCAAGTGAGATTGAAGGGAGTGAAAATAATGAGAAATGTCCTGTTTTTGAATTGGCCCGGGTGAGTTACCTTTCAAATAAAACGGACAAAAGAGAACCATTTTAGAGCCTTGAACACTTAAAACAGTGGACCGGATGTGTTAGCGAGGATGAGAGAGTGGAAGCATGCCCTTACGCTTTTCAGAGGAATTTGAACTCGAATCCCTCAGCGCTGGATAATTCAAGGTGAGGGTAAAAGAGTGTATAACCTTTGCAAACACCTGCTACCCTGAACAAATCCCTTTTAAGCATTAAAATCCCTTTTTGTCCTCCCCCTCTTTTCCTGCCCTCTTTCATCACCTGCGACACTTAGCAAGCCTGTCTGGTAGTATTATCAGAGCTCGAGTCAACAGAGATAGCCTGAAATACAGGAGATGAAATTGATTTCCCGTTATTGCTTTACCACAGGATGTGAAGAGAACATCAGCAGTGGACCATTTCTATCTCATTAATGAGAACTTCTGAACCTCCACAGCTCTTAGAATCATTTCCATCTCATGCAAAAGAACACAAATACAGCTAGAAAACAAGCTAAAATTCTACAAAAACCACAATCACACATTTGATATTTAATTAATCACTCTGCAGAGAGAATACTACTAAAAAAAAACATTAATATCAGGATATCAAAAAAGTACCTTGATATATACCGTGGCACTGGATTATTACCATGTTTACGTTCCATGGTATTCACCAGGGTTGTACCTTTTCAATTCCAATTCAACTCCTGAATTTGAATTTAATTTGAATTGAGGTAGCATACATGACACAAAATATTTTTTTTAATAAGAAATCCAAAGTTTCAACTAGTCTGTAATTGTAGTTGTACTAAACAATTGTTGTACTGTTACGTTGTATTCATAACAGTGGGCGGAACGTACTGGGGGTGACCTGTTGTACTTCGATGGACACTTTATATCCCATGAGACCATTGGAGAGGATTTATGAAAAGGAGGAGAAGCGCCGTAGGTTACATGACAATGACAACGTGGCAGATGTAGTACGTTCGAATTTCATTAATTCTACACACATTCATACTTTACAGAACATACTTTTTTAACTGTCGGTTTCAAACCAATTCCGTACTATACAGTATGAGATTTCAGACGCAGCACTTTTTCTTTACATGCACCTCAAGGTAAAAACATTGTACTTTTGTTATTTTACAGAAAATACGTAAACGGAAAGAAAGTCTGCTATCTTCTCTCTCATGCTTGTTAGCAAAAGCCTACGCTTTTTTCCAAGTACAGTGTTTTAAACCACAATTAAAGAGCTGTTCTCACACAACCACTGAGTGAGGAAAAAATGGTCAGTGTTAATGGTCTCAAGCACATTTCCGTCAGCTAAATAATGAGTCTGTCAAAATGTGTCAGCTGAGGTACTCTAGCACGGTGACGTTGTTTCCTCCGAATTGTTCAACTGTGTTCAATGGCGTCATTTCACCATGCTATGAGTGGGCAATTCAGATTACCATAAAAAGACTATTTCAGTTTCATAAACAGCTTCACTGTTCGATCACTGAAGAAGCATGTTTTTAGACATTACTGCATTATACCACATGATTACACTATGCATATACAATACCGTTATTTTCACATGACAAGGTGGTAAACATGTTACATTTATACAAGCCTGAGGTGGTAAGAGGGAATTATCATGATTCACCACGAAATAAATTGTGAGGTTAAGTGTTGGTGCAATTTCCACAAATGGCAGACGCTGAAAATATACACTAAAACAACTAGGCAATAGGCTATGCTTTGGATGACACAAGCTTTGGTTGCATTGTGTGTCAGCTATGAAACGGCTGTGAAAAGAAGAGGTTTTTATTCAAATTCTTATCTGAATCATTGGACTGTGGATTGTTTTTGTCCTTTTTGTCTGGTACTTTACAGTGTGTGAAGGATTAATCATAGCTTTATCAGCCATGATTGGCATCACCGACATCATCATCCTCATTATTATTATCGTCACAGAGAAAAGTGAGAAAGAGACCATCAATGTCAAAAGACACTTTAGAATAGAATAATATATAAGCTCTGTTCCAAACCCTAGTTAACTGCATCACTGTCTACTATCTACAGACTACATATTCAAATGGCTAAATAGGATAGTCATGATTTCAGTTGGAAATGGGTGTCCTAACAATTAACTCTATTCAGATAAATTGTTTAAAAACCTGACTGACTGAATTAAGTAAATCAATCTCTTAAAGTTGGGTACTAGCCAGCAATAGAGCACTTTAGTGAATTTTCTCTAACATTACAGGCACCACATAACGCTAATTGCTCCACAAACTGTTATTCACATCACACAGCAGTTACGTTCTCAAAGTGGACAATCCAATTGCAAGTCAGTAGGAAACTTAACACTGCATATAGCTTTGAATTAACTATGACTATGAATTGACAACATACAAGCATTTTTATTTTAACTGTCAACCTTAAAAAGCACTTCTCACCACAAAGGCTTTTAAGCAAATTGAGAAATAAGTTGGCTCACGTTATTTATGTTTCACGCTTTAGAACTTCCGTCAAGTGAACATAGTGTGTGAATCAAAAATGCAAAGAAGGTGTGCACATGCACTCAAATTGGGCTCAGGTGCAGGACAACAAAATAACAATATGATTGGATTGCGCTATCAATAAAAAGTTGTTTGGAGCAGTTATTTCAGCATGCGGACATCACGCTTCTCTTTTCCAACATAGTGAGTGCTCCCTAAATTTTCACAGTGCATTGTAGGACTTTTTAGGGAGTGAACGTTTCAGTGCAATGGAAAGTTTTTGCAATTGACACAGCCCTTAAAATGGAGGACCTGACCAGTTTCCTGACCACTGAATGCTAATTCAGACGAACCCAAAGACTATCACACACCCTCAGTTTCATGCCATCTCTCCTTAAATGTCGGTCTCACACACATCCACCATATTTAAAGATCTGTACTGAATCCTTCTCCAAAGCGAGCAATATCAGCCGTTAGAGATCCACGGATCTTCCAAAATCTACCAGAAATCAATCCGAGGACTTTTGGCATACTCTTTTCAACACACTATGCTTTCAGACACACTTATTCTAATTTCACATACTATTTTGGATGTGTAATATGCACATTGGGACACACTGGCTAATCCAGGTGTGTTTAATTAGGGTTGAAGAAAAACTCTCTTTGACCTAACACAGTTTGGTTAATGGTTTTTGAAGATTAAGGGGTGTCACTCAACAGGTCTATAATTTGATTGGACTGACAGCCTTTGAAGTCAACAATAGATATGGAAATATAGACATTTCTGAGTTGTGACACATGCACCAGTGCCTGAGAATAACATAACGTCATTTTGCTTTGCAACATCCAGATTACAAGTGTGATGGTGATGACTAAGTAGTCAGCTCAGTAGGAATTGTTATGAATCCCAAATCCGAGCACATGCAAGCTTAACTCCTCTGCAGATCTGTTCTTGTGTAAAACTATATTTCATAAGAGGAATAGAGAGAGACTAAACAGCCTTGTATGGGGAGGATTTATTTTTTTTTGTCTCCTCTGCTACATTCACAATGAACATGACTCATTGCTGGCGGACTGAAACGGTATGAAGTGCTGTCTGTTTGACAAGCAGACCAGTAGAAACGAGTCTAACCTAAAGTCTGGCCGGTGCTCACGTCAGCCGGCGCATGACCCATCTGCGGGAACTCATCTCTAAGTTCACCTGGGCCACAGCACCTGTCAGTCCCTAAACAATGGAGCTTGGGGGAAAGAGACAGCAGTGAGCATTTGTCTAATTACTGTAGTATGGTGACTGAAGCATGTCTGTGCGTGTCTCGCTGAGCTGAAATAGATGATGAAGAGAACACGGCTCATCCCGTGCTGTTTAGAGGAGGCGGTTTATTTACCAGAGAAAGAATATATTTGTGCGCAGAGGAAAGTAAACAAGAAATGATAATGAAAGGGAGATAAAACACACGGAAGGAAAGACACAGAGATCAGGGTTAAGAAAAAAAAATAACTGATTAAAAGAAAATGGTGTCTTCCACAGGCACAGGGAAAGAAACATGTGGGTTATAATTGGCACTTACAGGAATTTGGATGACATTTGAATTTGCTGCAAGTTGCTGTAAGTTCACAATGTAATCTGGTTTGAGTGCCTTTTTTTAACAAACATCATCCTCCCATGTTTATTTAATGAAGTACTCTACTAAATTAAAATATGGTAATTAATTAATTTATTGATGTATGCTGAAATAAACAATGCATACTTCCATACAAACCATTGTTTGAAAAAAAGCTAAAAAAAAAAAAAAAAAAAAAAAATGTAAATTTACATTTATTCATTTAGCAGACACTTTTATCCAAAGTGACTTTTGAGGAATACAGCAAGCGATTCATCTTAAAGAGGCAATAAACACAAGAAGTGCCAGTAACACAAAGAGTCAGACATCATTCAGTACAGTAGTAATAAAAATATATATACTTATATATATACTATCAAAAAAAATATATACTTATATATATACTATCAAAAAGATAAAGGTGGAGCACACATGGTCTACAATGAGTGGTGGGACAGGGACTTGCATTCAATTCTCACTCACTCCTTCACATTTTTATTGCATTATAAGCAAATTAATTTCAAGTTCACATGACGCGACTAGAACAAATCCAAACAAAAATCAATTTAAAAGGCTTAATTTAACTGTGTGTAAAAAAAAAAGCCCTGAATTTAATTAATTTCATTGAACATTTTTATTTTTTGAGTGCATGCTCACAAGGAGAAAACAGCACAATTCTATGAATGCCCACCGATATTGTATGGCACTGAGGAGCCACTGGAATGAAGGCCACTGTGTTGGAAGATAAGAATAGCCACTGAAACCTTCACAGCGTGTTACAGCTGCCGTTTTACTGAGCAGTGGTGGAGACTGGACAAGTGTAGAATCTCGTTATAAGGTTCAATGCCTGCGCATTTAGCACCCATTAAAATGAACAGACACATTCTTGAGACAGGGATCCATTTTCACTCCACTGAAACCTCTGACCCTTGAGATTAATCTCAAAATAATCACATACTACACGATATCAGCCCGATTTTGGCACGATCCGTTTGACGTGGGGTGTCGTGGTGATTTGTAGCCGACAATGGCCGTCGGGATGAAAGAATCGATCATTTCATCTCGTATAGTTTGTCATACAGTGGACGACAACCGACACCGTGTCTGCGATGCTTCACGATGTCACGACAGAAAGTGAAGTCAACACCATTGCTGAGAATTTTCTCCTTAACCTTAACTGTCACCGTCCCGTATACGGGACGCCTAACTTTACTTCCCTATATTACTATTTAATCCTAATCTAATTATGACAAACTATATATCGTTGGAAAGTTCTAAGACTCCTAAATAGATATTTAGGACTGTTTTTTTGTTATAAATTATGTAGGAACAGAAATAGATGAATTTATGACAAGAGTGCACCTCAAAAAATCTACGTAATAACAGGAGTTCTGACCTTCGTGACAAAAAGTTGACGCACCCACTTTTAATAATTGATATGTTGGTTTTTATGCTAAAATTACATTAGAAAATATATAATCTAGTATTTGTCAATAAAAAATAATAAAATAATATTATCTTCTAAAAAGTATAATATATATATTATCCTCTAAAATATTGTATTATATTTTTTTATCGCTTTTTTTTATTATATTACATATTTTATTAGTTATCATAAATTAGGTATCATTTGAAAGCTTATGATCTCAGAATTCATCCTGTGAAAACTGTATTGAAATTGGACATTGTGTTACCATAGAAACGGTACTCTAAATTATTTTATCAGGCTCCTCCCCTTTTGGGCATCCTTATGTTTCATAATTTATGATCAAAATATTTTCTAATCTTGACAAAACACATATTGTCAGAAAGGTCTGAGTCTCAAGGTTCCATATTTTATGACAGAAGTGATATTTGGACAGAAATGTATTAATTTGTTATGGTAGAATGCATACAGTAAAATTCAATGGAATTCAATGACACCCGGTGGCTATTTTTGGTAATACGCCTAAACAAAATCTCATGGGAACTTCATTTTTTGTGATATCAACTTCAAATTTGGAACACAACTTGGTTAGATATTTGGCTTTGATTTTATAGTAATTTTTTTGTAAAACATATTTTATAAAATATATATTTTATATAAAATAAAAATATTAAATAAATTATATTTGATTTAATGTAAATTTAAACTTCCATAACTTTTTCATACTTTAATTTTTTGAAGGGCTTTCACTTCAACAATAATCTGCTATTTTTTACCTTTAAAACAAGACCAAACTTAGGTCTATACTCCAAAGCATTCTTGAATTACAACCATTTAAGCTTGAATAGTGCATTTTAATGTAAATTCTCAAAAAGGGGGGTGACAGCTAAGGGGTTAAAACCGCAGTGAACCAAAGACAGTCTCGAAAACGCAGTTTGAAATCACGCGTGTTTCTGACGTCACAAACTAACTTGTAACTAATCACGTCAACATGCGGGCAGACAGATGTATATTGCGATGTTATGATGAACTAAATGCCTTTCTCCACTGACGTTCTGAGTTGTTCAAAGCATGGTTTGTGTAACATTTGCAACACATTATTAGCTGTTTAATAACGTAGTCAAGCCAAAGGCTAATCATATTAATTACCGTTTTGTGTCCGACTTTCTAACAAAATGTATCAATACCCACAACTATAGATAAAAATTCACTGCCAGAGACGGAAATGTTTTAAAATGATAAAACGCTTGAGTTTAAATCTCAAACTGCCTAGATGTACTTGGTAAACCTGTATCCTTTCCTGGAAAGCTACATGACAGACAAACTCAGTGTTAGTCACAAAGGTTTCAGTGCCCCTCAACACAGGACTTAAAAGCTATCAGCCAGATGTAGCCTGACCTCCTGCAGTTATACACTTTACTTCTTTTGAGGTTACTAAGAAAATGAAATACATCACTTAAAAGATGAAGAAGATGTTTATGGAGTACTGAAGGAGCCAAAAAAGTATCCACACAAATATAAAAGATGTGTTTGCCAAGCAGACTTATGCTGTTCAGCAACTACAACTGAATAATGAAAAACTGAACCAGTAAAAAAAAATATTTGAAAGTGCAGTATGTAATATTGACAGGTAGTGGTTGAAATACTTCAGTCCAAATTCAAAATATTGGAGAGAGTTGTTCCCCTGCCCCATCCTCCTCAGACTTGACGCTTACGCGGGTTGCAAGATTAAAGACACACAACAGGAACGAGCCGAACTGACAATGGAAAGTGACAAACCAGTTAATCAGCTAATGTATACGTTTGTAATGTTTTTTATTGCCGAGGATTTGTAGCTTCCATTAGCTTCCATGGCTGCAAATTAGTCAACTGGTAACCTGGGGTGTCGAAATACTATTGGGTAAATTGGCAGTCGGCGGGATCACACAGACCAAAACAAAAACAGACATTCTTAGACGGAACACACGTTTCAAATAACTGGCTGTGGCATTGTTTTTCAGAGAAACAAGTATTTGAACTTGGCACGTTTTCTAAATCTCTTTTAAAAAAACACATTATGCTATTATTGTGCTTTAGTACAGTAAAAAAAATAATACATACAGCACCTTTAAATATTTTTTAGCATTGAGTTATAGCATGATATTTTGAATAATTTTAATGAAAACTAATGACCAAGGAAGCTTTTCATAATGTTCAATACTATAACAATGATACATCATAATATCCAATTAAAATAAAGACAGCAATGATTCAACTGGCAAGCAAATGGGGACTTAAAGGGATAGTTCACCCAAAAATGAAAATTATCCCATGATTTACTTCCCCTCAAGCCATCCTAGGTGTATGACATTCTTCTTTCAGAAGAATACAATTGGAGTTATATTAAAAAATGATCTGGCTCGTCCAAGCTTTATAATGGCATTGAATAGCCGTTTCTGTTTTGAAGTCCATAAAAGTGCATCCATCCATGATAAAAGTGCTCCACACGGCTCTGGGGGGTTAATAAAAGCCTCTGAAGCGAGGCAATGCGTTGGCAATATCCATATTTAAAACTTTATAAACTAAAATAACTAGCATCCAGCAGACGGCCGTATGCATCGATTTACGGCGAAAGAGTAGGCTAACACTTGACCTGACGCATAACGCATTGACGAACGCGGAAGCGCAGAGGATAGAGCAAAACAAAACACCAGTCACGAATTAGAAGTCTAGAACAAGAACCTTTAAAGAGAAATGTTGGAGGAGCTTGAGTTTGTTGCCCAGCCCTGTTTGTTTGAACCACGAGAGGCATCAAAGCTTACGCTACTCCTACATCATACATCATACATCGTCAAGTGTCTTTTGGCGTAAGTCGACTTGCGTAGGCCGTCTGTCGGAAGCTAGTTATTTTAGTCGATTCAATTATAAATATGAATATTTTTCTTTCACGAGTGCATCGCTTCACTTCAGAAGGCTTTTATTAACCCCCCAGAGCCGTGTGGAGCACTTTTATCATGGATGGATGCACTTTTATGGACTTCAAAACAGAAACGGCCATTCACTGCCATTATAAAGCTTGGAAGAGCCAGGACATTTTTTAATATAACTCTGATTATATTCGTCTGAAAGAAGAATGTCATATACACCTAGGATGGCTTGAGGGTGAGTAGCCTAAATCATGGGGTAATTTTCATTTTTGAGAGAACTATCCCTTTTAGTCATGCTTCTCAAAATTTTCTCCTCTACATTTTCGAAAAAGGTCACAATAGTTTAACAAATTGTGCTTAGATCTGTCAAGATACCAAAGTCTGCCATCAAGAGTTTAATTATAACCTCAACTTTTTCATCAAATTCTTCCAGGACCAAATTATCTGACCTTTGCTATCCATATTAATTGGACAGCTCTGTACTCCCACTATGTCAACCATGTCTCACTTGTGTCTATTTTGATTTCCTAAAAAGCTTTAGGAGAATCATCTGAGACAAAATATATCCTTGTCTTCCTGAGCTATGAAAGAGTAACAACATTTGTATTTGTTTTGATCTCCATTAGCTGTAACAAGTACAGCTATTCTTCCTGGAGTCACAATTTTTTTTTTTTTGGAGTCAACATCTTTGTGTCTCTGTATCACCTGAGCATAATAGCAGCTATAGTAGCCCTGCATGAGCACAGGGTGACAGTTATCTAGTTTACACACCCGTGGGATAACATTGCAATCACACTACTACATATACAAGTCATATTATTCACATTTTCATACTTAAGCTAGATAAAGACCATCCTAAATAGAGACGGGGGAAAAAACATAAATATAAGGAAACTGCCTGTGTTAAAGAATGCTGCCCATCCCCTGCTTTTAGTCTACTACATCTAACCACGGAAAATTACACTCATTTGCACTTTATGCTTTTTAATTATCACCACTGTTAATAGAATGGGCCCAGGTTGCCTTGAACAACAAGCATCAATTTTGCTGTGAACACAAAGCAAGACTAAACACATAATGATCTACCCTTACTCCCTCTCAAAAAGCATGACGAAACAGCTGAGAGCAGTTGGGAAATATGGCGAGGGCATAAAGTGCCCTTGGAAATAGTTTCTTATAGGGAGAATGAGGTCATGGGTATTTATTAGCATGGTCCAAGACAAGGGCCTGAAAGCAGAGATTTCACAGTCAGATCCAATATTCATACAGACTCAGGCAGCCGCTTGAAAGAGCTTAAAAAAACACACACGCTACAGCACTTAGTATGAACAAGCCAGACGTATCATGTCATCCTTCAATGGTTCCGGTTCACAGTAAATGCTGCTTCTCATGAACTCCATCTCTGTATGTGCTGTGAGTTTAATGTGCATTTTTGGAATGCACTGTGCACTTGGTTCACTTTATTTATTTTTTGCATAATTTCCAACATTTCTGTGGGTATTCCCCCAAAATAAAAGTTCAAGGCTTTGAACATTTCAAAATGAAGAATATTAGATATAGGCTCAATATTCAAGGGCTAGTTTACCGAAAAATGAAAATTCTGTCATTAATTACTCACCCTCATGTCATTCCAAACCCGTTATACTTTTGTTCATCTTCGGAACACAAATTAAGATATTTTTAATGAAATCTGAGAGATTTATGTCCCTTCATTGACAGTCTAGCAACTACCACTTTCAAGGCCTAGAAAGACGCGTGTCAATCAAATATTTTTTTGTTTTACAGAGCAATAGTTATTTAATTACAACAGTATTATATTTATGTCTTAATTTTTATAATTAGTTAAAGAAGTTGAAAGAAGTCTTAGTTGATGTCAACAGCAGCAATATGCAACATTTTCGTATGAGATATGTCATATCACTGTTAAAATCTTATATATATATATATATATATATATATATATATATATATATATATATATATTAATACCTTATATATATATATATATATATATATATATATATATATATATATATATATATATATATATGACAAAATAATTGCAATATAATGTTTTGCAAAGTTGCGCAAACCTACCATATTAATTTTAGAATAAAAACAACCAAATAAAAACATTTACTGAAAATTATTACCTGCATGTCATTTGACTATTAACCAACATCAGAAAACATTGAATATGCAAATGTGTTGTTACATTTTTGAAGTAGCCTATTAACTTATAATATCAGGGTGTACTTCAAGTACATATTTTACATCTAAGGAGCTGAGCAATCAAAAAAGTTTGGAAACCCCTGGTATTAATATGTATCCACTAGATCCTCCAGTCACATGAATGGTTTTTCAGAGCTGTGTGCTTCTGTTGACTAGCACAGGTTAGTAGCTTCTAACAGGCTGTGTGACTATGAGGAATGATTACCTCAAAATGTACATCCATATGCAAGTTCGAGGAACTTTATTTAAATGAATAAATACACCTCTTTCGCTATTGTCAGGTGCCAGTGATTATCCCATAGGTTGCCGACTCCTGCACTAGATGGATGTCTTTGATCGATGCAATGCGTCTGCTTGTTTTCTCCACATCTTTTGCCACGAGTTGTGGGTTACGTTAAAAATTGTACAACTTGTAAAAATGCACCTCAAGACTCTTGCAGAGGCTTTTTGGACAAAAGAACACATCCTATGTGAACAGCCCCTGATAAATAAACATGTTGTTGCTAATGCTATTGTCTAACTCAAAAATAGGTCTATCGTGCACATAACAAGTCAATTTATCTTATTTATCTCTGAGAGTCGCTATCAAAGGATCGCCACGCTCAAGGTGGCAAGAGGTAGGCCCTATCACATTCAGTGAATTGATAAGGGACTCAATTACTGGGGTCTAATAAAGCCAGTATAGGATAGTCATTTAGAAACATGGAAAAACAGAACTCGTTTACAAGGCATGTTTGAATTCCGGAGAGCCCTGACAAGTCACCTAAATGGCCTGTGTCACCGTGACGGCTTCGCCCATTTCGAAAATGAGACTCCATACTTCACACTGAGTTCTTGTACACTGGTGCTGAAGACCTGAGGTGCATTCGAATTAAACAGCTCAAGACGTATGTAACTTCCTCAGTGGACAGAGCTGAGACTTTCACAACAGAACAGATGGAGAGAACGAGCTCAAAACTAATCAGGGGCTAATTATGCTGAAAATATGCTTTAATCAATGACTTGCCAGACTCTGAATTACAGCCTCTCTCATGCATTAGTGCACCTTTAATCCTCTCTGCTAGTATTTTTTTTTTTTAAAGAAAAAAGCTTTACTCAGAAATGTCTAGTCCAGTCACCACCTTACAATAAAGCCTTGTGAATGTGAAAAGAGAGCTGCTGCTGAACTCTCTGCAAATGTTGTAATGTGGTCTGAGTGATGGGCACTGTACAGTGTTCACTTACAGCCTAATTTTATCCTCTAAGTCAAATATATTCCTGCTCATATTTTGTCACATATAGGCTAGATATCTTCTCTAGAGCACCAACAGCAAAATACCTTTGAAAGACATCTCATTTTAATGAGTTTTTTTGCCTGATTTTTGACTTCATAAACAACAGATGCCCCTGTGGGATATGAATTAATTCTATCAACGTGTCTTAACAACATTTCTGAGGTCACAAGAAAGTTGTTGTCAACAAGGTCATGCCTTCACAGTCACATGAAGAACAGACAAAAGTCTAATTCTGAGGGATCAAATGATGCTCGATCCATGAAAGCTAAAAATCCTTAATTAAAACTTAAGTGGAACACAACAATGAACTTGAATTTCAACCCTCGTCTCCATGACAACAAACAAAGAATCCGCCACATACACGTATAAGAGAGCAATTCACATTGCTTCATACTCTGTGCACTTGCGAATCTGGATCAAAGCACAACTGTGGTGTATACACATGTGCACAGAAAATTGGATAAATGGCATGGACTTCAATAAACATTCTGAAGCCTTTTGCATGTCTGGTGCAAGCCTCTTTAACTCGGCACATCAGAAAGACAAGTTCCAGGCACATTGACATCTGGTGACTTCACAGGCCGCTTTCATGGAAATCAAAGTGGAAAAGAGACATACCCAGACATAGAATCACTCTGATGCTGAAACTGCTGGCACCCTGAGCTGTGTTAGTAGATAGCCTAACGATTTTATTTAGTGTTAGGCCTGTCACGATTACTGATTAATCATCTGGTTCTGGTTTTTCGATTTAATCACAATTATTTAAGATAACCGCAATTATTGTGTAGTTTAAATTTATTTCACATTTTGCCAAAGAACATAAAAAACACTGTTGTGAAGTAGCCTACACAAAGATAATCAAAGGTGTTCCTTTCACAAAGGTGTTCAGACTGCATTATATTATGTTAGGAGGATACTGGCAGAAAACTTTATTATATTGTGTTATAATATTTTTTCACAGCATTAAAGTATATGGGCCTATTTTATTATAATATTCTATACAATTCCAAACTGTAAGTGATAGGAACAAAAAATAATTAAATCGTTAATCACAATTATTTGTATGACAATTAATCGTCAGCACAAAATCCTGTCACAAAATGATTGTGACAGGCCTATTGAATGTTCATCTTGTCTTAGTAAAACTAAAATCTAAAACAAACATCATAAAGAACTTTTATATAACGTTTTTTTTTTTTTATGATAGCCACCGTTTAAATTTTTTGGCTATATTTCAAAAACAAATTATATTAAAAAACGGCATTTTGTGCAATGTAAATGTTTGCAAACAAATCAGTTGTTCATTAACTTCATTTTTAAACCACAGGGTCTCTAGTTTACAGCATTGGGTGAAGATTTATTTTTCTTAAGAAAAATCGGCATGTATTGTATTCCAAATTGCAAACTGAATTTAATTAGCAACTGAAATAAAATTGAAAGCTTATGAATTGAGATCAGATCAAATTAAATCATGAAATTTGTGTCAATACACAGCGCTAGTGAAAATCATATCGTGATTCGTGTTACCAGGACACTTTTTTGCTGGTCTGTAAAGACTAAAAAGTAAAAACCCACTGGTCTACAGCCATAATTATTGTCCAAATTAAAAAGTGAATTGAATTGCTATTAAGATGCATTGCAATGAGGATTGCATCATTTTTCCAGTAACTGTTTAAGTAATAAATAATGCAGTGATAACTGAATGGGGAAAGCCATTTAATGAGTGATGTGGCAGTTCTGTAGTTTTCCAAACAGCACTACATAATGCACACAGACATTGAAAGCACCACCTGGGGTGCAGACTCTAAAAATGGGGATGTCTGTTATCTACTTTGCAACAGAGAACCTGTATTGACTAACACCTCGTTCCCTGACCAAGAATCAATGTGCATTGAGAGGCCCTTGCTCATGCTATCTAGAAATGAACATATGTCAGTGACAGGTGCGGCTCTTATTCTTTTAATGTCCATTTATTTGGTTTACAAATATTCACTTAAAAATGTATTTTTGTATAATGAAGTTTCTTACTAAAGCAACTACTTACATTATCTTTATTCAATACTGTGTGTAACTAAAAGTAATTATACAACGAGGAGCGATAAAGTTAGATGGCCTCAATCACTGATTTTTGTCGATCTTTGATTTGATGCATTACTGGTATTTACTGAAATGTATATACAAAGCGTTTCCCGGCAGAATGTTCATTTTTAGCGGCATTTAATGCGCAAAACGCTGTCAACATGGAGCAACACTTTAGCGGAAGTCACATTCATAATACCGTTAGTCAGGTAACGTTAGTACTAGGGTACTACTGAGTAGGCTAACGTTACTGGGGGTTGGGGAGGGGTAGCGAGCCAACAGTAAAGCGAATGGTGACATGGAACGAAAAAAATAAATAAAAAAATAACAATCGGTTAATATTGTATCCACATATACGAATTAATTTACTCAACTGCTCTATCAGACGCCATTTTTATTTAACCGTCGAACCGGATATCGGCAACTACAAATGCATTCTGTCTTTAAAATTGTCAGTAGAGGATGTTTCGTTAATATTTATTCGAACATGATTTGATTTCTTCCTACCTTTGTAAACTGTTCGGGTACAGTCAGCGTTGCCTGAACTACAACATTCCTACTCTACTGCGCTGCGCGTGAAATATAAAACGCGACTTGTCTAGTCTGATTAGAACGAATGACTCGTCTGAGTCGGTTCTTTTTAGTGAATCAAAAACATACAACGCTACCAGTCCGACTCTTGAACAAATTACTCTTGTGAGCGGTTCTTTTTGGTGACTCGAATCGCTCGAATCCCATTCAAGGACGAATAAATGACCTTTGACTCGAGCCGGTTCTTTATGGTCAATTTCTTACTGAACCATAAGCAATTGCTTTCGTAATGTCCGATTCGAATCGAGTTATTATTAATAGTGGTATGTTGTAGCTAGGCATTTAAATGGACATTTAAATCAGTGTGGTGTTTACTTACTGGTAAAAAATTTTTGTAGGCCTATCGTTTCATAAAAACAAATAGGCTATGAATTAACTAATGTTATAACACATTTTTGTCTGTTTAGTGTTGTTATTCAATAGGCTATATAGCTATAGGACCAATATGCCGCCTTTAAAAAGTCAGTGAAAAGTAATTTAAAAAGTCAAACTTTCTTTTAAATAAAAGCATCTAATGTGTTATCTTTTCTGTTTAAATCTGTAACTCGCAAATGATCAGTTCAACTCATCAAAGGCTTCAAGAACAGTAATGCAATAAGATTTTTTCTTCTTTTTAAAATATTTTATAGCCTACTCAAAAGTAGCCTGGACAGCTAAAAGATTTGTTAAAGAGGAATTGTTAAAGAGGAATTGGAATTGGAATCGGAACTACGCAGGTTCATTAAATAGCCTATACTTAGGCTACGACTGACGTCTCTGCAAACAAGAACATCATTTTCTTGACATCTTGATTTGATTAATGATTCAACAAGGCACATCACGTAGATCCACTAAAATGAACAAAAATGACAAACAAATAAATAAATGAATAAAAAAAATAATTGTATCAAAACACTTACAAGAAGTTAACGACAATCTAATGGAAATTCGCCTACACGTCCAGCAAAACATCTGTAAGAACTGCAATTATAAATCTCGAGTGGGTGGCAATGTTAAACACATCAAGCTAATACCTAGGCTATGTATAATGATAATGAGCGATAATAAAAACATAAGCTTACCAGCATCAGATAAACGGAGCGCAGCTACAAGTGCTCTGAGTCTGGGCTCCATCACCGCAATAGCGTAACGCAGAGTTTCCTTCACTGTTCCTCACATTCACCTGCGACTGAGTGGCGTTTTTCCATTTCTGCCGTGCCCGTATTCTGAAAATATGTTTCTGTTAAGCGAGTAAGTACTACATCTGTCTTTCTCTCGCGCGCATTCTCTGATACAGCACTAAAATGGTTAATGTACTGGAGAGATTGCGGGTGCAGAACACAAATACCCAGTTTCAAACAGAGTACGACAGGTTAGATCACCAGAGGGGGGCGAGAGTAACTGTCTCGGTAATTAGAAAACATCAATTATTAAATATTTCACATTATGGTTTTAACACAATGATACAATAGTCAGCAGCTCGGTTTATATGCTATTATTAAGAGGGCTGTCTAATCTGGAAATATAATTTTTCTGGGTAAGTGAAATCCCATGCATGCATTATTACACTTAGTGCATGGCTTGTTTAATGGTTTTATTAGAGAAAGAAATTTCAAACCAATTGTTATGTTAGACTATTAATCTGTGTATGGATGAGTTGTTGCTCAGGCTCTTCAATATGGAAATTCAGTTGATGAGCTTGAATGAGCTTTATTAATATATATTGAACAATATTTTCCATTTTGTTCTTGATTTTGTCGATATTTCCAATATATCTTTTCTAAATTTCAGTTTTTTATGTAAATTCAACATCTCAAAAGAGTGCAAAAGATGTATATGTATCTGTAATTTAAATAGTTTTTATTTAATATGTTTCCACTTTTGCTTGATATTTACCTCTCCTTTATGCCATTGAAGTGTTTAATTATATGTGTGTATGTGTGACCTACCTTGGGTGAAATATATGCTAAAAATGGCTTCTTCCGTAGTTTTTTTATTCTTTCTTGCATAGTTTGAGGCAGAAGCTGAACATATAAAATGTTTCTGTCTGGTCCTCATTATGTTTTGGATGAGTGGTGTGTTACATGGGATTTATTGGAGAAAGAAATTAGGTTAGGCTTCCTGTCTATCCTTTGATTTCAAGGATCCGCTTCACCCTGCTCTGGGCAATCCTGAAGCAAAAGAAAAAAAGATGCTCATTCTTTCGAAAATCCTGCTCTTTGCTCCATGCAGGCAAGATCACAACTGTGCTCCTCACTGACATGACAAATACTGACAAGTGGAGTGACAGCAGTTCCTGTTGTAACTAGTGTAGACTATACATCCCATAATACACTATCAATAATAATATGGCTAATAACAACAACAATACAATTATTATTATTATTCATATTTTTATTCACTTTTTAATATTTTTATAATAACAAACAAATGTGACAAATTTATATAAAAAGTATTATTATTTATTAATATAATAATAATACATATTTGTATTTACTTTTTATTATTTCTTATAATAAAAGTATTGAAATATTTTATATAAATATTTAATATATAAATATTTTATATTTTTATTATCATTTATTACTATTATTATACTTATGAAAACGATGTCTGTAATATTTATGTGACTGTTGACATATCTTTGAAACCGAAAATGTAAGTACATTTGCAATAATAATAATTATAATGACAATGTTGATAATAAAAACACGTCAGAGCCAGTGTTGACCTTGTTGAACTCATAACTGGTGAAATATGTAATGCCATATCTGTGCCATATCTCAAGGATCATAGTAAAATTATTTTTGTTGTAATTCCATTAGTTAAACACTAGATGTCAAACACGGCCACGAAACAAACACACGTTCTTTACGGAAGTATCGCGAGTTTCTCTCAGACGTGAACTTCCTGAAACAGTTGTTTGGATAATGGCGGACCGTCAAATCTAGCCAACGGCCGTCCTAACTTATCATTAAAGCCGGGAAACATACACCGAAAGGCGGGTAGCAGATACAATAAACTTTTAGGTAAGTACTAACCAATCACATTTTGACCTGGACGCTTAACGAAAGACAACCTGATCCCAGAAACGCAAAAAAGTTTGTTAGCGAGCTTTAATGGTTTAGCCGGTTAGCAGCAGCTGTTAGCAATAACTTTCGTCAGAGAATTTAAAATCATAGGCCAACAGTTTCGTTGTAATATTGTGAAACTCTCTGGGGTACATAATTATTGTTTCAAGTAGACGTCGAGTCGGTTGTTTGGTTGATTTAGTTCGCTGTTGGATTTCTCCTCAGTAAGGTAACGTTAGTTCGGGTGAAGTTGCATTTGTGTGACTGACATTTATAACTTACGTCAACTGTATTTCTTTAATGAATGTTTTCTTGTCTCATAATTTTTGTTTGTTTGCTGGATTAATGTAGTTCTGATTCTGTATTAATATAAAGGTCTATGCTTATGTTGCTCTTCAACTGTAATATATGTTCGTATTTTCTTATATCCTTTTTGTCCACTTAAGTTGTGTTTTATGTGCTTTTTTTAGCTAAGCTCTAGCAATGTTGAGTATATGTATTATGCGATCGGACACTTTGTGAGTCCCTAGAAGCGTTCGCTTGATATTTTATCCTGGATTTGAATGCGATGTCAGCTGATCTCTCAGCTGATGCTGCTGATCTGTCATGTTGTTTCCCTTTCCCTTTAATTCTTAGTAATGCCCGTGAATAGTTGTGTAGAGGCTAATCGATTTCAGTAATTAGCTGCGTTGATTCCAGCATCTATCTGACGCTGTGAACATAAGCGTGAATATAAGAGTGCTGTGAGTTAGATTTGTATAATGATTTATGAACTGGTAGTTTAATGAGCTTTCACTGTCACTTTCACTTTGAGCTATCATCTTTTTTGTACTCGGTCTGGGTGCAGGTAGAGGTGACAGAATCGCCAGCTGTCCGATGTGTTCAGCTGTCCAGAAGACAAGGTGGACTTATGTCTCTCTGAATAAAGCTGCTGGAAAGTGAGTCCTGGTCCATTATGTGTTATGCATGAAATGCATCCTTCTGTTTTGTATTGTTAATTAGTATTATTCATCATTTGTTTACATGTGAGCAGTTAAATGAAACTATAATCTCATAACTGTCGAGTGCTGTGCATACAAGGTTAGATGAAGTTTCAATTCCCAAAATGTGATATGAAATTGAATCAGGAAGAGAATATTCTTTGTCTGGTCTTTGTTTTTATTACACATTTTTTTAAAAGTGATATTGAAGTGTATTATATTTATGAGTAGCTGAATAGAGAGGATATGGATGAGAATGGTGGGTCAATCAAAGGATATTTCTCGGCAGTTACTTTGCCTATTTTGTACTTTGAGGCGAGTAAAGCTTTGATTCTTTTGCAGTGCTTATCTTGTTCGTTTTAACAAGTGTTGATTAGTTCAAAAGGAATCAGATCATATTGTCGTTTCTGTCAGTATCTCCAGTGCAAAGCATGTTGTTTTAACATGGATAGAACCAAGTCCGTTTTATTTATTTTCTCTCTCTCGATGGTCTGTTTTACTGTTTCATTGTTCATAACAATGCGAAAGAAAAGACTTATTGCTGCCTCTGTTTCATTGCGACTTAAACAAACATGCAAACAAAGAGCATGAAATGCGTACAAGCTTTAAAGCTGGTTTAAATAAAGGGTAGCAGTGACAGATCTTTTCTTCTGTATTTTATATGCACACCCCAGTTTAGCATAATAATAAAAAATAAAAAAATGTAAGGCAAGGACTTGGTATACGTGTTGATTGGATGTTGAGATGTGCATTATAAAGTGGAGCCGTATGATGAACACAAACTTGCAGGGTTGGGATTTAAGCGGACTAAATGATTGGAGAAGTCCTGCACACTTCACCAGAGAGAAGTGTGTGTTTTTCACTGGAAGGTCCTGTTCTAGTACATTTTAATTAATCAATACGAGGTCAAAAAAATTAAATGTATGCAGATGAATCGTTCACAATAAGGTCTATAATGCATTTAGAATTTCATGCTGACTTTAAAGTTTTGTTGTTTTCCTCATTCCAGACACATTTGGTATCTCCGTTACCTCATTCAGTGCTGTTAGAGAAGTGGTAGAGCGTGTTTAAATGCCTCTTCACCTGTTTTCCAGCATAGGTCTGAAATTCACTCAATGAAATATACATGTAGGCCTCTGAGATATGTCTTATGCATGCTTTATTAATACTATATAATTCAACGTTCTGAGCAGAGGGTGTGATTTCAGTGTCCCTTTGGAATACGTAGTGCGAGTTGTTGCAGTGCTTCAGACAGTCTGCACAAAACACTTGTTTTTTTGTTTTTTTTTACTCTAGAATAGACCATTGAATCTGTATGCTCTGGGGACGTTCGAGGACAGGGACACTGTGTTATAAGGGTAGTGCTTGGAGGAAGACCGGGTGATTCAGATGACTTGAAAAGCTCTGAGACCATCATATGTCTGGCCTTCAGGCAGTCTAACAAATTGTACACCATTACTTCAACCCTCGCTTTGATGAAAAAACTGAGACGTTTGGGTGAGACATTAAAACCTAATAGTGATATGCTTTGATCAATCTATCTTAGGAACAATCAGTTAAACTTGTGGTTTGGCCAAATATAATTTAGCACAAAGAGTACTGTCAATGAAGTCATGTGTTTTAGTGGTAATCTTAGCAATAAGCCATTGCCAAATAAAACAATATTTGACAGCAGATGTTGACAAGACAATTGCTTCTCTCACATTGTTTGCCTGTTCCCCCTCCCCTTTCCTCTCAGGTTGGCATAGCGATGTGGAGTCGCTTGCGAAGTGAGGCGGGGCCGTCAGCCTCGGTCTCTTCCCAGCCTGCCCTTGCTGGGCAAGACAACAGGAGAGGTTCGTCCAACTATGTAATTCTATACTTTTGAACATCACCGGGAGCATATTTGCGTGATTTCTTATGTTAATGTTTTTCTCTCAACAGAGATATCTCAAGCCTGGAACAGTCTAAATCAGACCAAAGCTGCCGTGAGTATTTCTTAACCCGTGTTTCAGGTTCTGACCTACTTATGATGCCAAAACAGATACCTTGTTACATAGACTTTGTCATTTGTAATTCAGTAAGTACAATTATAAGTAGCTGTTCATAAATAAATGAAAAAGTAAGATTCAGTGATATACTCTGTAGGGCTGGGCTGGGTGATATGATGAAATTATCGTATATTTGACAATGTCTCATTAGTATCGCGATGGCGATTCTAACAGTCAGTTACCAGATGATCATCGATAATCTCGGGGAAAAATGACAGCTATATTTCACATAGCCCCATAATTACCATACACATATTTATTCACAAGCAATAGCATGAATTAAATGTTTTCTATAGACTAGTAGTTAGTAGGTTTAGGAATAGAAAACAGTTCTCCTCATGAAACAAAATTAATTTCAAGCACAAATTTGATAAGATTTATTATTTGCAACACTAACATAACAGCAAAGCTACTGTTTTATGTAAGTTTAAGCTCAAACTAACCAAAGTAAAACGTAAAAGTTTTAACATTTCAATAATTAAATTAAACTAACTGAATCGCAAGCTATCAATTAGATAAAGTGCAGCCAAACTCAACGTGATGTGTGTTTACATTGTTTGTCGGCAGCGTTGTCTCCGGCGGGGGTGGGGCTCGAGTAGACGATATAATTGAATAGCGCGATATTTTGTAAGACGATTTACTATCTGTAGCATTATCCCCACAAGATCTGTTGACTCAATGGCTAATTGTGGTCTTGTCTCAGTTACGACACATTGAGAATCGTCTGGAGGCTGCACCAGGCACTGGAGTGCTTCTGGACTCAGTGCTAGACACAAAGAAAGCAACTGTTAGTGGCGGTCGGAAAATAAGCCGCAGAGGTAAGACAGTCACATCCTCTGGAACACATATAGAGGAAATTCACTAGAGAATATTATACATCCATGCTTTTAATGTCACCTAATATATATTATTGTACTAAAACAGTATGTATGTTTTGTGGAATGGTACATTTTTGTTTGTTTGTTTTTTTAATTTATATGTGGTCATAATTTAGTTTAATTTGCTGTTAATTTTTTAAGGGTACATTTTTGAAAGCCATTTATTATTTAAATTAGCTTCGCTTATTCTGTTAATGAAGATACATGAACATTTAGTACACGCTGTTTTTGATTTATTTCAAGTCATATATGACTAAAAGTAAAGGCTTGGAATTCAGTGATTCATACAGTATGTTAATTTACTAACAGCTTTATGAGTTTTGAGTGATTCATCAAAAGAATTGATACTAATCTTAATGTTGTCATTAATGTTTTTAATTGTTGTACAGTAATAAATTATTTTTGTATATACCTCATATTTGATAATAAGAATATTGTACTTTTAAAATTCTGTTGTCACAGTGCAGGACTATTGAAGTGAACTACACCAAAATTTATAAATAAAGTTATTATTTCAAAAAAAAATTAAAATACTTATATACTTATAATATATATATATACACACACACACACACCTTTATATATTTCTTTAATATATGTATGTATATATAAATTGGTACAACATTCTTCAAAGTTTTGCCTCTTCCATTGTTTACGTGTCTTCTATGTATTTACTACAGATGGTCATCGTACGGAGGAAAGTGGATCCAAATCCAGAACACGGAGTCGGCGCAGTCCAGACAAAAGTTCCCGCAGTCCCTTGAGGAACAGCACTCTGGACAGTAATGCCAGGAAACCCAGCGCCGTGGAGTTCAGAGAACCACTCGCTTCATTCAGGTAAAAGCTGCAAACTAATTAATGTGTTAAAGCTGAAGTTTATAATAGCAAACAGAACTGAAAAAAAGTTTTTTGATGCTACACATTGGCTGAAGCTGGACACGTTTCCACAGTTATCAACATAACACAGTTATCAAAGTAATATAACATAAACTAACACTGCTGCTATGGTGTTTCTGATACACCAACTGAGGGAGTGATGGCAAATATGACATCTTTCTCTCTTCTGACCAATGTAATCAGCCTCTCGATGCTATCATGGATTTTTTTCTTTTGCTATTGGAGCAAACGGGAATACAGGAATTATATTGCTGTCATCTGCCATTCACCACTATAGAAGTTTACCCAACTATGACGAATTCCGCTTCTGAGAACCCCGTAAATGTGAAAAGGGTCCATTGAAGTAGTTTAGAATGGGGAAAAATTACTTCATTCAATTTTAAAAAAAAAAAAAAAAATGTTAAAGGAAATAGATTAAAATATTTGTTTTGGTAATAACTTCATTATTTGGTTACAGCATGTCTGAATGATAAAGGAATGAAAGTTATGAGTAGACTATGGAGTATGCTGAGGTCAATGAGTGCAGGTTTTATGTCTGAAGGTTAAGTTTGCTATTTGATCCTCTCATACAAGACATTTGAACAAGGAACCATCATTTTGGCTTCAGTAACTTCAGCACACATGTAGCTGATACTTCCCTTTACAGGCCTACTTTTTCTGTTGCCATCTGAGTTGTATACATGACTTCTTGTCTCGTGATCTTCAGTTTAAACAGAATCATGTCTTTCTTTTATAGGGAAGCATCTCCGCTGCCAATGTCCCAGACCCACTCTGAACCAGAAGCCCATTCATTACCAACAGAGGTGACCATTACTCAGCCTGACTTTGCTTTAAGCCAGCTGGTCTATCAGCGTGACACCCGAGACATGCAGACTGCAGACCTGGACAGCCTGTGCTCCTCGGCTGTAGACAGCACATCTGTACGCTACCTCAACGATCTATCTGCTCTCAACGCCATTCACCAGCCCGACCAAGCAACACCAGGGTCAGAAGTCAGGCCCAGAACACACTTACAGGCTGAGACATCCCAGACGTCCCTGAGGTCCAGCCCAGGTTCAATCGCATCCTCACAACGGTTGGAGAACCTGCGACGACGGCAACCTGATGAAAAGCTGGAGAAGCTGAAAGAGAGAATCCGCAGACAGAGGGAACATCTGGAAGAGACGGAGGACAGAAACAAGCTGCTGGGATACCTGGAGCAACCTGTGGGTATTGAGGCAGCAGGACACGGTACCACAGTTCCTACTGCTAAAGTCCGGAAAGTGGCCCCAGCCCCTCCTGCACCCATTTATAAAGGTAAGCTGACTCCAGAGAGAAAAGATTGACCCCCTTGTGTTGGACTAGTAACTGTGTTGTAGTAAGTTCAGACCCGATAAGGGCTATCACCATTGTGCCCTTGAGCGAGGCACTTAACCTCAGGTTGCTCCAGTTCTACAGTCCCAGTAATAGTTGTTTTCTAAGATACTCAATATAAAAGCATCAGTTAAATGTTTTATGAGGTTGTTGAGTGAGAAGAGTCTCACTTCTGTGTTTTCTAGGCTTCAACACCATTGAGACTAAGATTCGCACACCTGATGGGAAAGTGTGGGCAGAGGACGACTTCCAGAACTTAAGCAGGGAGATATACAAAGACCTGACGCAACAGCTCACAGGTATACATGGTGTTCCAGACTGTTATTTTAAATTTCTGTCTCATTTGTTGACATGAACATAACAATGAATAATGCTTTGGTAACCCTTTACAATAAGATCACATTAGTAATAATGTAGTTTGCATTATTTAATTTATTAATTAACAATGAGCAATACATTTCTTACATTATACATTTTTGTTAACGTTAGTTAATGTTGTTTATTGCTAGCTCATGGTAGCTCAGGGCCATTAAATAATATTAATAGATGCAACTTTTGATTTTGATAATGTAGTAGTAAATTGAAATGAACATTAACTGAGATTAAAAAATGCTATAGAATTATTTTCATTGTTAGTTCTTGTTAACTAATGTAGTTAACAAATGCAAACTTATTGTTAAGTCTTACCAATACTTCTAAAGCAAAGTGGTATAATTAAGGTACCCACAAAAATGTTACAGTATCGTGATCATAAACAGCTCACTGGTTGTCATCTTAATCACTCGTGCTATAATTATGTTTTGTGATTTGAGTCTTCCTCTTTATTTCAGCCTAATAGCAGGTTAGTGAATGGGGCATTTGTTTATTTGGAATTAAAATGTTAATTTGATGTGACCTGAGCTCAAATGTTTTTTTACTGCCCATTGCAAGCCCTCTGAGTCATGAAGCATGAGTAATGAACAGGAATTAGGAAAGCATCACTGTTTTAACTGCCACTGAATGCAGCTCACAGAGTTCATGTTTCTCTACTGGATTGCAGTATGGTCAAAAAGCATGTTTAATCCAAACCGCTCTTGGACGCTGACTTACATGCTCCTAACTGGCTCAGAGTTTCCAGGCGTACTGCCACAGCCATAGTTACAAGTTTTCATGTCAGCCCTGACTGTTCTTAGGAGTTTTCTTCAAGGTTATTGGGAAGGATTGCATCAGTTTGCTCCACAGTTCCTTAGAAAATCATTATGCAACAAGCTCATTAGTATACATAACAATGCTGCTTATTCCCTGTTGGCATGCAATAGATTTGAGTTGCTATCATTAAATGATAATATGGTAATATGGCCATATGGTACAAATTTGTTGAATTTGTTTTTTCCTGAAAGTCCATTTTAGTTATTTTATCATTATATGTATTCTTATTTCACAAAAAGGGAATTTAGTTTTAGATGTAAATTTTCCACCCTCTGTCTGTTCCTTGTTTTGAATTGACTTAAACAGATTGAAACATGCAGTTTGAACTTATTCATGGGAATCAATCAAATCTTAATGCTCTCATACCTGTGAGACATGAAATTAACGTAATGACAGTTTTTAGGACAATAGATGGCCAGTTAAAAGTCCATTATATCATTTTTTTTATTTATTTTTTTATTTTGAATACTCTATAAATCATGAATGTTTTTAAATTTTGTTTGCTACTTTAGGGGAGATATTGGTGAATACTGAATAGTTGTGTAAATGTGGGCAGTTATGGTAATATCACTGATCTATTATAGATCAGTGGGTAATATGTGCATGGTTGTGAGTGTAATGTAATGAACAGCATTGTTATTTTTTTTGTATGATTTATATACTACTATATTTTTTATTAATATTTTGAATTGGCTTTTATTTTTATGCTTTGTTTCATTTTGATTTTTAGTAATTTTGTTAAGCGCTTTTGTCATTTATCTTAGTTTTGTATATTTAAATATTACTATTTAGGTTAAAAAAAAATTCTTCAGTTTTTAGTTTTAGTTTGGATTTAGTTTTTTCAGTTAGTTGCCAAGGCACCATTTCTAACTTTATTCTTCTTCAACTTTCTAAAGTTTTACTTCTAATATTTATGTTTTATTTCGTTTCAGCTTTATTTCAGTTAGCATGTTTTTAATAGTTTTAGTTAACAATAATAACCATGATGAACAATGATGAACTCTGTCTTTTCACAGCAGAGAGCACAAAGCCAAAGCAGAGGCCTGGAGAGCGAGAGAGGGTAAAAGAGAAGAAACCATCAAAGCCTGTTAGGAAAGTACACAGATCTTCCTCTGCACCAGACTCAAATGTTAAACCAGGTCTGAATTCTCTTTTACTTTCTCACTGTCTGTCTTTTGGACACTGTGTGTCTCTCAAGCAAACAACTGTTGCTTATTTAAGCAAATGATATTGAAATTCAACATATGAATGCACATATTATAGTGCTTAATTGTAGTTTTGCATATGAAGATCACAATCTGCTCTGAAAATGTGCAAATGTTCCACTCAACACACATACATGCCCACAAACTGTCCTGGCAGCCTGTGTGATCCTCTCTTGACCTGTCAGCGTCACTGTGCCCTGTTCTCTGCGGGGCTTTCTTGGAAACAGGCATGTGTTAATGTCTGTCTGCAAGCACAAGCTAAGTCTCTTATCCCCATAGAAATTTCTAGAATGTGTAGCATGCAAATTAACAGGATTGCTGTGCTGTGACGCTGACGCAGAAATGCTTGACAATGCTCCAAGCTGTTGTGGCCTCGCTGGCAGCTGGAGAGGTGTCACTCTTGTCACGACTAAATAGAAAAGTGACATCTGACTCCTCCTTCCACCCCTCCACTAGTTTACCCTGTGCAGCCCTAACTTCAGAAATAGATGTCTGAAGTCTAGTTCTTCTCACGTTGTCTCTCTTAGTTTAACACAACCCAAGTGAAGGCTGCTTCGAGTTCTACAAGCTAAATTTTATGTTGCATTCTGCAATGTTTTGGAGTGCGGTGCCAAACACAATTCAAGTACATTAGCCGAGTTTCCATTACAGATTTGCGCAAAACCTTTGCGATATTTTCTAAACGCCGATAAATTACTATTGCGAAATGACGGCGTTTCCATTTAACCGATCTTATGCGACTAAAACAAAATTTCTTGCAATAAGACATTCCAAAAATCATTGCAACGGATGTTGGTAGGTTTATGAATATTGCAGCCACCGCACTAGCCATTATTTTTAATCGAAGGAGACGTAGGCGTGTTATCCAAGCATTAATGGCAAGAAAAGCCCCTTATACTTGTGAGCGGCACACATGAGGTGTTTCTGTGTGTTTCTCCCTCCTATCTGCTTCAAGGTCTTGATAAATTGTGGCATTTCTTTGTTGTTTAGAATCCAGTATTTCCGTAATTCTTTTGTCTTTTATGAGTTTAATAAAGAACTCTGTCTCGTCTTTTGTCCATACATACTGCGTCATCTTTAAAGGGTACATAACATGCACAGTTTCACCTAATCTCATTTTAATCTTGAGTACCTATAGAGTAGTAGTGCATCTTTAATATCTCCAAAAAGTGTTTAGTTTTATTATATTTATTAAAGAAAAATACAGCTTTCCAATTCTCTCCGTAAAAAGCCGAGGTCCTGGAGGCGGAGCTATAGAGTCAAGCGGTAGTGCTTGATTTCCAGCAAAATACAGAAATCTGATCCAATTGTACTTACATGAATGGGGTCTTTTATCACTGGGACCGCTCCACGTTTTAATAGCAAACGATTTGCAAATCCAGCGTCGACCTGGGCCTTGTTAATAAAACATTCGTCACTGAAATGACCAAAACACACAACCGCACTTGGTACACTCCGTTGCTGCCCCGGAAAAACAAACTGCATCCACTGTTCCTGTAACACTGGGTTCTTTGGAAAGCTGAACACGGTAAGCTTTCCCTCACATCCAAAAACACACTTTTTTGGAGACATTCTTGAACAAATCCTATGCAGCGTGGGCGCCGATGATTTCCTGTTGAAGCGCGTTGATGTGCGCGGTCTCGCTCTCCTCTGTTCGACGTGTGCGCGGGCGCGCTTTTCCGGGAGAAATGCTCACATAAGGAGTTCCACTCTCATCTACGTCATTAGATCCACGATCGAAAAAAAACTGCCGAAACTTGTACCAACCCGGAAGTAAGATTTTCGGCACAGAAATTCTCCGTTATTCGTCCAAAATATATTTTTTAAACTTTGCCCATGTTTAGCATGAGAATCCATCTCTTTAACACTGTAAACAACTCTGAATACATGAAACACCATTGTACCCCCCCTTTAAAGAATGATCGAGTTTTATGTGCGCCAGGTGACCTGTAAATGCGAAACAAACTTTCCATTGCAGTTTTGCAAAATATTCCTTTTTCGAATTGCCTGAAAACGGCAATAAGCCGTAAACTTTTTGAACTATATGAGAGTTTTGGCTAAATGTATGTTTCCATTGGGCTTAGTTTCAATTTGCGCAATTTGAAGGGTAATGGAAACACGGCTATTGAAATCTTAACATTGCTGCAAGAGGTGCTGCATGCAGACATTAGCGTTAACTGTCAGTTTTCACTTTTAGGGTACCTACTGTCAAGCAAACAGTTTGATGAGAAAAGTTAAACTTTTGTCATTTTTATAAGTGGTTACTTAATACTCTGGTTTAGCAACATATTTTATGTGGCAGAAATAATATTAAACATTTTATGCCACATAAAATATTTGTGTGTTTATTTATATATGTCACATTTACATTTTTATTACAAAATAAACTACTACAAATAAATAATAATAAATCATTTTTAAATGTACATTTTTTGCAATAAATTATGCCTGCTCTATACATGACTTATGATATGATAACTATACTTTAGGGAATTTAAAGCATGCTGTCATTCTTCGTCAGCAGTTATATTTGGCTTTTAAACTATTTTAATAAAGGTGGCAGCATTAAGGTTGTTGTTTTTTTGTTTTTGTTTTTTTACTTAAATGTGTTGTTTTTCAAAATGAAACCATATTCTGTTGCAAATTATATAGAGTATTTTGATTTTATCCACCTGGATTTGATTGGATTGTGAAATGTGGGCATTGGTTAATATTGTTCCCTTTCCATATGATGTTGAGTACGTCAACATAAAAGCCCTGTTTTTGAGCCTGAGAAATATATCTTGATACCATTTGTATTCTTTATAATACCATGCACAGATGAATCATGCATCGTAAGACCAGACTCATTTAATAAAGTAAATACTGTCAATTTTAAATTGCTATCTCTGTTACATTAAATGCGAGTGGGGGGTTTTCTCTGGAGAAAGATCATTAAATATCTGTGCGAATGTGATTCAGAGCAGCTATTCTCTAGTCTCTTTATTATTAGTTACTTTTGTCACACTTTCCTCTCTGCCTTAATCACATCTGGTTAAAAAAAAGTACAAATTAATTATTGGAACAGCTGTTAGTCTCAAGGCATCTGTGTAACCTGTCTCCATAGCGATCAGCACGTCATCATGGCGAGATGGGCAAAAGCTGGTGAAGATGATGCTAGGGCCGCCGCCACGGTTACACAGAGAGCCTCGGGCGCAGTCCTCGGAGACACAGATGAGAACAGGTGAGAGGGTGAGATATCTGCCAGGCTCCACTCCTGTCACCACGCAGACAGTTTAGAGCTCGGCCACATCACAAACCAAACTTAAAATATCTGTATTTATTTAGCCTTAAATGTCACAAGATACCTGTTTTTTGGCTTCTCATATTTTGGATACCCAACCAAATGTTCTTGAGGTGTTTTAAATGAGTTTAATGCCAACTGTTATTAAATACCACATTGTTTTGAAGTGCTAGTCTTCCAGCAGCTAGTGCTCCAAGTGTCAGGTCTATTAATAAATAAAGATTCAGACAGCCACCCCGCATTGGTAAACTTTGCTGCCCAGTGACCGTAATGAATAGGGTTCGACTTGGTGTTTCTGACTCACTGCACAAGCCGACCTGATTTCTTTCGCAGTCCTGCTGCCATCCACACATGCAGGGATGGACCCAGACTTTATACAGCCACTCCAGTACTGATTTATTGGACTGCAGAGACGGAAATGCTCAATTCTATATTGATTTAAACATTATATGCAAGCAGCCGCTGAAGAGGATGTTTTTCCAGTTCAGACATGGGTTACAGGGCATGTGGCATAAAATTTGTATTTGGATGGCTTAAAAAAGAAAAAGAGAGAAAAAAGATTGATTAAAACAGAAGACATACTTTAACTGTTATTGTATTTAAGCACTGTGCATTTCTGACATTTGGCAAGTCTGAAAAAAAATCTACCTTGTCTCCTGAGTTGAGTCACAGAAGCTGAAGCGTCCTGTAAATGAAAGGACAGTGACAGTAAAGATGTTTGTAATGTTACAAAAAAATCTATTTCAATTAAATATTCTTTGGAATAAATAAATGGTTTGCACAAAACATATTAAACAGCATAATCCGTCCCAACATTGATAGTAAGAAATGTTTCTTGAGCACCAAATCAGCAAATTAAAATGATTTCTGAAGGATAATGTGACACTGAAGACTGAAAATTCAGCGTTGCTATGATGGACATCAATTGCATTTTAAAATATATTAAAATAGAATTATATTTAATATATATTTAACATATTTAGAAATATAATAATAAACTGTTCTTTTAAGTTGTAATATTTCACAATACTGTTTGTGCTGATTTTGATAAATGCAGACCTGGTGAGCACACGAGACTTATTTCTGAAGTAAACTGAATTATTCCAAACATTTGACGGTTGTTTAGATGTGTGTAATAATCTCACATGTCGTCTCTCTTTTTCATCGTCTACTGTTTTCCTCTCCATCTTTTCCTGCAGGCCCTGTCCCCCGTTCCAGCTCTGATCCTCGTCTTGAGCGCAGCCGGCGTTCAAGGCCCAGCAGTGTGGAAAGACATCGCAATCATGTTCTTCGGGATGAGCCGGCTGGACCCTCCAGATGTGCTGGGGATGATAGAAGAAAGTCTCCCAGCACAAACCTCCTCTCAGCTGACATCCAGGGCATCCTAGATGACCTGCAATTGGAGGAGGGCATCAGCAGAATGGCGGCAGCGTCCAGCTCCAGAGTTCATGCCTCGACCCGAGCTTCCCGAAGTGCCAGCCCTGCCAAGACTACCAAGAGAGCAGAGTCTTTTGAGAAGCCTGTGCTAAAGAAACGGCACTATGACTCAGAAGCTGTGCGAATGTATATTGCTCAAAAGCAGGAAGAACGGAAAAAACGGCAAGCGGAGGAGAAGAGAGCTCAGAGGGAGGAGGAAGAGAACAAGAATAAACGCCTACAGGAGCTTTACAGGAGACAACGAGCAGGGGCTGCGAAGGGCCCGGTCGCACCTGAAGCTCCAATTAAGAAGCGGCTCCAGGAAACGTACACCAAACTGCTTCTGGAACAGACTCAGCTCATAGGAGATATTAATGGTGCTGACATAAACATAGGCCACCAGGTAAACCTTTTTTGAACACTTAAAGACTTGCAGTTAAACGTCTTGTTGAAGTTGTTATATTTCATAACATTAATTATATTATAGTATTTTTTTTATTATAGTATATAATTATGAATTGATTAATTAATTAAAATATTTTTTTATTTAGGTGATCAAATTTACACTGCCATGATAAGTTGTAATAATATTGCACAAGAGCATAATAGACTTACCGTCCTTAAACTTTTGAATGGTAGTGTAAATAAAACATTTAATTTCAGTCATTTTAGTTCAGTTAAAAGTCTCTTTTGCTGTCTTTGTATTAGGCTGTATGAAATAAATATCACGTTTTTATTTACCATTGGACACCCTGGTGTCTAGATATTGGCTAAGTCCATATTGATTGGCCACTCTTTTAAGGTTTTTTTTGTTGTGACATTGCAGTCGAGACCAGTATACCAGCCGTCTGGAGAGTCTGATAAAGAAAACAAAAGACATGATCGACCTCAAAGTGCCACCTCCAGCAGTGATCTGTCTCTCACGGAGCAACGGCAGCCTCCTTTCTCCAGGTACACTCACGCACACAGAATCCCATTCCATTACATCATCTGTGTCATAATGTAATGTTTGGTTTTTCATCTAAAAAACCTTGAAATTGTTAGCTGTTGTTTCCACCAAAGAGCTTCCTTTTTTGGTGTTTATCTGTTCTAAGCGCTGAACAGATTAATAAAATATCCGCTTTCCCTATATGGGAAGTCGTTTTTTATTCCCTTACACTGACGAAATGCTCTTATATCAAGTAGTTCTGTAAGAACAGATTAATCCGTCAGCTCAGTGCTTAGTGAGAAGTGTTTGTTGCTTGCCTGTATCGGTTTCCATGGCCACTTTTAAGTGCATGTAGTTGGTGGCGTCTGCTGCATGTTAAGTTTGTGGACACTGGGACGTTCCTAAAAATGGATAAAAACTGAATCCTTAAACTAATGAATTATTTTGGTAAAATTACATGAAGATATGCTTTATGCAGTGTGTGAATTTTAAGATATACATTTTCAAAGGTTTTTGTAATGTATTTTTTGTATATTCATTAGTGGCAGTCTTTTTTTTTTTTTTTTTTTTAGGTCATCTGGTAATTATACTTCAATAATCTGTTGTCTTGTATTGTTTTTGTAGGAATGAGTTGGGATTTGCAGGATCACCCTGGCTTCAATCCGACCAGCGCAGTCCCGCTCTGAGGGTCAGCAGCTCTTTACCGCCCCCTTCTGGTCAAATCTTCTCTCAACTGTTAGAACTTGATCCAGAACCTTCACTGCCTAACAGAGAGTCCCGAACTGCACATGCGTCGTTGCCCTCAGCCACAGGCCGCAAAATGAGCCGTATTGAGGCTCTTAAGGCCACCGCTGCCTCTCTCTCTAGCCGTATTGAGAGCGAGGCACGCAAGCTAGCCGGTGCTGGAATAAACTACGGTTGCAGCAGGGATATGGGCACAGGTCTTTTAATCCCTACCGATGACCGCTGGGCTAAACCTGTCAGTCCACCAGTTAGAGAGAATCAGACGGAGACTGATGACCTGGTCGAGAGGATTGAAAGACTGCTTGCTGAGGGTCAGAGCACCTATGATGAGGCCCTACCAGGTGTGGGCAACCTGCACAGCTTTAGGGAGAGGGTGGAGGCTTGGAACAAACAAACACCTGCGTCCTCCGGCCTCCCTTTTAGAAACGTACGCAAGACCCCTTCTCCTCCAAAGCCTGTTGTTCAGGAAGCTGAGCTGGACTCCAGCGGAGGTTCTATCAGCGAGGGTCCTCTGCTGAGTGAGGGCAGTATGTCTGACGAAGACCTGCAAGAGCTGCCCAAATCCAGACTGAGAACCACAGGATACAGTGCAGCCCATTTGAATGGAGACAGTTTGAACCCAATTTCACGCTTTCAGAAAGAGGCAGAGAAGCACCTGCCTTATAGTTCGGCTAGTCTGGTACAAGGAGGAAGCAATGGACCGTGGGAAGAACTGGCCAAGGGAAGCCCACACAGTGTTATTAATATATTTACAAAGAACATGAGTTACGGCAAAGGTGAGACATTTTTAAACATTTGACCTGTGTTAACATTTCACCATGTCTAACATAATAACTGATGTGTACAAGACTGTCACAATATGTATGTATAAGGCACTTGTATGACCTTTCAAAAGTTTGGGGTTAAAAGTTTTTGAAATAATTTTTTTATCACCAATATTGACTGTATTTGGCCAAAAATACAGTAAATACAGTAATGATGTGAAATGACTGCATTCTATTATAATACACATAGAAATGTAATTTATTCCTTTGATGGCAAAACTGAATTTTAGCAGCCATTACTTCGGTCTTCAGTGTCACATGAGCCTTCAGAAAACATTCTTATATGCTGATTTGGTGCTCAAGAAACATTTATTATTATCAATGTTGAAACTGCTGTTTGTGCTGCTTAATATTTTGTCACTTTTGATCAACTGAATGCATCCTTGCTAAATAACTATTCATTTCTTTAAAAATTCCTGTACAATCTTACAGACCCCTGAGCTTTTGAATGTTAGTGGATATATTCATTGCATATATTTGTTTGTGTAGCTTTTGAGGAGAGGGGAGGTAAGAGTTCTCCGTCTATCCGCGCTGTTCTGTCTGGTGCCAGCTCATTGGATGGCATGGTCTATGAAGATGACTTTGTTTCCTCACGTGGCAGTAGCCAATCAGCATCCAAGAGAAGTCCCAATGGGCTCAGGTAAAACAACATTATTTTAATGCTCAGAAGATCACTGCCTTGTATATATAAATGGATGAAGTTGAACAATTTTTTAGTAATCAGCCTGAAGAGGGCAGTGTTGCTCTATCATCATACCAGCCCTTCCTCCCATTTCATAAGCTCCATGTAGAATCATAATATGGTATACTGTCCATATCTGTGTGTATATTAGTTTAATATAATATCTGATGCCTTCTCTCCACAGTAATGGCCATGGTCGGTTCAGTCCTTTAGATGAGTTGCTAAGTGGAAGATCTGCATACAGTAACAGAGCTGGAGAGAGATCTCAGCGTTCACCAGCTCTTACACCCCTCTCCTCTCCGCACTCAGCCAGCTCAAGCAGCAAGAGAGGTCAGATATATTATAGAGGGCCACATCATGTGATCTTGAGGGTGATACAGTGTGAAGTCAGTTTCTGTTCTCTGTGTACATTCCTATAGAGATTTCAGAAATACTGGTACTTAGGAACCAGTCTTTCTACAGTATCAGGAGTACTGACTCAATTTCACTGACGTTGGTTTTGAACAGACATTTTTGTATCATGATTACATTGCAAATTTTATCTCTGTGTACATTCCTACAGCCTCAGAAAGAAGCCCGCTGGAGGGACAAAGAAACACTTCCTCTGCAGTCTCTGATCTCCCTGCTGAGGGCTTCAAGAAGAGTGGCTCAGAGAAAGCATCCAGTCGCAGCTCTCACAGGAGCGTGGACACAGAGAGCACACTGGGAGGCGCCTCAGTCCACTCCAACCATAGGTAGGGCCTATTAAAGTCAGTTTGAAACAAAAGTTGCAATAGTCTTTTTTCCCCTATTGTGATCTATATCCAAGTGGAATGGTTTCTCGAACAAGAAAAAAATTATGGCAGGACTTGATTATTCAATTGGGAAATAAAAATTGAGGGCACATGCTTTTAAAAAAAATAATATAATGATGTGCACAAATAAATCATTTATAATAAATGCTACAATATTCCATAAAATAAATAAGATTTGTCAAATTTGATTTCATGGTGACTTTAAACACATTGAGTCCCTGATATCATAGTTTTTTCAGTCTTTGCTGAGGGGTCAAAAGAGGTTTGTGAACATTCTGACACCACCCACGCTTGCGTTTAGATAAACATTCAAATGTGTGATGCTCACTCAATAACAAAATAAACAAAAAGAAATTACAGCAATAAGGAAAGAGCAGTTAAGAAAGCATTTGATCCGTGGGGAATAAAGATGTGAAAATGTTTGCACCAGCTTTGCAATTCGTCACTCTATTCAAGTTGCCAAGTCATATTTGTTTATAGAGCTAGTTGCACAGAAAAAAAAACAGTGTTAGTCACAGACTTATATTATAAGTACTACAAAATTAAAATTACAACTTCATTTTCCACTATGAAGTTGTTATCTGGTGCAGAGTCCTGCACGGGTCCGATTTTGTAAACCCGTACCCGCAGTGCTTAAAACCGCATCCGAGCCGTTTTCCGACAGCAGCACTAATTAAAATCCGCACCCGACCCGTTTAAAATAGAACCGCTACCCGACCCGCACCCGAAATAAAATCAGTTTAGACTATCACATTATAGACACAATTACAAAAATGTTTATTGCCAGGTCATACAGAAGTTATTACAGGACAATTAACACAAGGACAACTTCAGCCGAAGCTGTCAAAAGGCCGGTACATGAAGAACATGGCTAACGTTACCACAAAACTGAGTAGCTTTATAACATTTTACCAATCGAACAGATGCGGCTACAACACTATCTCTGCCACGCAATTCGTCTAGCCTAGGCTACATCTGACAATTTTGGGTTCAAACACGCCCTGCACACCACACATACTTAACAGTGTTAAATTTGAAAAATACTGTTCGATAGAACTGCTTTGTTACCACAGTTATCTGCGTGCTTCCTCAGTGATGAAGTTCCACATTTGCGGCTATCCAACACGAAAATGCATTCAGCAAAGCCTTTCACAATATTTTCTTCAGATAACTCCAAATTTCTCCCACACACTGGACTTTATTTTTGATGACGTATTGTCGACAACTTTACAATCTCCACTAGCTATTCTTTTCTTCAACTCCTCAGCATCCATCTCGACGACTGCAAGCAGAACGCGCGCGCGCCGTTATGAGGAATTTTTAAAAGTGAAAGTAACCTATACGTTATAGATTCCTGGGAGGGCGTGGTGCGTGCGGGCACAAATAAGCTGATGTGGATTTTAAATGATTTTATCAACTTGAAATACAGGCATATTTTTGTAGATGTGTTCCTAAAAATATGCATATATTTTTACGTTGGCATGTGATTGTTTTAAACCCGTGTTTTAAACCCGTGTTTAGACCCGTGTTTCCCCCGTGTCCGACCCGACCCACACCCGTATCCGACTCAGTTGGATATTTGTCACCCGTTTGAGCAAAATTTGCGGGTACCCGAACCCGAGCAGGACTCTAATCTGGTGTGTTCATGACTTAACTCACCAGACTCAAAAAGTAATAAACCACAGAAGTGGAAGTTCGAAGGCGTTTACTAGCCGCACAAAGCTTTCTTAAAAGTTTGGTTTGGTGAGCTGTTTCAAACTACTGAAACAAACTCCTAATGAACTTCTTTTGGCCAGATTTTGTTGGAAATGAAGTCACACCAGTTTCGATGTCACTCAAAGTATATCAGGGCCTTTAGGGATTTCCTGTTGCTTAGCTGGCACTGATAAAAATGTATACATGAAGCCACCATAGTTTGAATAAAAACATCTGCTGCATGTACCTGTTGCATGTACCTTCATGCTAGTCTTTTTTATTTTAATTTACTAGTCCAGTCATCTTTCATTGCCATTCTGCTGTTCAGCAAGTTACCGGACATGAACTCTGACATTTTGAGCATAGACCGGAAATATCTTTAAATGCAATATCCTTTCTGTTCCTGTTTATCATAATTATAAGAGCCCAGTGGAGCCAGTGTCAATATTAATGCTGCTAAATATCAGGTGGAGGGTTGAAGTGTTCGGCCTGCTGTTGCCCTTCTGAAAACGAGGCAGGAGGCAACGTGCAGGCACACACTGGCTCTTTTGTTCAGTTGGTTATCTGCGCCACAGGTCAGGCTCATTGCCAAGCAGATATTTCCCTCTAGTGTGACATTCGAACCTCCCTGTGGCATTTGTTAAAGCCTGTGAGTCAGATTCCCCTCATGCCTTCCTGTCTTTTCAGCATTCAGAGGGCCGTATGTGGTCTCTGGATGGGTTTATCCAGCAGCAGAGTTTGAACTGGATTCATTTAAGTTACTCCTGTCATCAGCACACTTCTCTGACATAATTTCCATCCACAGTAGCACAAAATCCTTATTGTTCAGTGTTATTGGACTATTGGAGGTTTAGATGGTCATTGTATAGTGCTGTGCACAATTCAACTCAAGATGCTTACCTTTTAGATTAACTTTAAATGAAAATGTCGTGTTCTAATCTCGGCTAAATCATTTTGTTTGTTGAAAAATATTAAAAGCAATTATAAAAAAAATATAAGGAACAATTATTAAAATGTATTGATGTATTCAAATACTTTTTTTAAATTGTCAATAAATAATAATAATAATAATTATTAATAATTTTCTTCTCTCTATTTTGTTTCATTAGTCATTTTGGCTCTGAGGGAAAGAAATCTCCCCAAAGCCCTGGTCCGACTCCTGCCGCTGGTTCTCCAGCCAGCTCTCGTTCTTCCCGGTTGTCTCCAGGTGACCGTATCCCAATCAGAGAATCTGCACAAGGCTCTGGCTCCCCTCACACAGCTCTTCCCAGTTCCTCCTCATCCTCCTCTTCAGCTGCCAGGGCTAAATCCAACCCCTCACCCCATACTCAAAGCCCAGGAAGAACAGAGCATAGGACTGCAGGTAAACTGACTTTGTCTAGATTTTTGTAAGCAACTGCAATGCTGAAGAAGTCTACTCTGATAATGGAGAATTTTAGTTCAGAATTGGAATTGTTTGAATTACTCTGCTGTGTCCCCAGGTTCAGCGGAGCTGCAGTTTGCTCCAGGGGTCCTGCAGCAGCGCCTGTCTGCTGAGCTCAATTACCTGGACGCAGTGGAGGAGTCAGTGCGACAGCTCAGTGATGTGGAAAGAGTGAGAGGCGTGTCTCTCGCTCAGCAAGAAACTGTCTCGCTTGCTCAGATTCTTAAGGTGAAGTTCTAAATCTGCTAAAGCAATTATCTGAACTTCTGTGGTCATGTGGCCATGTATTTGAGGGTGACCTTTTCCTCTTGCAGTCCCAGCAGCAGAGGCATGAACGTGACCTGTACCTGCTGAGGATGAAGGCAGAGCAGGAAGCCCTCGAAACACAACGGCAGCTGGAAGAAAGCAGACAGAAAGCTGCACGGGTATTTACGCCACAATATGCTAATAGTTTAAGACCTTTGTTGAGGGCATTTCATATCAGAATGTGGTTTTTAGGATAAAAGCTGTTTGTATTATAACGTCATGAGATGAGGACTTAACATGTTAAAAAAAAAAGGGAAAGGGTGATAAATCTAAATCTAATTCAGATCAAGTTAAAAATGGCAGTTTTTAGTTAAATGATTTGTATCTTTTTGATGCACAGACATATTTTGTGACATGCTTGTGTTTGATTCAAGGCCCATGCTGAGCTGCAGGAGAGTTTGTTTCATTCTCAACAGCAGGCGTTAGGAGGTTTGCATGAGACCACAAATAAGATGATCAGCCAGCAAGCTGAGGCTGCACGCCACACAGCTGAAACGGCACGACACATTAAAGAGGTGAGCAAAGTTTTGGGGTACAGGAAAACAATTCATAGATACATTGTGATTTTTTTTTTTTCTCAAATGAGTCCGGATTGATGGTCTCTCTCTCTCTCTTCCCCTGTAGATGACTGAGCTGGCTCGTTCACAGATTGCGGGAGCGCTAAGTGTTCCTGGACCCTCTATCACTAGCCCTTATGACCAACAGAGACAGCACAACCGCAGTTTGAAACAGCACCAGCCAGACCCCCACACGGACAGGTAACGGTCTTATTTATCTTCCTGTACTATGCTCGCTTCAGCTTGGTGCTAGATAGTTTTTTTTTATTAATATAAATAATTCATTTCTAAACGAAAATGTCTATTTCATATCGTTCCAAAACTTATGTGAAAATTTAAAACTGCAAAAGTGCAGATGAGATATGAGAGCCATGGCAGGGGATTTGAAAAAACAAGGACATGAGTAAATCATGACAGCATTTTAATTTTTGGGTGAACTATCATTTTAACTGTGCTTTCACTTTGCATTTTCTAAAGTGAAAGATTTTTTCAAATTTGTCATATTAGTGATTGCTATCTATACATCAGTACTGATGCTATTTTGGATCCTGTCCAGTAGCTGGAAGAATGAGCTGTCTCCTGAGAGACATCAGAGTCCGTCAGAGATCGAGACGCCACCAGACAGCCTCTCAGAGTCCATCCCTTCCAGGAGACCCACCATCAGGTAACGATGTGTACTTTTCTTTTGAGATGATTTTCCTTTTGCAGCACAAATGAATGGTTTTATATGAATGTAGAGTCAGAAAATGCTCGTTTCTGTCTCTTTATTAGTGGTGGTGGCAGCAGTAGTACCCAGTTGAGTCCACCTCGTTCCGATCAAAAGGAGAGGAGGACAGCAGGGAAAGACAGGAGCAGTAGTTCAGTGGAGGACCAGGCTCACACCGCTGCCGATGACTCCCTTTGCTCTGACAGTGTGCGCAGCCTGCTTGAAGAGAAAGGTAAAGCTCACATTTTTGAGGACACTCTGTCTGTCCAGTCTGTCTTGAGGAAATGTTAGTTATTTTGACCACTTCCTGTCTATTCTTCCAATCAGCTGACAGTGCCTCCATCGCCACAGAGTACTCTGTGAAGTTTGATGATTCGATGACAGAGGATGACATTGAAGAAAGATCTTTCCGCTCTCTTTTACCATCTGAAGCCCACCGTCGCGAATCACTGGACAGGAAGCCCATTCCTCGCCCTGAGTCTGATGATGATCACAGCCATGACAGATCCAGCCCTAGAGTGAGCTCAAAGGTAATTTCCTGTCAGCTCTCCTCATGCCACATGTCTCTGACTCCAGTTTTGTTCAGTATGAACGGGCCTGTTGTGTTTCTTTCTGTTTGGTTGTCATAGTTGGAGGTTGTTTGTGTTTTCCTGGTGTGTTGATAAGAAGTATGTGATGGATAAATGACTCAGCCCTTGTGTTTTTCCCATGCTCTGTTTCCTTATCACGGGATACACAGCAGGATGACAGCATGCCCTTCTCCAGCGGCCAGGACAGCTTCTCCAAGTTCACCATGGACTTGGTGCGTCAGTACATGAAGGAGGAGGAAGTTCGAGCTCAGCATCAGAGTTCTCTGTTGCGTCTGCGTCAGAAGGCCCTCCGAGAGAAGACCAAGACTGAACTGGCCTGGCTGGAACACCAAAAGAGGCAGGACACACGTTTCTGTTAATTGAGTTGAATCAGGACCCCAGAGCATGTTTCACGTTATGCCAATGTGCTCCCCTCAATTGCTCACGGCCCAAGCGAATGCTTTCATACTGTAGTATAAAATCAATGTCACATTTTCAATCGGGATGGTATTCAGGAAACAGCACTCGTCGTGTGAGGTTGCTTAACTGTATCATATGTTAAAAATATAAAAACTCCATTTCGATTTTTTTTTATAGGCAGTATGTTGTTTACTGAGTTTCTTTGCACGTGCTGCGTTCATTTGTTTCCATTTCTACTGGCTCCTGCGCGAGCGTTAACAGCACCCCATTGTTACCGTCAGTAATACATTTATTATCTGACCACTTTCGATCGCAACTTATAAAATAAAATCAGAATTCTCTCGTTTTATTGATCTTCCTAGTTATTTTATTTTTTTGTCATATATGTTTTATTCAGGCTACTTGTCCCGTCAGGCAAGTAAAGAGTTAATGTCGATATATACTACTGACCCCCTCAAACGTGAACAGTAATGTATGTTACATAGCGGACCCATAGAAATAGAAACCCATACATTCAAAGACTGTATACTAGTGAACTATAGTGACATGCTATTCATCATCTTTCTTTTCCACCAGGCGTCTCAGAGATAAAGGCGAGGATGATAAGATGCCACCTCTTCGTAAGAAACAGAGAGGCCTGATAATGAAGCTACAGCAGGAACAGGTGACAACCATATGTGGAATTATGAGATTATTTCTAAGATAGACTTGTAAATGAATTTATATTAAGTTAAATGGTCATCAATTGTAAAAGTATTCAAATACTAGTCCTTGTGTACGGCACAGAAATAAAAGCTCAAACTTTGCTGTATGGTTTGTCCCACAGGCAGAGATTAAACGGCTACAGGAGGCCAATAAAGCGGCGAGGAGAGAAAGACAGCTGCTCTTCAAACAGCAGGAGGAGATTGAGAGAATAAGACACACAACCCTTAAACTCAAAGAGCGGCTCAAGAGCGCTGAGGACACAAAGCTGGTCAGTCTTCTGAATGATTATTTTTATAGCAATAATATTTATTTATAATTCTTCTGAATAAAGACACATTGCACATTTCTCTGACTTTTTTTAAATCAAACATCTGCAGTCACCTGTGTCTGGTGTAGCGGAGGAGTCAGCTCCGCCCAGTGTGATAGTGACAGACGCAGAGACCCGAAGTCCCTCCCCCATGTCTGTGTCAGGCAGCGAAACCAGCAGCATCATGCAGAAACTGAAAAAGATGCGCTCTCAAATGGACGAGAAGTAAATACAACCTCACGCATGTTTCTTCTCTATCCTTCCATCTTATCCCTCTTCTGTCCTCTCAAGTGATGCATTGGTTTGTGAAGAAAATCTGAATTTTTTTATCCATTTGATTATATTAATCAAACTTTAATGAAACTTTAAAGAACTTTAACTTTAAACTTCTTCCAAAAAGGTTAAACAAACAATGTATTTTTGGTGTGTTAATGGGCGATTTCTTATCATTTATGACTGGCTAATACTACTAATAACATGTATTCATTTCCTTGAGGTTTGTCTACAGCTTGCTGACTGTGTGACATTTTAAAGTGTTTGTTTATTTCTGTGTGTACAGTGTTTGGTTTGAACAGAAGTGTGCTCTGTGTAGGAAAACACCCATCTCCCTTAATGATTGGAGGAATCTTTCACGTCTAAATTGAGAGCAGCTTCCTTACGCCACTAGTTAACAGGAAGTACATTCTGTCAGCCAGATTTCTGAAACAGTCAGCTGGTTATGTGGTTTCACTAATGCATTTCAAAAGCTCCACATGTTCTCTAAATTCTTTGTCCATTGTACGTGATCCCATTCTCCCATATTCAGCCACTCAAGCTTTGACATCAGGTTCTTATTTAGTATTGTATCTTGGCAACTGGTGAGGGTCATCCCATTGTTTAAAAACTTCATAGTACTGACACACATATTTTTGACCTGCGAATAAAATTGGTACACAGAGAGAAGGGGATTTTACCCTTGTCTTATTCAATCACTTTCTGTGTTGGGATTGGAGCACCGTTCACATGCTTCTAACTTTTTCTCACTCTGACTAATAGCATGATGATCTCTTTTGTATAACTTCCAGCTGTAATCATTCAGTGCTCATCCATATAAACAATTTATATGGCCAGCATAAATTAATACTACTGTTATGTATATTTACAAAGATACCTCACAATTGTACTTGTAAATAAATTATTTATTTACTGTATATCCTTAATTATTCTATATACAGTATACTTTCACACTTGCTCTATATCACCGTAAGGTACTATACGGTTATCCGGACCACATGTGACCACAACCGCTCTTGGTTGGCCGTAACCCCAGTGACGGGTAGGTTTAGGGGCGGGGTTGGGGTAGGTCATCACATGTGGTCCGGATAACCGTATAGTACCCACCGTAAATACTTGTAAACGTACATAATAGTATTATGACTGCTTTGAATTTGATTATTTTAATAATACTTTTTTTTTAATTAAACACAAACTCACAAATACATGCATATATTCATTACCCACCTTTTTACATTTGTAAGTGATTTTATTTTATTTAAATATTTATTTATTAGTTTTTTTTGCAGTCACAGTAATGAGAATTGAGGATTTAAATTGTCATACTTTTAAATGTCTCAATATGAAAGAAAATCTTAATTTTAATTTTGCAAAGATTGAAATATGAACTAGACATTTTGTGAGATTCCCCAGACTGCTGTTTGGAGCAAATACTTTTTTTTTTTTTCAGGCTGCTTTTCCAGGAAAGCTTGTAATTACCAAGGCCTTTCATCTTACTCGTAAAAATGTTTTTTAAAGCATAGTGTCTTTGATCATTTTTGAAAGTTTGACTTTGTTTTTATGTATGATGCTCACAGTAGTGGTTTAAGGATTTGCAGCACGTAGTTAATTGCTAACAGTCACTAACAGGTTTGTTTTTTGCTCATTAGTAATAGGAAAATAAGGACACATTACATATGTTTACACTCAATCTCTATCTCTCTATCTCTCTCTCTCTCTCTCTCTCTCTCTCTCTCTCTCTCTCTCTCTCTCTCTCTCTCTCTCTCTCTCTCTCTCTCTCTCTCTCTCTCTCTCTCTCTCTCTCTCTCTCTCTCTCTCCATATCTGTGTTTTTGTCTGTCTCTCTTCTCTTTTATTGTTTCATTCTCGCCAACTCTGCGCTTCTTGATATTTGACTGTCCTCTCCTCTCTTTCTTCCTTTGTTTTTAGACACTGTTCTCCTGTCCATTATTTCTTCTCTGTCTTTACGGCTCATCACTGGGCCTCTCTGTCTGTCTGTCTCCCAAAACTTCACCCCAAATTCCAGCTGTTTATCTACAGCCAGTTGGTCAGGTACAGTTACCCACAATCCTCCTCTACCCGCCCCTCCCTTCTCTCAGCACCTATTTCCCATGGAGCATGCTTTTGTTCATCCACTGCCACAGCTGGGTGGGTGGGGGAATGTTTGGTGGGGATACAAGCAGGAAAAAAGGAATGCAGTGATGAATGGATGGATGAAAATGAACCAGCTACACCATGGTGAAATAAGCTGATTCTTTGGCTAAAGCAAGTTAAATATCAATCATAGTTATTTATCTGACTGGGGAAGATTATCTTTTATTTCTAATGACTCAATGTTTTACCGAAATCCTTCATGATTGGTTTTTGAATCTATTTGTTGAACAGATACAGGCAAATCTCTTGAAATTGATTACCGTCGTCAATCCCAAAGCCAAAGATCAGACTTGTTTAAATCATGGTGGGTTAAATGAGTGATTTCTGGGTCCTTTGTTTTTTTGTCTCTGTGGTGTGATCCTGTCAAATCCAGTCTTTGCCTTGTTGCCAGTCTGTCTTGTATTATATATGTGATTTATATATGGTGAATCTCACGAAAATGTACACATTTCACCTCAAATTAAAATGGAAAACAATAAAATATATTTTGCATAGATGAAGCCTATTTTATGACCAGTAACGTGTTTTGCAGCATTTTCATGACATTTAATAACAAATTGCCACAATGCTTTACTTTTTATTTTTATATTGCCATTTTTTAATTTACATTTTTTCTATTAGATTGTCATCGCTGTAACAGCAAAAAAAATAATGTTTATTTATTGAAATAATGAGGGGGGGGGGGTAAATGAAGCAGCTTAATTGTCATGAAAATCACTATACAGATAGTGTTGATTATCCTAAAAAACAGGCTTCATTATCATTTTGCATTTATATATTTTTTTTCCTGATTTTGTAGTTAAATACAATCTAGACAACTTTCGTGAGCTTCACCCATGCACTCCACAGAAAAATTGTCTCTGTTAAATCAGTTCTTGAACTTGGTATTGTGGTGAGTGGAGACCAGAAGGAATATCTCTTTTCAGACAGGCCCGGGCAGACTGATATATTGTATGCTTCTGAATAATGCTAGTTTAGGACTTCTTCATCTGCCCAATGGCCACAGTAAATCTTAACTCCAGCCCCTGATTAAATAAGTGTAGCCCGCGATGAGCTAATGAGTATATATGACTGAGGCAACATAATGGAATTTATGGTTGGATGCAGATGGCCGTTGTATTCATGAAGCAAGGCGATTGCTTTTAGATAAAGCCATTTGTTTTTCTCTAACATGTTTTTAATTATCTTAAACCTCAATGAAGAAGGCAGGCGGGTTTGATCTCCCAGACCAAAGTCATGATGCATGGAGGACTTTTTTTTCCTCTGAAAAAATGATCTGCCTTAAGTGAAGCACAAGTTATACCTGGTGCAACTTGCTAAAAATGATGAATATATTATACTATTCAGTATAGCATATGAAATGCTAATTATTCAGTTTAATGTGCTTTGTCAGCATGTCAAATAATTTGACAAAGCATTTGAAAACTCGCTATGCGAAAGAACTGCAAAACAAAAATAGCAGGAATTCTGTTTTGATTCGCACTCAATATCAAATAAAAAATCACAAACGGTTCTTTAGTGTAAATTAAGTATAGTATCAAAAATAATTGCTTTGCAGGATTGCTCTTACAGAGACAAAAGCATAACATTTTGTCAAACCCTGGGTGGAACCTGTGTGTTTAAGTTTGTGAAGTGGTCATCTCTGTGTGTTTCACATATGAACTGTACCAGGTGCATGGGTTTTACCCTAATAAGGACATTAAAGGCACAGTACTGCCACTTTCCCCCATTTAAATGAATGCAGGTCTCCAATCGGAGGCGTGCCTGTTTTGGGAAGCATGTTTTGGAGTGTGAATGTGTGTGTGTTTGTTGTCTGGGTTTGTTTGTTTGCACATCCTTTGGAAATGAGACTAATCTGTTGTTTGAAGAAGGTGGGTGAGTGGCATTATTTGGACGTCTGCTTTGCCTGCTCTTGTGGTGGGATGTCTCCAAATTGTTTCACTTTGCTTTACACAATCTTATTCTCCCTTCTTCTGCCTTTTCTGTCTCTCTTTTGTCTCTTTCACTCTCTGTCCTGTAGATTTCTCACTAAAAGGGAGCAGCAGTTGATGCAGAGGCGCAGACATGCGGAGGAACTTCTCGAGTGGAGGCAGCGGTTGGATGCAGAGGAGGCTGAAGTGCGCCGCATGGAGAAGCAGGCTCTGGCAGCCTGGGAAAAACAGCAGCAGCCACGCAACAGAACACCACTGCAGCAGCGCAGCCGGGAAAGTGAGCACAGTAAAACCAGCGGTGGACAAGAGAGTCCCACAGGGCAAGGTGAAGGAAGTGAAATTGGAAAATATATTCATATCAGTGACCCCGCACATCTGTTGTATTCCGTATGCACTACCATTCAAAAGTTGTAGGTCAGTGAGATTTGTTTTGAAAGAAATGAATACCTTTATTCAGCAAGGAAACATAAAATTAATCAAAAGTGATAGTAAAGAATGAAACATTTCCATTTCAAATAAATTCTGTTGTTTTGAACTTTCTATTCATCAAAGAATCCTGAAAAAAAGAAGTTTCCAATGTTTCCACAATAAACACTTGGAACACAACTTCCACAACTGTTTTCAACTTTGATAATAAGAAATGTTTCTTGAACACCAAATCAGCATATTAGAATGATTTCTGAAGAATCACGTGACACTGAAGACTAATGGATGCTAAAAATTGCCATCACAGGAATAAATTACATTTTAAAATATTAGATATTTTAAAGTAATAATATTTCACAAAATTACTGATTTTAGTGTATTTTTGATCAAATAAATGCAGCCTTGGTGAGTATGAGACTTCTTTCAAAACATGTTTAAAAAAAAAAAAAGTTAGGCCTTATTATTTTCTACAATTTATACTGTGATTGTTATTTTAAAAAAAAAGTTGTTGTCATTATTTCCCTTTTTCTGTTTTATAAAAAAGTCACTAGAAGTTGTGTTACAGTTTTAATATCATGGTTAAGGGGGTTTTAGGAAATTCACCTTGTGTGTAACGACATCTGTTATTGGGGTAAAATCACTGTACAGCACAGCCTTTTATTAAAATGCTCTTTTAGCCCCTGGAAAGGTTTTCCACACTGTGTTATGTTTACCTGTTTTGAAGGTTGGTGTTTAAGAGCGTCAAAGCAAAGATTATAAATTGACCTGTTACATCTTGTATATCTTCATCCATGTTTTCACAGAAGCAGTCAGTGAAGATGACTCTCCAGCCCTGTCTGTGTCCAGTGTGCACACTGATTTGTCTGTTCCAGAGCAGCTGGCAAGCCCTTCCTCAGACCAGCCTGTCTCTGAGCTCCACTCTCCTCAGCCGGGAAGCAGCCCTGCCCCTGATACCCTCTATTCACCTGAGTTTATTTCCACAGACAGCAAACAGGTGAATGGAACCTGCAGAGCAAATAGTTTTGTTTAGGAAAAAAAAGTATTTGCCCGCTATGTTTGTGACATTGTCTATTTAGAGTGAATACAAAATACTGTAATTTAATGTTTGTTTTGTTCCTTCAGTTAGATTACACCTATCTCAGTCCTGTGTGAAAGTAAATGCCCCCTTAAACCTAATATGTAATTATAGGCACCATTAAGGAAAATAACTGACTAAATGCTTCTTATTTGATATGAGCCTCACACATCTCTGTTAAGGAATCTTTTGCCCATTTTTACCATGCAAATGTCCGTGTACATGAACAGTGAGCAGTTCAGTAGTGTGGCTGTCACTTGAAGTGTATAGGTGTCTGGACAGGAAGTCAAACATGGAATATCCTGCATGTTTATAAGTGATATTTATTAGAGCACTTATTGAATATTGAGCATTGGGATTTGCAAAGTTGTTTGCATCATACAAACACAAGATGTTTTTAATCTGTTGTGACATTACACAGCGTTGATTATAGCTCTCTTTGGTGAGTGTGATTTACATGTTCTGACCTTGGATCCCTCTTTGTGTGTGTGTGTGTGTGTGTGTGTGTGTGTGTGTGTGTGTGTGTGTGTGTGTGTGTGTGTGTGTGTGTGTGTGTGTGTGTGTGTGTGTGTGTGTGTGTGTGTGTGTGTGTGTGTGTGTGTGTGTGTGTGTGTGTGTGTGTGTGTGTGTGTGTGTGTGTGTGGCAGTCTCCTCCAGGGAAAGTCAGCTCTCTTCATCATTCAGACAGTAGCCAGCCTGGCACTAGTGGAAGCAGCAAGATGCAGGTGTGCTCCAAATCCAAGAGCAGTGAGGCCCACACCTGTGACCCTCATTCGGCCACTCCATCCGGTAAGATCCTTGCTTCACCCAGCAGACTTCTGAAATAATCAGGATTTGCTCTATTGTCTAGGCCTGTTTTCCTTGTAGATTGTAACTTCCAGAATACTCAGTTTCATGTAGCATTTGACTCTTCTAATCTTTTAAATTGACTACCTCTTTTTATTCACTTGTAATACTTGTAAGGCCCGTCTGTTTTAGGTTTAATTTAATCTGGTCCGGTTTATTCTTTACATCTATACTAAATTGGAGGTGTGAAGATTGGAAGAGGAACACTGTGCCAGCAAAATATAATGCTTGATGTTTAGCTCTGTGTGTGCACTTCTCTGGCTCAAACCGCTTAGTCATGTTATAGAAGCACAGATGAATCTACCTGCCTTTCACTGATTATCTGTGTGAAAGAGACTGTGCTCCTTTTATGGTTCAAACATTGTCCATCTATAATATTTAAATATTTATAATATTCTAATCTTTATAGAGACTATAAAAGAGACTATAAAATATTTATTGCCACATGAGGCAATGTTTTTGGTGATGACAATAGTTTAACTTCATATTTCTTAGCTGAGGTTGTGTAATATTTTTGTACTTTTACCTTAGAGACCACATCTGATCAGAGTGATATTGAGAGTCGCATTCGTGCCCTCAAGGACGAGCTCCGCAAGCGCAAATCAGTGGTGTACCAACTGAAGAAAGAGCAAAAAAAGAGGCAAAAAGAGCGCCTGAAAGCTCAGGAAGCGAGTCTACTGAAACAGTTGGAGGTCAGCGACCAGCACCTACCGTATTCACTGTATTCCGTATTCTGTAGAACATTATGCTGTTCCTTTAAAATAAATGACTTCTCTTGCAATTTTTCAATATTATTTTAATTGGCTATACTATAACTTTCTTATTATGCTGTATGTGTTAATGTTTGTGACTGTCTCTTCCTATGGGTTCCCAGTCATATAATGACTTTATTCAGAAGACCAAGGCTGAGTTGAGTAAAGAGCCTGACAGCACTCCAGCTACCAAACCCCAGATTAAAACTCCCACGTCAGCCACTGAAAAGCCTCGGATAAAACCACCTCCTCTTCAGAGGTCAGCCTTGACATTTACCAGTCTTTTTAATTACTCTTCATTCAATTTTTTTTTTTTTTTTTTTTGTCTTTTGTGCTTATAACGGTTGATGCATGTTTCCTTTCACAGGCCCGAGACTAGCAAGAACTGGAAGATTGTCACAGAAACTGAGAAATCAGAGACTGTTACCACAGAAGGGTCAGCAGAAAAAGGTGCAATGCCTTTTAGACTACAGCACATACATGCTGAAATTGAGAATATTGCTTTGAAACAGAATAAAAGGATACATAATGTTATAATTGTGCATGGTGTCTGGTTTTGTTCGCAGATGATGTTGCACCATCAGGACTTCATAAATATTCATCAGAACATGATGACATTTCCTCAGATGAAGATCCTCCTACAGTCACTCCAACCCCAGTTATGGGAAGTCCAGAACATATGGACGTTTTGAGGAGCTTGCATAGTCCAGAATATCCAAGCCACCAGTCAGAAGATGCCCCCTCAATCAAACAGAGTTCTGCTAGGCCAGAGGCCAAAGACCTCCTTTCAGGAGATGAGAGCGTGGTCTCTTGCCACAAGTCTGGGATTATGGAGGAACTGGAATATGCAAAGACAGAGGGATCTGAGAATGACCAATCTGACCAGCACTCACATCCTCTGCTTAAACTGGATCTTGGGCTTCAGATGCCATTTCTAAAGGATGTGAACTCCAAATTTGAAGAGGAAAGATTGTCTGAGCAGGATGCTGATGACAAGCCAGCATTTCGAGATTCTGCAGAAGATATAGTCTACCCTTCAGCTGAAAAGACTCCTTCGGTCATAGATCATTCTTATACCCCTGACTTCTTGTTGTCCAAGAGGGAGGATTTACCAAAAATGAAAGATTCACAGTCACCCCCAGGTGATGGCTATAACGATGACTTTGAGTCTTCCTTTGGGTCGTCATTCAAGGAGGATAACCATGAATCAAAGCCTACATCACCTTCTGCCCCAGAGCCTAAAGAAAAATCTTTTAAGTCTCCAATGTACAGTAGTGAAGAGGAAATTGAAGAAGAATTAAGTGTCCAATCAGGAAGTTCTAATGGCAGCTTCCAAACTGAAAGTCATGCAGACCTGAATAGCCTTGGTAAAGGCTCCAAAGAAGACATCACCAGTCCATCAAAATGTCCAACTTCACCCCAGCCCCAAATGCCAATCTTGCCAATAAAGGACGAATTGCCAAGCTTCTGCATTGGTGACCGGGTTCTGGTGAGTAATATACAACCAGGGACACTGAGATTCAAGGGACAAACTAACTTTGCCAATGGATTCTGGGCTGGGGTTGAACTGGACAACCCTGAGGGAAGTAACAATGGAACGTATGATGGGGTGGTGTACTTCGAGTGTAGAGAAAAACATGGTTTATTTGCCCCACCGGACAAGATCTCTCATCTTCCAGAGAAGTTTGAGGCCAGTCCAGACACAGAAGATGAAGATTCATCATGTGATGACCAGCCAAACAGAAAAAACAAAAGCTCAGAGAAGCAGTTGGAGCACATCAATCTGCTAAACAAAATGAAAGGAGAAAAATCTGACCTAGATTTCCATCCTGAGGCAAGAGAGCCCTTGGATGAGCATGAAAAGCCATTGGAACTCAACATCAAACAGCTTTCCACTGGGCAAAGCACTTTTATTAAATCTCAGCATAACCTGGATTTTAACGATATTGATTGCAATATCATTAAGGACTGTGACAAAGGTCCGCACACAGTGCCTAACGGCGGAGACAGGGACGTCATTCTGAAATTCGAGGACGCATCTGTTGAAGTCGTTCCATTGCTCAATAATTTGGATAAAGGGACATCCAAAAACCAAAAGCAGGAAGAGGAACCAACAGCAGTCATTTTGGACCTTTTGGTTGAGGGTAATAAATCCAGAATTGATGGTCTTCAGAAATCCACTGACATCTCAATCGAGGAGGCCAGTCTAGACAATAGAGAAGACTTGAATAACAAAAGAGCTTTGACTACCCTCGCAGATAAACTTGTGGAAAATTTCTTAAGTGATGCGGTGAAGCAATTTCAGAAGATCAAGAAAGACAAAGAGGGGAAGTTATCAGCTGCTAATCAGTTGAAAAGAGACTTCATCAATGAAGATGATGGACTTAGAAGTAACAACTTCAAGTCTCAGAGCAGGTCTGCATCCAAAACAAAGACGGACAGTTTCCGCACCTTCTTTGATGATGATCAGGAAGAACTTTCATCTCCAGAGCATTGCAACAGACCTGTAAGTGACTTTGACTATTTTGATTAATCTTAAGATCCTATAGAACTTGATAAAATGAGAAACCAGTTAAAAAAAGTCATTAAAGTTATTCAAAACAAGTGAATGATTTACCCAACAAACTGATAACATTACTGATGTGTAATGCTTAAGTTGACATTTCCAGTTGAACTGACAGATATACAGAGACTGATGTTACCTTGGAACCTTCTTTTTAGGCCTGCATTGTGTTTCAAAGTTCAAATAGAACATGTAAAGTTAAATCAAGATCTTCTCTTGGTGAAGGTTGTTAAGAGGTGATCTTGATGAATGTTAATTATGCCTCTTCAACAGGAGAGCCCTGTCCTGGGTACAAGTGGACAGGAAGAGTTAGCTAAACGTTTGGCAGAGCTGGAGCTGAGCCGAGAGCTCTTCGATGTCCTTGGTGACGAGCAGGACTGGTTCGATGAGGACTTTGGTCTCAGTTCACGGAAACAGCAGCAAAAGCAAAAACTTCAACAGCAGCAAGATGGGATTTCTAGCTCCCTGAGTTTGGGTGCAGGGGAGCAGGTCAAAACACCACCCAGGCCTGAACTTCCTGTTCAGATGAAGCAACCAGAGGAGCCTGCCATGGTTGTTCCTCACACTGTCCAGGAGGTGGAGAAACTGGTCATCGCTGCTACTCAAGAGATCTGGAAAAGCTGCAAACTGGGTCATGGTCGACCAAGTCTGACTGCAGTACCCAAACCTCAACCCTCTAAAAGTTTCCTGGAAGGAGACGCCGAAGCCAGTGACCTGGAGGCTCAATGTCAACGAAGCTACAGACTGGTAGGGAGTGAGATTTTGACATTTTTGTGCTTGTTTAGCCTTGGGAAGGTTTTTGTGAACTTTTCCAGGAAAATCAATAAAAATGTTTGCTGTTATATTTATTTACAGACCGTCTTTGATTTGTCATGGGAGGTCATTCAAGACATCTATGCAGAAGATCCGAAAGTTGATCTGCCACAATGGATGAAGCCACGTCGCCTTAATTCCACCTACTTCCATCGGGTAAAAAGCCCCAATGACATCACAACAGTCCAGGTATGCAAGATGTCAATACTGCTTTTAGTTGTCAATACTACTTAGTTGCACTTTATTTTAAGGTGTCCTTGTCACAGTGTGTGTTAGGGTTAGTTGGCTGTAGTTATGGATAATTTATAGTTACTACTATAGTAACTACATGTAATGTGTTGCAAGGACACAAGTGTTACCCTACTTACATAATTGTATATTATTTCATTTATTTATTTATTTTAATGTGTTGAAGTATTATTTTTTTATTTCAGGAATTTGTCACCACTGAGGTATTAAAGTTGTGTGGTCTAAAGAAAGAGCAGAACCAGAAAACAGACTGGCAGAAAATGATCAAATTTGGACGGAAAAAGCGAGACCGAGTTGACCACATTCTGGTACGTGTTTTTAACTTCCCATTCAGAATGCTAGTGTCTCAAATTGCAAAAAACTTGCTGACCATGGAGTAAATCTATTTTAATGTTGCCACTTAAGCTTAATTATGGTAATGATAGTATGCAGTTTATACTAAATGCATAACTCCATAATCACTCTAGGTCCAGGAGTTGCATGAGGAGGAATCCCAGTGGGTAAACTATGACGAAGACGAACTTTTTGTGAAGATGCAGCTAGCTGATGGGATTTTTGATGCCTTGCTAAAAGACACGGCTGACGTTCTGACCCAAATCCAAGAGAAGTCGTCCAAAAGAACTCTTTGATGATGCTCTCGTCTGTACAGAGAAAAGTTTTAGGTACCTTCGGTTAAACATAAAATCCAAGCTTTGGCATAAAAGGACATTTAGAGAGGAATTCCCTTTCAGTCTGCTTGGGCAGTCCATGACAAGACATGTAGTGGATTCAGGATTCAAGGCCATAACACCTTGTCAAGAGGTCTGACTTGTCGTGGAGATAATCACATTCTCATCCGGGAAGTCTGATGAACACTTCTGATGTTCCGGTGTTAATTGTAGCAGCTGTTTGGGTCCAGATTCCCCACACTGTGTCTGTTCATCATTGCTGCTAAAACTGGCTCTGCCATTCTCAAGTCTTATAAAATACAAATGAGTCAGATCAAATCAAGACAGGCCTGAATACTTACAGACTTGTTTCTATCTCCAGTTAGATTGTATAATAACTTTTTTTTTTCTTTTAATCCTATTAATTTATATTTTAAAAAAGGAGCATTTGAAAGTATGTAAAGAAAAGAGATTATTTTACCATCGACGTGATTAATTGCAGAACAAAGCACAATGAGTACAATTTGAATGTTTAAATGGCAATACAATGTAAAGGGATTTGATGCAAGATAATGTTGAATGCAAAAATATGTAAATGATATTTAACTGCTTTTTGAAAGCTACAGGAAAACTGTTCTCGCAATGGTTTTGTTTTGCTCCTACAAGCAATGTTGTATTGGCAACACGTTATGGTTATTAGATGCCAAAAGATTCAATTTGACATACATTAACTGTGCTAAACACTGACATGCTGGGTTCTAGCCTCAACGTTTGCCTTTTATCCCATTCATTTTAAGTGCCTCCATTGTTATGTTTGCTCATACATGAGCGACTTTTCCCAGCCTTCCTTTGACTTGTCATAACGGTCTCTTTGGCTTTAATCTTGTCTTAACTTATTTCTTCATAGCTGGACAAACCTCTAATAGTAATAGTGTAAGAAGTAAAGCCTTACTTTGTGTGTGTATCCATCATCAGAAAATTTTAAAGTACATTTTTGTCTTTTTAAGGAAATATGAATGGTAATGTTTCACTATCGCTGGCACAAGGACACATTTGTTTACTTTGAAAGGAGGCGTTTTACACATTGTGTACCTTACAGAGGAATTGCTCATGGGCTCAGCACGTCCATTTTGTTTTTATAACCAAACTGTTATCTACAGATACTGTGATGTACATATTTGTTTGTAAATCAGTCTCCCATAATAATCCTGGTTTCATCAGAAACATTCTATGATCATAGTGTCTTGAGATGTTTAATTAGCTGTAACCAGCCCTTTCTCACCTCTCTTAAAGCTGTACTTTCTGAGCCAGTCTGTAGTCTTTAGTGACCTGTGAGGTTAGATCTAGAGTATTGTGCCGTGTCAGTGGGTTAAACTTCATCTATGCAGCAACAGAGTCTCTGATACCCAGCATCAGTCGCTCATCCAATAGCACGTCTAATAGGTAACGGAGATCTCTACCTCGTTCCGAGAATAGGCTACTACTAATAGTCTTTTTGGCTAATAAGTTTAAACTTTTAACTATGGGCGGGTAATTCTCTGCCTTAGGGAAAATTAGGATTTGTGTGGCACAAATGGTTTGATAATCAGTTTCTACTTTTAAATTGGTAGGTCATAGAAATGTTTTTCATCCCGTAAGTGTATGTGTATTTATAATGATGTACTGTGAGTGACAGAGGTGCACTTGAAGACTTGTAAATTGTTTTACCCATGTAAATAGAGTCGATGCCTATCTCCTGTGAGTGGACTCATGGAAGATTGCTGTGAAAATGGGCATGGTTCCTTTTGCTTCCATGTACATATTATAGATAAATTTGTTAACTGAACTGATCCTTTGGAAATTGTAAATAAAGATGATCTCATTTCTCAGTCATAACATTTGCTGTGAGATTGTTTGTTTCAGAACATTTTTAAAGTACATTTTTGTCTTTAAGGAAAGATAAATGGTAGTTACACTATTGCTGGCCCAAGGACATGTTTGTTTTCTTTTTTACTCATTCTGTACCTTTCAGCAGTATTGCTCAAGGGCTCAGCACGTCCATCTTTATTTGTTGTTTTTTGTCAAGAAAAGTGTTTTTATGCATGTTTAACAAAAAACATTGAACAATTTAAAAAACTGAAGCACAACTGACAATTTATTTAAAAAAATGCCATTTAAATTGTTAATTAAAAAAAATATTTTTTATATAAATTGCATTGAATAATAATATCAGTTACACATAATCTCAAATTTTGATATTGTATGATTTTGTTTGTTGGATACAATCCAGAAAGTCTATACTGTTACCTCTGAGGTGGGACAGGCCAAAGTCACCATTTTAAGGCAGTAAAAAGTTTTGTGTTAGACACTAGTTCAACGCATTAAATTGTTCTCACAACAAAAAAAGCATAAGATTTGTGCCTCTAATGCTAATGGATCAGCAAAGTGTACTGTATTTGGGATATGTGCCTTAAATGTCAGTTTCATCCTCCAAAAGTGAACCACGGCCTCTTTCAGTATCAACATTGATTTAAAGTTTGCCTGGGTGGAATGTGTTCTGTCAAAAACTTTGGACTAGATGCGCATATGCAATGTCAATATTTGAGCAAAGGGGGGTTCTAAACGAATAGATCAAGGTGTCTACAGGAATGACCAAACCTACTCTGGCTTACTAAGCCTACACTGTAAAAAAAGATATATTTATTATATAAATTATTATAAAAATATATTGTTGGTTTAACTTAAAGTAAGTTACCTGGTTGCCTTAAAAAAATTGATTTAAAAAACTTTTAAATTTGAGTTAATAGAACAAGGGAGATTGGTTTAATAAACAGAAACTCAAAATATTGTTATCTGAACCACATTATCTAAGTTGATTTGACGATCAAAAAGTTGTGATGATAAATCATGAAAATATTTTTTTATTTATTACAAATGTATGTTCTTAAATTATGTGTGATTAAAAAGGGTATTGTGTGATGGTGTGAGAAAAAAAAAAGTGTGGCTTTTCCTTGTTCTACCAGGAAAGGAAACAAATGGACCTGGGCATTTAGCAATTTCAGAGGCTTATGACAATTGAGATAACTTAAATTCAGAAATTAACGTATATGTGACCAGTATATGGCCTATGCCTAATGCATCAGTGAGAAAAAAAGGAAAAATGGAGTACAATATGCCTCCCTCCATGTTAAGTCTGTAAATAATACAATTGGTACTTGATTTTCTGGGTTTTTTTTATCTCCATGTTTCATTGTTCAGAATGTTTGAAAACACGTTAGAAGATTTTGGTTCGCGATGGCAATAAAGCCACAACTGAGGGACGATTTAAATTTGTGTACAATGGAAATCTTTTTTATTAATATTATAATTAACTATATAACTTTTTTATAATATTTTTTATATTATTTTATTTAGATAGTTTAAGATTGAACAGATGGGTCTGGGACAGGCGACAGTGATTTTGCCAACTTCCAGGACCAACGAAACACCCAGCAAACACAGAACGTTCCCCTAACGTTACTATTTATTTATTTTTTGAGAACCAAATAATAACATGTAAGGAACGTTCTTTTTAGGTTTTAGTTTTTGCAACCATAAAACCATTATGGAACGTTCTGTATAAGTTATTTTTATGTTATTTAAAAATAACCTCCCGGCAACGTTGTGGAAACGTTATTTTATGGCTGCAAAAACTAAAAACTAAAAAAAAGTTCAGAACGTTATTATTTGCTTCTAAAAAAAATGCCAAACGGGAACCAAATACTAACGTTAGTGAAACGTTCTGTGTTTGCTAATCCAGGGAGAGAGAGCGTTGGGTACAGTTAAGTGGGAGGGAGCTGAACGTGTGACCAGTCGCAGTGAACTTTCTATCACTTACTAATAGAGTTAGTTTAGTTTGACCTGAAATAAGGGAAGATGGCGCGGTGGAGCTGCGGTGCCACGTCTTGTTACACGACAAAAAACAAAATAAATCCATCTAACTCTTTTTTATGTGCTTTTATTTCTTTTTTAAGTATTTGTCCTTTAATCGCCGAAGCTGGGCTGTACACACCGTCGGATCAAGTTATTATTTTATCACCGGAGAATGTGGACTCGGTGCTGTATAACTCCAGCGCGACTCATCTCGTGATGTTTTACGCGACTTGGTGCGGACACTGTATCAACTTCTCACCCACCTGGAAAAGCCTGGCCAGAGATATTAAAGGTTAGTGTGCGCTATATTTCCACACCATGAAGATACTGTTTCAAAGTAAAAATGCTGTTCGTGTAGCCTCAGTGCAAAATAGTCGACTTCCTTTACAATATCATTTACCATGGTAACCGGTTTCCTCCGAAATATCATAGTTAGGCTACTGTTTGTGTTACTACGATAGTAAAACTATGGCATTGTTGGTATCTTTAGCCACCACTGTTAACAAAAAGATATAAACACAATATGGCAGTAATCTTCTACAGGGTTTAAAGGACATTTTAAACACATTCGGCTAGTTACAATCACTTTTTGTCATTTTTGCCGAATGTGATGTTTTTGTGAGATGTTTTAGCCTGCTGTATCTTATGCAACACATTGAATTCTGACACATTGAAAACCTTCAACCTGCAACTTTTAATAATAATCTCAATGATGTTTCACTAAGCTGTTAAACTAGTCTAGCTTTGTCAGTTGGACACAGACAGCTAGGTGATATAATGACCTAGTTTGTGCAAAGGCGTTGACCTATACACATACACAAGCAATGTCTCAAAACCTAAGCTGTCTACCTAGTAAACGAGTGAGTGACATGCCAAGTGAGCTACCAATAGTGAGCTTAAATAGTGTGTATCACGTGACATAGCTGTCTGCCAAGTGAGTATGACTACCAGACATCATTGGTGCATTCACAGTCAATTAATTTTAAGCCATACCAAATAGGCAGTTCATTTCTAGGTTTTGAGACACCACCACAACATTGAAGTGCACATATATTTTTTCCTCTTCTGTTGCTCTAGTTTTGAGGTTTTGGAGATGCTAATCTAGGCTGACGGTGTCTTTGTTCATCAAAAACACTTGTTGGCAGACTCCTGGAAGTCCCCTTTGTGAAAGGTTATTGGAGCATATGTTGTTATAACACAGCCTTTACACTTTAAACCTACTTTTTGCAACCTCACAACATGCTACTGAAATTGATTTGCAAAAACGTTATCAACCCCATTCTGTGCATTTATTCAATTTCATAAACTCAGCATTCTGTGTCGTGTTGCTTTTGCAGAATGGAAGCCTGCTGTGGATCTGGCTGCTATTGATTGTGCTGATGAAAGCAACAGAAAAGTTTGCACCAAATTCGGCATCACAGGATATCCCACACTGAAGGTAGTGTGCAGTTAGAGTACAGTTACTGTTGCTGTTGTGGTTGTTTAGCTGTAAAGGAAACCTGCAAATGTTTTTTCTGTAAAATAACATATATACACTACTGTACAAAAGTTATGGGTCAGTAAGATTTTTCATGACTTTTCATCATGTTTGTTGATGCATTAAAATGATGAAAAGTGACAGTAAATACATGTTACAGATGATTTATATTTCAAATGAATACTGTTCTTTAGAACTTTCTATTCATTGAAGAATATTTTACACAAATATATTTAGCAACAACTATTTTCAACATTTTTATGATTATTTATTAAAATGATTTCTGAAGGATCTTGTGACATTAAAGACTGGAGTAATGGCTGGTTGAAATTCAGCTTTGCCATCACAGGAATAAATTACATTGTGAAATACATTAAAGTAGAAAACCGTTTTTGATCTAATAAATGCAGCCTTGCTGAGCATAACACACTTTTAAAAAATCTTACCAACCTCAAACTTTTGAATGATTGTGATATTTCATCATTTTATGCAATGCTGATTTCATAAAAAAACATAATTGAAACATTCAAGACAAAGTTGATATTTAATGAAATATGTTCCGAACTCTGAAAATGCAAGCAACATCTGAGCAATACAATTTTGTCTTGTGTGTAACCTTATGCATATTTTATAAATGTGTGTATACTCCAATTGACTAAATGGAAATGAAGATATTATAAAATCATCTTTAAAAATGGTATTGCGGATTGCGTTTATTGGGTTTCATGAAATATTAGAAGAAACTGTCTGTAAATTGTTCATGAAACCATTCTCAAATTGTTGCTGCCTAGACAAATGATTTACACAGAAATTCATTCTGCTTGTGTTTCATGAATGAGGCCCGTTGCAGATTGCAATAGTTTGACTTTGTGAGGTTTTTCCACACAGATGAATCCATTTTATTCATGAATAACTGTTCTTTGTTCAGTCATGCACTATGGGTCTGGGCTATTCTGAAGCCAGAGGGACGGACTGATGTAACAGAATCTGTCAGTTCTTTGTCCATTCTCCATGTAAACATTCAGCTGTTGCCATTCCTTGAATTATTATCTGTCATCAGTTTCCTTCAAGAAAACATCCTGAAATCATCACTACATGTTCCTCTACTGGTTGGGTATTTTCACATCACATCTGGATTTTGATTAGGATGAGTTTGTGTTCTTTTCTGGTAAAATAAAGTGGTCATTCTTATAAAGGGACTGAGTCCACAGCTTTGATGAATTTTAAGAGGGGGGAGGGCGGTTAAAAGGAAGAACTGTTGACTAAAGCTGTCAGTGGGGCTCTGCAGGCAACCGATGAGAAGGTCTCAAGTAGCAAAGCTAATGATCTCCCTCTGTCTCTCTCAGTTCTTCTCTGCTTATTCAAGCAGTGAGTCTACGGGGAAGCAGTTCACTGGTAAAAATGTATTTCTTTATTTCTTTTCTTTATTTTAATTTTTTTAGTTCACTCCAAAATGAAAACATTTCACTCAGTTACTGATGTTCATGTTGTTCCAAACCTTTATGACATTCTTCCGTCTGTAAGAAACATTCCCACATTTCAGGATGTTAATAGGGATTAGAAGAGAAGAAAAGAAAAGGGGGGAATATAAAGTTTTAAACTGTTCCAGCCAAAATAGACTGGGAGGAATTTGGGAAGAGGAACTAGAAATTCCACATGTAGTCAAAGCAAGCTGAATATCTCACCGTATATTGTTCATTAAATAGGTTGTTTGCAAGACCACAGCAACTGTTTGTTTTTTTTACACTTCAAGTTCTAGTGCCACAGATTCTTGTGGTCACATTTTTAGTGCTAGTATTTTACTGACTGAAAATAAAGCATGACAGAACATTTACAACCCAGTCTATCAAAGTCATGAATATCGATTGTTTGTAGCTTAACCTCTGCTCTATAGCCACAAAAAGTAGTATAATAGTAATCCATGACTTAGTGTGAGAAACAGCCCTAAATTTACATTGTTATACACTAAAAATCTTTTCCTCCACCAGTACTGTCATTCTCGGGTGAACTATCCCTTTTACTGTTCAATCCAATATCTTAATCAAGATCTGTGATGTGCATGATGACCATTATCTATGTATGAACATGTTTTGATTGTCCATGTAGGATCCTCAAGGGATGTGAGAGGCCTTCGGCACCACATTATCGATAAATTGGAGAAGCAACATGAGGCTTGGCCACCAGCTTGTCCACCTTTAGAGACAGCTAGGTTAGAACACAATGTCTTACTTTTGTACTCCGATTTTAAAATATATCTTCATTTTTATTTGCACTTCACTTTTAATCTTAAAAAATTGCACTTGAATCTTATCTTTTATCTTCTCTTTGTTGATTATATAAGTTCTGTAATGTAAAAAACGATAGGGTCAGCGAACATGTTGGTTTTGTGAGCTTTTAGTTGATGTTGCTGTGCAAAAGGTGACTCATATGCTCATAGGGAAGGAAAAGGACACACCCTAAACTTGATTTGCATCATACTTATTTCTCTATTTTGGTGTCATCTGTCAAATTATTGCAGGAAATGTTTAAATAAAAAGCTTTTTGTCCTCTGAAAGCCAATAAGTAGAGGAAGCACAGAAATGTCAGAAATGGTTTAGAGAGGGATTTAAGGTAGTTTTGATTAATAAAAAAATATATTCTCACTTTCTCAGCGTTATTCCCGCTGATTTGCAGGGTCCGCTTCACACACACACATGATTTGGCTCAGGTTTTACACTGGATGCCCTTCATGTCACAAATTTAAATATATATATTAAATGTCTTAAAAAAAGTTAGCATCATAGTTAAATTAGTTCAAGACTTGCTTTTAGTGAACTATCTAGGTAGGATATGAGTATATGAGATATGAGTCAGACCGTGTCCTTATTATAGAGCGGTTTGCATTACATTATCTTCACTTATTTGAACATAATACATTTTTTCTCCACAGTGAGGCAGAGATAGACAACTTTTTTCAGACCAACAATGTAAAGCACCTCGTTCTTGTGTTTGAGAGGAAAAACTCCTATGTGGGGAGAGAGGTGAGATCAGTTTACACAAAGATGATTTAAAGGAATAATTCATGGCATTATTTATTCACCATGTCGTTCCAAGTCTGTATTCCTTTCATGGAACACAAAACAATAGATTTAGACTAATTTGTTCATAATTATTTACATGTATTTTCAAGCTTCAATCTTTCTATTAAGACTTAATGGAAAAATACAGAATAACTTTTGTTGAATAGGATTTTTCTGTACAAAATTTACTAATGTACTAATAGGTTAGATTCGATTAGATTTTTAGATATGTTTCTTAAGTGACTTTGAATTGTTTTTCTTTCTTTTTTTTTCTTTAGGTGACATTGGATTTGTTGCAGTATGAGAACATAGCTGTGCGCAGGGTTTTGGACACAGAGACAAGTTTGGTGTCCAGGTTTGGTGTGACCGAATTTCCTTCCTGCTACCTGTACTACCAGTCCAGATACATGTGTAGAATAAAAGTGTAAGTGCTCCATTTCCTTCATTCATCTCTACTGCAGATGTAAAATCAGTTTACATGATTTTGCAATGACTGATTTCATGGAAATTTTAAATTAAGGGGAGACACACCAGGTGAACAGGAAAGAAAAATTTACTAATAGATATCAGCATGAAACTTCCCCAGTTGATTACTGACATTAAGACAAATATCTTTTGTATTAGAAGTTTTTAGAATATTTATGTTTGAATATGCAAATTAGACATTGTCTCATTAAATATGTGCTAATTTGCATATATTTCCAGAAGAGAAATCTGAACATTGGATAAAGCCAGATTCAAAATTCTTATTTCATTTTGTTGACATATTAGAGTCAAAGGTTTTTACTGAGGGGAATTTGTATATTTCTTTTTATCACTCAATAAAAAACTGTCAACAGCCATAAAAAAAATCAATTTTTGTGCTGTTTTTTATATAAAATGTTATATAAATCAGAATCTGAATGATATATGAACAAACCCCTCTGTAAAAACCTTAAGAATATAAATAGGAATACATCTGGAAAGTTTGGTGTATGTAAGTGCTGCTGAAGTGGAGATTTCTGGCTCAGAGTATGAGAAAAAGCCCATTTTGAGAAAACGGCCATTAAAGATTTGTATTGTAAAAATTCATACTTTTTTAGTGGAAACAACTATTTACAGACACAATATCTTATCAAATCATTAGCAACAACAATACAAACCACCTTAAACACATCAAAACTTATAACAGCATTTATGGCCTTCAACTGAACAGAACCCCAGTAAAAAACACATACAACCGGTCCCATGTAGAATCACGTTGTCAGAAATTGACATCAGCCAATGAGATTTCGCTTTTAGAGTTAAATGCCCCATTGTTCTTTCACGATTGGTTGCTGATTAAAAAGGAAATGACCATATTTGGATCCGACAACATTGTACAGCTATCCAACGGTATATGTGATGATCGCGAAGCAGCGGGATGATTTAGAACGCCAACTTTTGTTGAATTTAGGAGAAATCTACAGACGCAAATAGACAAAGTGTAGTAAAATAAAGACCTAAATGTGTATTTTGGACTTTTTTTCACCACAAGTCTGAAAGAAGACATGTTATTGAAGACAAATAGCTCAAAATCTCAAAATTGACTAGTGGGAAAAAACACACACACACAATGTTTTTGCCTGCCGTGTCTCCACTTAAATCATGTCAATTAAAGGTAGGGTAGGCCATTTTTGGAGCGGCAAGTAAAAGAAAGCTTGCTTTGAAAGCATAAGATCCCACCCTCCCTTCAGAGCGTCTCCAAAGCCACGCCTCCTCCAAAACACATGAACAGAGTAGACACATAAACAGTAGAGTTTGCTTACCTGACTGCTGCAGATTCATTTCAGCGTTGATAGTGTTGCGTGTTGCCATTGAAATGCAAACTGCTCCGAGTATAAATTCACAGGTTTCCATCTCATCCAAATTGCGGTAGTTATGGCTTGAGCGCACCATTAGCTCATTGTTTTGGTTCAGGAGGTACTGTAAAAGGTGGCTGTTGTTTCGTTTGCGATGCTCGTGACTAACGCGCTGTTGAAGTGTGATGTCTGCGCCCGCAGGGTTCGCGGAGGTATGGAAATACATATGTTGACAGATAGGTAGGATATCGTATCACAGCATTCGGACTGAATGCAATGATTGGACAAACATTTTATGGCCTTGTGCCTTCCACAGAGAATATATATAGACATATAAATACATTTAGACCACTTAACTTAGTGATGCAGGATGAGACTTTCAACCAGCATAACAAAAAATGTTTCTGGATTAAATCACCTACCCTGCCTATAAGCCTGATGTGTAGATAATTGCCTAAAGAATGTGGTCGTATGAAGTCGAGTATTTGGGATACCTGTTATTATTGCTCATGCTCATGCTTAAGATTATCGTACAATAGTACACTTCAATGTTTAACTTTTTCTGTACTGTTTGTGCTACAGGCATGTTTCTTTTTGAGGCGAGCTATGCTGTTACTTTTCTAAGCAACCAGACTTTCAGATTTTTATTGTTTTTTATAAAACAGTTGAAAAAAATAATATAGATTTGAATGGGAAAGAACAAAATTACACACTTCACCTTTAATCTCTCTTTCTTGGTGCATAAGCATGAGCTAGAGCCGAGGCATTTAACTCTTAAATTCTTATAATTAAGTATTTAGCATTTGCCTGATCCCATCTTCTCAGTTTTATGATCATTAGCCATTGCAGGAAAAATCTCCACAACATCTGGCAATGTTAATGAGACAACAGAGTTTTAATACATGCCATTATTCAAGATCACAGAGCTTTCATCATAATTTTTAACCAGGAGCATAAATCAGAGGTTTACTTGCTTTGTTATGCTTGTTTGAGAAAAATAACTTGGCACGGGTGTGGGGCTCTTTAGATGACAAATGCAAAAGAGAAATGATTTATGGTTGGCTTATGTTGTTTCCGTCCTTCTTGATGGTGTGCAGAGGGTGTGCGCATGTGTGTGGAGGGGGTTTTAATCTTCTACACCGAAACAATAGTGTTCATTTTTTTGCGTTTCACCTGCCAAACAGTCCCTGCTCTGCAGAGCAACAGATGGCGTGCCGTCAGGTCTGAATGCGTGATTGATCTCGTGTAGCATGCGTAAAAACACAAACACACACACACACTCTCTCCACGATCTCCCAGGGCGGAACAGGTCCTCGTGGTCTCAGAAGCGTGCCGTCGGACCCTGGGGACCTCAGGCTTTGCCCCGTCTCCCCGGCGAGGGTTGATTGAAGCCTGGGTAGATGAGGGAGTGTGTGTCCGCCTGTGCGAGAGACTCAGGAATGCACAGTGGTGTTTATTGTTTGATTGCCAGGGTTAGTGAAGAGGGTAATGATCAGTAATGACATCTCATCAGCACGCCACACCCACCATCTGCTCATCCGAGGAAGAAAGGTAAATGGATGATAGTGGAAAACAGGGGAAGTGAGACATGGGAGCTCATGCAAGCTCACAATGCATTCCTAGACACAATTAATATTTTTTGGGGGGGAAAGTAGCTTTTTAACATTATTCATTTCCAGAATTCTTAAGAAAGGTTTGAATTGGAGTGTCAAGAATTCAGGAGTCAGTTTTATATCTAGAGGCTGTGGTAGCCAGTGGTACAGTGGCAGATATAATGGCAAATAGTAAGATAAGGTCAGTAAGATTTATATATATATATATATATATATATATATATATATATATATATATATATATATATACAGTGAGGAAAATAAGTATTTGAACACCCTGCTATTTTGCAAGTTCTCCCTCTTAGAAATCATGGAGGGGTCTGAAATTGTCATCGTAGGTGCATGTCCACTGTGAGAGACATAATAAAAAAAAAAAATATCCAGAAATCACAATGTATGATTTTCTTTAACTATTTATTTGTATGATACAGCTGCAAATAAGTATTTGAACACCTGAGAAAATCAATGTTAATATTTGGTACAGTAGCCTTTGTTTGCAATTACAGAGGTCAAACGTTTCCTGTAGTTTTTCACCAGGTTTGCACACACTGCAGGAGGGATTTTACCACTCCTCCACACAGATCTTCTCTAGATCAGTCAGGTTTCTGGGCTGTCGCTGAGAAACACGGAGTTTGAGCTCCCTCCAAAGATTCTCTATTGGGTTTAGGTCTGGAGACTGACTAGGCCACGCCAGAACCTTGATATGCTTCTTACAGAGCCACTCCTTGGTTATCCTGGCTGTGTGCTTCGGGTCATTGTCATGTTGGAAGACCCAGCCTCGACCCATCTTCAATGCTCTAACTGAGGGAAGGAGGTTGTTCCCCAAAATCTCGCAATACATGGCCCCAGTCATCCTCTCCTTCATACAGTGCAGTCGCCCTGTCCCATATGCAGAAAAACACCCCCAAAGCATGATGCTACCACCCCCATGCTTCACAGTAGGGATGGTGTTCTTTGGATGGTACTCATCATTCTTTTTCCTCCAAACACGTTTAGTGGAATTATGACCAAAAAGTTCTATTTTGGTCTCATCTGACCACATGACTTTCTCCCATGACTCCTCTGGATCATCCAAATGGTCATTGGCAAACTTAAGACGGGCCTTGACATGTGCTGGTTTAAGCAGGAGAACCTTCCGTGCCATGCATGATTTCAAACCATGACGTCTTAGTGTATTACCAACAGTAACCTTGGAAACGGTGGTCCCAGCTCTTTTCAGGTTATTGACCAGCTCCTCCCGTGTAGTTCTGGGCTGATTTCTCACCTTTCTTAGGATCATTGAGACCCCACGAGGTGAGATCTTGCATGGAGCCCCAGTCCGAGGGAGATTGACAGTCATGTTTAGCTTCTTCCATTTTCTAAAGATTGCTCCAACAGTGGACCTTTTTTCACCAAACTGCTTGGCAATTTCCCCGTAGCCCTTTTCAGCCTTGTGGAGGTGTACAATTTTGTCTCTAGTGTCTTTGGACAGCTCTTTGGTCTTGGCCATGTTAGTAGTTGGATTCTTACTGATTGTATGGGGTGGACAGGTGTCTTTATGCAGCTAACGACCTCAAACAGGTGCATCTAATTTAGGATAATAAATGGAGTGGAGGTGGACATTTTAAAGGCAGACTAACAGGTCTTTGAGGGTCAGAATTCTAGCTGATAGACAGGTGTTCAAATACTTATTTGCAGCTGTATCATACAAATAAATACTTAAAAAAATCATACATTGTGATTTCTGGATTTTTTTTTTACAATTTTTAACAGTATATAATGTATATAAATGAAATGAACATTTACACTGTAAGAACCACCTTGTCATTTTACAAAGTGCCCTGCCTTTAATTTTACCAGACAAAGATTTTATTCTGAAAGTTTTCTAATGAGTATGTTTTAAAAGGTATCATCTGAAATAATTGTAGAATTTCGGCCAAATATCAAATTGAAAGCTTTTATATATTTTCATACAGTGCTATAAGAGTTGTGTTTGTTTATTGTTTGTCAATCTACTTAAAATTATACAGCTCATGCCATGCAAAATAGCCTTTAGTGCTGACATAGTGTATTAAACATTAGTACTATTTACTTAAAATTCCAAATTCTAAATCTTTTACGATAATTGGGTCTTTTTTCATCCATAAGGCTACCTGTCGGTATAATTTTGAATTGACACAAAGGAAAGTAACACATCTGTTAATCAGCCAGGCGTACCCTTTCTTTTTTTAAACTCTCCTTGACATGGGAATTTCTATTAAAGTCATATTTAAAAATGCATCTCAAAATGTCCAAACATCAGTTGATGAATCTGCCTGGCCGATATATTGGTCGCTTTAGTCACAAATGAAATATTTTACTGTCTATAACTCTATTTCACATACTGTCAGCATAAGTAATGCATTTGATGAAGAACATATTTCTCGACCCAGTATGTTCTGTAAGTATGCATGTAGTTTGAATACAATCCGAACATACTATTGTTCTGCCCTGTCAGTTGCGGTAGGTAATTTTTTTGCACACTGTGTAGTAGGGAAGTAGTTATATTTGGAAGTAGAGTGACTGTCTCTACCCTATCTCTGGCTCTAATCCAGACCCTAACCTTAACCTTAACTCTTCTTTTAATTCCTGTCCTAAATTGAACTGATTCAACAAAGAGCAGCTCTATAAACATGGAATTTGAGCTCTTCTGGAGTCTGACCGACATGATAACCACTCCACATTCTTTTGTCAAATGTTGTCTCTCATACTTGGTCATGTTTAGTAGTTGCGTGACCCTCAATCCGTTTTCTCCTCCCTTAGACTCCGTGAAGCTCGTACTTTCTACACATATGCCCTCCAGAGGTTGCCAGGGGTAGTGCGGACAGGCAAACCCCAGACTCCCATCATCGATCTCATCAAGAACTCAACTCTAGAGGAATGGAGGCCGTTTAACAAGTTAGTGAACACAAGCTGACATACAGTAATCAACCATTGAGCCATTTAAGCCTCTAAATTGTTCATTGTCTTCCCACATTTAGACATAATTTACATATTCATGCCTCATTTAATTATTTACATGGTGAATAGATTAATGCACTGAACAAACTGTTACATGATGCAAATTTTTATTAGGTCTTATTACACTTAACAAATCAGTAGTTAATGAAAAGTTAATGAAAGTTAAAATATGATTGAACATTCATAAATCAAAGTTTCATTTGTTTAAGGGATAGTTCACCCAGAAATGTAAAATGTCATCATTTACTGACCCTCATATCGTTTCAAATCTGTAACACTGTATTCACAAGGGGTGTCAACGCTTGACGGAGGGTGTGTCTGAAACTTGGTGCTGATGCAACCATTATAGTGACAACAGCCAATCACATTACTTTTCCAGTGTTGGATGATCGCTTTTGGCTAGCGTCTGTTAAGTACACGAGTAAAGTAAGCGAGAAGTGTTAACGCCGACACCCAGTGTAAATCCACTGTAAGACTTATGAAGAGATACAATCACTTTATATGATGAACAGAATTATTGTAGGCTTTCGTTCACATATATGCATGGAGCAAATGGTAAGCCATCACATAGTAAACACAGAAGCTTGTGCATTCGTAACATGCTAAGACAAACCTCATTGGTTCTCATGTACGCAAGAAGTGATCGTATCTCTTCGTAATACTTAAATTAAACCGCTTAATTCATATGCATTCATTTTACAACCTTTTTGGATATTTTTGGTTTTGGTAACCTGGACTTTCAATGGAGGGACAGAAACATCTTAGGTTTCATTAAAAATATCCTAATTTGGGTTTTGAAGATTACCAAAGTTATGAGTTTGGAACAAAATGAGGGTGAGTGAAATATGAGAGAATTTTCATTTTGGGTGAACTATCCCTGTAAGTGTTATTTAATGTAATCATGCTTTCTACAACAATGTGTTATAGTTAAAGGGATAGTTCAAGATTTTTTTTTTAATTTTGGTTGAACTATCCCTTGAACTATGACACATCGTTGTTGTAGAAAGCATGATTACATTAAATAACACTAGGGATAGTTCACCCAAAATGTTTAATTCTCTTTTACTCACTCTCATGCTATCCCTGATGTATATGAATTTCTTTCTTCAGATAAACACAAAAAAAAGATTAAAAAAAAAGTATAATGAAAGATGGGTGATGCTCGAAAAACCACACACAGCGATCATGATGGTACTGCAGAAGCACTGAGGACCGCCACTTCTTTGTGTAAGCTCCACAACACACTTACATCACGCATCACAACGTCCCTCTCAAGAACGCTTGAATGGCAGTATACTGGATGCAACGACCTATCGTTTCACTTCAGAAGTCATTGATTCAACCACTGGGGTCGTATGGAATACCATCACGATCGCTGTGTGTGGTTTTTCAAGAGTCAACCTAGCAGCACCTATTCACTTGCATTATATGGACTAACAGAGATGGAATATTTTCCTAAAAACCTCCTGAAGAAAGAAATGAATATACATTGGGGATTGCATGAGGGTGAGTAAATGATTTTCATTTTTGGGTGAACTATCCCTTTAAAGTGTTAACAAATCAAATCATGTGGACTTTTGTAGTTGCCTCTCATGATTTAAATGGTACACATAATGTCAGCTATGGTCCTACAGAGGTTTCTGTGTGTGTGTGTATTTAGGACGCGTGTGTACATGTCTGATTTGGAATCAGCGCTGCATTATTCTCTGCGTGTAGAGCTGTCTGGTCACATCAGCATTAGTGGAGACGATCTGACTGCACTCAAAAAGTACATACATGTACTGGCTAAGGTGAGTCCATCAGTAAACACATTAAATATCTAGTTTTTTAAATATCTGTCCTTTAATTTCACAGCAACTGTATTAGCCAAGTCAGTTCGCATGACAAACCACTAGAGGGAGATACATTGAACATTTCAATCTCTTTTTCAACCCTTAGCACAAAGATTTTCAGTGCTTGTGGACTTAAATGATCTTGGAGATCAGTCAGATTTTAGAAAGTATAACATATGGTCAAATGGATGATTCAGGGCGAAAATATATTAGCACTTAAATGGTACAGCGGTAATAAAAGCTTGATGCTGAAATGTTTTCACAGCAGCATGTGCACTTGATGCCAAACTGCTGATGTTATTTTCGGACATTTAAGAATACATCCAAGGTATTCTGTTTTCATTTCCCATTTAAAACGCTGATCAAAGAGCTGAAAATTACTTTAATGATGCAGCACAATTTTTTTTAATAAAAAAAGAAAATAATTTAGGCTGCAATTGCTTATCTTAAAAAAACATCCAATGCATACTAAAAGCATAATTATTTGAGTTATTTAACTATTCATAATATTTCTTTGATTCTGGGTATTTCACTGCATTGGTGTACTGTTCTATTGTTTCCTCACAATCTTTCTCACAAGAAATGTTCACCTCGCAATCAAATAAATACATATGTATCATGGTATTATGTGACCTTATTTTAATGATAATAAATATAATGTCTTATATATTTTTTGATTATGAGGGTGAAATATTGATTGAACATTTCTTAAGATTGAGATTCACTCGAATATTCCCTATATGTTGTCTGTCTTCTTTCTCTTACCGTTCTCTGCTGGATCAGACACGTGCCACGGATCTCTTTGATGAGGTCTGAGACAATGACCTTACGCTGGCTTTGCGTCCGTCCAGCGTAGCACTGCCAATCTCTCTGATTATTTAGGGCTCTCCAGGGAAGGTCTACACAGATGCCTGGAGGAGTGGCAGGGGCCCTGGGCAGGCCTCCCATTAACTGTGGTTAGTTTTGTCAATATTCCCGGCTCCCTCTGGTATTCTAGTGTTAGCTGGGCCTCTTCAGAGTGTCCTTGCTGTTTTTGGCCTGCTCTTTTGAGCTGCCTTGTTAAACAGACACGCTGGCTGCATTAATTGACACTCTGTGAAGAGGAAGTGTTTAACCCCACTAAAGCAAAGCATGGAGAGATTAATGGTGGCACGGAGGAACAAGCACACACACACACACACACACACACACACACACACACACACACACACACACACACACACACACACACACACACACACACACACACACACACTCCGTGTTCTGAGCTGAAGATCTGTACAGTGGCTTGAATGCTAAACACAGTTAGGTTGGCTGCTTACAGATTTGGTGCTTTAGATTAAGATGCTTAGAATGCAGACAGACTGATGTAATGGGGTAATCCTGTGAACCTGCCCTCTCGTCCTGAACCTTCTCCTGCACCAGGTGACCCTGGGGTCTTTAAAATGACACACAAAAATATATGTATAAGATACAGTATATGTGAAGAATAGCTGTTTTCTATTTTTATTTTATTATTTTAAATTATTTACTATTTTATTATTTAAAATGTATGTGTCTGTGTATGTGTGTGTATGTATATGTGTATATATACAGTGCTGGTCAGAATTATTTGCCCCCTTGGTAAATATGATCAAAGATGGCTGTAATAAAAAAAAAAGCATTGTATGGACAGATGAAACAAAACCAAAAAAGAGCTTTTTTGTTGCAAATACTTAATATAGGTTTGGTTCATACAGGGATAAAAAAAATTACCCCATGTGTAAAATTAAATACTCTGCTGTATCTTTAATGCTGTGGGCCTAATTTTTTGCCAGAGTTCCTGGACATCTTGTTCAGATACATGGCATCATGGATTCGATCAAATACCAACAGATAAAAAATCAAAACCTGACAGTCTGTGCTAGAAATCTTATAACGGGACAAGTTTGGGTCTTCCAACATGACAGTGATCCAAAAACAAACATCAAAATCAAAACAAAAATGTGTCACTGAGCACAAAACCAAGCATCTGCAATGGCCATCCCAGTCCCAGTCCCTGACCTGGAGAAAATGAGTGGGCTGAACTGAAGAGAAGAAGCGCCAACATGGATCTGGGAATCTGAAGGATCTGGAGAGATTCTGTATGGAGGAATGACCTCTGATCTCTTGTCAGGTGTTCTCCAAACTCATAAGGCGTTATAGGGGAAGACTCAGAGCTGTTATCTTGGAAAAAGGAAGTTGCAAAAAGTATTTAATAAAAGGGGGCAAATAATTGTTCCCAATGTGTTTTGGAGAAAAACATTAATTTCATAATGTGATTTCCCCCCCCCCACTTTCAATTCTTTTACTTCACTTTTACTTTTTTTTTTATGAAATATCAAAAGGATAAAGAATGCATATTTATTTTTTACAGCCATCTTTGATCATATTTACTATATGCAAATAATTCTGACCAGCAATGCATATGTGTGTGGACTGTATGCTGTATATATACTGTATATAGCACAGTGGTTTGACACAGCAGTGTTTTCCTCGGTCACGCTGTTGCTTAACGTATCTGGGTTTGCAGCACAATCCGGATTTGTATGAATCAGAACATGTATTTCAGGATTAAAAGAGTGGATCTTGGAGACATGAGAGCATTACAGAGAGGCTTTAGGATTACCCATCTTTATCCTGCTTTCTTGAAAGAGGCTTCCTGCCACGCAAGAGGGAGAGAATAAAACAAGGAATTAGAAGGCAATTTGAGGTCCAGATCCAGCCGTGCCTCCATCTTTTATCTCAGGGCATGGTGTCCTAAAGGTCTGATCCTGCGTTTCCTGTTTTCATTCGAACAACTTTCAGAGATCCCTAATGTTGGGGGACACCTAGCACCTGCTGTTGGTTAGTGCCGTGATAACAGGGAAACCGTTTAGATGGCTTTTACATGGCCCACTTGTATATGAGTCCCAGAGGGTGAGATTAAACGGGGTCTTCCTCAGGGCTTGGCCAACAGATGCCTTCTCTTTTGAACCACTGCAGAGAGAGAGAGACTGTGGTTTCTTGAATGCTGATACTAATCGGATTGGAGATGACATATTGCTAGGGTGAAGTGGATTGTCATGGTCCGAAGGGGAGGAAGAAGGGAGAGCGGGGAGCTGAATCAGTAAGGACAGTGATTGGAAAGGGCTGTTTGTGGTTAGTGATCTATATCCCTGCTTTGGTAAATGGAATATGCAGAGGCTATATATATATATACTCTTAAAAATACTGGATATAATAAAAAATACTGTTCGAGAAACTGTCTGAATATCAGGGTACAGTATCTTTGAAAACATTGTCTTTTCTTGAAAAGATAATCACTACAGAGGTCCCTAAAAGTATTTACAAGTCACTCTTAAAATGAATGAATGTTATTGCAATAGATAGCTGAGTATCATGGCATCTGCAAAATGGACTTTTCTGGGCCATTATTAACTTGTGCCAAACTGGTCCAATTTTTTGTAGTTGTGTAAAGTCAGTTTCCCTCAAGTTCACACATTGACTATGGGCATGTAACATTTGACAACCAAATACAGTATCAGTATGTTTTATCAGTAACACTGTACAATAAGGTTGAATTCTTTAATATTAGTTAATGTTTTAGGTTTTATAAACTAACAGATTATTAAAAGTTTTAAATACTGTTGTACTTTGTTAATGTTAATTGATAAATATACTTTTCGTAATTATTTCATGTTCAGTATCATAATACATTAACAAATCTTTTTTAGTGTATTATTAATATATGTAAAAATTAACATTGAAGTATAATGAGTAAATGCTGAAGTATTGTTCATTGTTATTTCAAGTGTTTTTGCTAATTGAACCTTATTGTGGCATGTTATGCTGTTGTAATTAAAAACAAACTTTTGTTTTTGTGCTACATTTCTCTAAAGTAAATGCGACTTGGTTAATATTTTGGTAGAAAATGTAATGACATAACACCCAAAAAATGTAGTAGTGTAAAATGTATGTACTGTAAGTTATTTTAAAAGAAGTTGGTTGCATTTATTTGATCAAAATACAGTAAAAACTGTAATATATTATTGCGGGGAAAAAAACGTTTTTATTTTAATATACTTTAAAATGTAATTTAAAATATAAAAACTGTGATTACAAAGCTGAATATTCACTCCAGTCTTCAGAGTCACATGATCCTTCAGAAATCATTCTAATATGCTGATTTGCTGCTCAAGAAACATTTCTTATTATCAATGTTTAAAACAGTTGTGCTGCTTAATATTTTTGTGGAAACCATGAAAAAAAAATGTAAATTTCAAATAGAAAATTCAATAGAACAGCATTTATTTAGGATATACATTTAAAAAATGTTAAAGTTTTAATCAATTTAATGCATCTTTGCTTTAAAAAAAAATCTTTTGAATGGTATTGCATGTGTTGCCAAAGCATCCAAATACTTTTGGGGCCAGTGTATTTCGAAGTGTGTGAGCCAGTTGACTGCATTGTTTTCTTTACTTCGCCTTTAAACTATTAACCAGACCAAATATTGAGCCCATTAGGATTTGTATCTGTGTACTTTCTCCATGCAACTCTTAAAGGGACTTTGCAGCATAACAGAATGATTCCACAGCCTCTCATTCACTAGCTGCCGGCACCCTGGAGAGTTATTCACATAGGCCATGTTGTTTTGATTGCAGAGATTCAGAACAGAGTTTTCACCTAGTTTTGAACAATGCCTTTTGTATGAGCAATCCCAGATTACCCTCTTCAGCATCCAGGTCTGGTAATGAGCTTTTCACACTAGTTAGAGGCCAGACCAGTGCACAGATATATTTAACACACACACACACACATTCACACTCAGAGACTTTCTACTTTTCCCACCTGTGCAGCTTTGATTAGCTTTCCTCCTTGGCTGCGTTCTCAATGGCCGAATCTCCCAGATTAAGGAAACAAATCAGAATGGAGTGGGGCGTTGGGGTTAAGTAAATCTCTCCAAGGCCTTTTTAAGTGAGCTGCGTTTTAATAGAGATCCTGTTAGAGGGTGATGAATAGAAGACCGCACCATTCTGAACAGATGGCCACAGGAAAATTGAAAAGACGCAAGAGCACAAATCAAAGAAAGGTGCACCTCTGGGATCCTGTGGGGCCTCCCCACAAACACACACACACACACACACACACACACACACACACGGGCATTGGCCTGCACTAATGTGGCTGTGTTTATGGGGCCATGACGGAGTGTTAGCGTTGGCTTTGTGGCCCCAGCTCAGACACAGAATTGTAAGGTCAGCACTGGCGTCCGTCCAGGGCCATTGAATCTGTCCATTCCCTCGTGCCACATGGCTTAGGCTGGTCATTACTTCACTGAGCTTCTAGAGTCTTCCACACACACACGCATTCTTTAACACTATAAAATTTGCACCGGTGTAAGAAAGAAATGCATCTACCAATAGTACATTCAGTGTTGCTTTTTAATACTGAAGGAGAAAGAAGACTTAATATTTAATTTTATTATGAAATAATAATGTTAAAAAGTGTTCTTTGTTTCATTGGTTTAAAAAAAGTAGGTGGTAGTAGTAGTGTTAGGGAAAGTTACTTTTAAAGTAATGCATTACAATATTGCAGAAGAATAGGATGCAGGAGAAGAAACACTTACTTCAGCCATAAAAAAAAAAAACCTGAAACACAAATATGAGGTTATTCTAAAGTCAGCTTTGCTTATTAGTATGGTTGAATTGGATCTTCGAAGGTCAGCAGCAAAGACAGTTAATAATGTGAGATTAAATACATAAAGTATATTTGTGTAATTTAACATATTTAATTATTACAGGTTTGCGTTTGAGTTTGCATTTCATCTTTTTTATACAGCGCCTCTGCACTTACTCCCGATTTCTCTCAACATGGGGACAGGAGAGGTGTCAGTCAACAATTGGGAAAACAAAGTAACTTGTGTAACTTTGTTGTAAATTTAGATGTAATGCGTTACTTTACTAGTTAATTGAAAATAAAAAAGTAGTTTTAAATGTATCATTGAAAGTTTTTTAACCTGAAAAAAAATAACACTTCATTTATTTTAACAATAAATAATTATATATTATAACAACAACAATAATAATAGTGGTAACACTTTAGTTTAGGGTCCAATTCTCACTATTATCTAGTTGCTTATTTGCATTCATATTACTAGGATATTGGCTGTTTATTAGTACTTATAAAGCACATATTAATGCCTTATTCTGCATGACCATATTCTACATCCCTTAATCCTACCCAATACCTAAACTTACCTATACTTTACTAACTATTAATATTCGTTTCTATAATTAGTTTGAGGCAAAAGTTGTTGCTAATAGTTAGTTAATAGCTAATAGACCCTAATCTAAAGTATGACCATAATAATTATTGTTGTTGTTAGTATTGTTATTATTATATATTTTTTACAACATTTAATAAAGGTTAGTAGCATGTCATGTAACTGTGGTGTGTGTGTGTGTGTGTGTGTGTGTGTGTGTGTGTGTGTGTGTGTGTGTGTGTGTGTGTGTGTGTGTGTGTGTGTGTTTAAAGGAACATATTCTCATGACTGTAACTCTTCAGAGCATTGCAATGTGTACTTTCACTGTTACTTAGCGTCTTCTAGTAGCACATTAGCAAATCTAGTGATCTCACCATTTGACAACAGCTACTGCCGTTGCAGAAATGGCTGTCACAAGAACTTATGTAAATGATGAGATGCTTTAGTTTAGCCTAGTCCCAAACACAAGTGTGTGATTGTGTGTGTGTGCTTGTTTCGTTTGTGTAGTATTTCCCAGGTCGTCCGGTTGTAAAGAGTGCACTGAAGACCATGAACGACTGGTTACAACTACAGAAGGGGACAGAGATCAGATACAGCGATTTGAGAGATGTGCTGGACAATGCTGCAAAGGTTAGTCAAGCTTACCTGAGCAGAACATCTCAGAAAATGCTCTGGTTTTCATTTTTTATTTCCATTTATGACTGTATTAGAAATTATAAATTAGAATTTTGACAACCAGACATTTGATATAGCAAAGTACTGCATTTATTTGAAAAGGTACCCGAATTTGTCAATACTTCGATGTAAGCATTTCTCCACTTAGTCTTGGGTCATGAGGTCAGTGTATTGGGATACTGTCACTCATTTAAATTTATTAAAACATTTATTTAAACTATTTAAGCTGTTGCAAGCACAATTTCAATACATGACATTCAACATCACATGCAGGCTGCATAAAAACTATTTCATAAGGCTAAGGCATAGTCATGACACACTATGGTTAGATGTTCAAATTTAAGCAAAAGAGCTGCGTTTACTTAAAATGTTCATCCAAAAATGAATATTCCGTCATCATTTACTCACCGTCGTGTCGTTCCAAACTGGTAAGGTGTTCTTACTTCTGGAGAACACAAAAGAAGATATTTTGAAGAATGTTCAATGAAAGTCAATGGGGTACAAAACAACATTGGACCCTAGTGGAATTCATTGTATGGACAAAAAACACTTTTGACATTTTTTACAATGTCTTATTTTGTGAAGAAAGAAAGTAAATGATTCATTTTTGGTTGAACAAGATTATATAATGCTGTCTTGAGGCTCCATGCCTACATACACAAACATACTCTGGAGCAGTTAGTGACATCATAAGCTTTTAGCCACCCAGTCAATGAATCAATGAGGAAGTAGGAAGGCATTCCATAAGGAAAAGGGCTGCTGTCATCAAGATCACCACATCTTATAGACACACCCACCAATCAACAGCTGAGTGACTCTGCACAAGAGGCTGGCCAATGGGAGATCTGGATTCATATCAAACCAGACCAAATAGTTTAAATGTTGTTTGATATTTGCTTTTATTTACGCATTCAATTAAATATGATTGAGGAGCTTTCATTTCCTGTAACTCTCATACCTGCTTTAATTGCAGTATCCACCTTACTTCATTTGAGGAGTGACTGAAAGGAAAATTGATTGACTTCAATTGATTCTTGCCGTTTAAGTGAAGCACAAGTCAATTGAGACTCCATTTTTGTATGTGTGTGTTTTTTTTAAGACGAGCGATGCAGTGTTGCCTGAAGGTGTTCAGTGGGTGGGCTGCCAGGGATCTCAACCCCAATACCGTCGATACCCCTGTGCTGTTTGGCAACTCTTCCATGTGCTTACGGTGCAGGCTAAAGAAAATGGCAGCACAGGTACTATTAATATGCACAGCACCTCAACTAGACCACACATTAAGTTATTAACAGAATGCTCCCTTCTTTTTTTAAACATTGTAAGTAGGAGTCTTCCAAATGTCTTGCTCAAAGACACAATGATGATATGGACCGTCTCTCGTGGGGCGCAAACCTTAAACCTTCTGGTAACCTAAGGTTAATGAACACATAGCAAGAGATCTGAGACCATTCCTTCATACGGAATCTCTCGAGATCCTTCAGATTCAGAGGTCTGCTTATGGACTCTTTTCTTCAGTGTATCCCACAGGTTTTTTATGGGGTTTGGATCAGGGACTGCTATGTCTATGGTGCAAACCTTTATTCTGTTGTATATTTTGAGATGTGCTTTGGATCATTGTCATGCTGGAAGATCCAACCACGACCCAATTTAAGCCTCCTGGCGGTCGGTCAGATTTTGATTTAACATCTGCAGGTACTTGATGGTACCTAATGATACCATGTGTCCTGTCTAGGGTCTTTGGACGAAAATTAGGCCCACAGCATTAAAGATCCACCACCATACTTCACTGTGGGGATGAGGTATTTTTCTACATGGCTATGTTTCTGTCTATGCCAAACCCACCTCTAGTGTTTTTCCAAAAAGCTTTATTTTGGTCTCATCTGACCATAAAGCCCAGTTCCACTGAAAGATTCAGTAATGCCTGGCAAACTTCAGGTGGATGGGTTTGCTGTTTGATGTCAACAAAGACTTTTTTTATTGCAACTTTCCCGATCCTTACAGGTTTTAGCGACTCAAACTACGCTCCTCAGTGTGTGTGTGTGTGGCCAATATAGACACTTCCTCTTCCAGGTTGATTGTTACCATTTCCAATTGATTAATTATTGCCCAGATAGTGGAAAAGAGTACTCCAACAATTTAAACATTATCGTATAGCCATTTCATGATTTGTGCAGCTCAACAACCTTTTGTCACACATCATTACTGTGTTCTTAGGTCTTTCCCATAGTGATGGATGAGGAATTTGGCCTGTGTGTCACTTCATATTTAGAGCCCAGTGAAACAGGAAGTCATGACTTATCACTTAAGTGTTCGTGATCTTAAAAACATACCATGGGAATATGCAAAAGTTAGATTTTTAACAGTAATTTTGGCACACATATTTTGGAGAAAACCATATTTATTTCATTTATGCTTTATTTATATTTTGCGTAAATCAACTTCAATTAAAGGGTACATTTTTGTGAATATTTTGAATGAAAGACACACACCGAGTTTCACACTCGGTTTTGCTCATGTTTACCAAGGATGCCAATATTTGTGGAGCCCACTGCAAAGTCGCCTTGGATAAAAGCGTCTGCCAAATGCACAAATGTAAATCTATTAAAAAAGTAAAAAAAGGTCCATTTGGATTTCATGCTGACTTTTTAATTATTTCAGGCTTGTAAAAAGCAACACTATCTTTCATAAATGCAATATGCTAAAAAGAACAAATCAATCAAACATCAGTCAGGAGACGTGTCGCACAGTCTGCTTTGTTGATCTGTAATTTTTTTGTGCGGTTTCTGCTACAGACCTTATATGTTTCAGGCTTATGTAAATTAAACTCTGTAAGTGGTCTAAAGAAGCTGGGACTGAATTATGTGGCCCATCTTGGCCTGTTGGTGACCTCGAGAGCTGCCATCAGCTGCCCTGTGTCACAACCTTCAAGGCCCTTTGTAGACAGATGAGCCCTGTCTATTGTGTAAGGAAGGCGGACATGCATTTGTATTAGGCTGTGTGTGGCCGTCTGTGCTTTCCTCAAGCATTTATGGTGCATTTAGTTGAAAAATCCTTCTTGATCCAATACAAATACACACCAGAGTGTCTCATTCCAGGAAACCAATGTGCCACTGTTATTCTTGGGCCTTGTTTTGCTGCTGGAAATGTAATTGTGTGTAGGTACAAGAGAGGGATTTGTTTAGATTATTGGAATCTGAAGGGTTAATATAAGACCTAGTGAACACAGCTTCTCCACTCACACTTAATCCAGCAGCTTACAGTGGGCGGAAGAAGAGCGGAGGGGGCATCAGCGTGTTTGTGTTTGTGCGAGCGGTTGGAGGGGGGTCATGTAACCTGCAGTGGAAGGCCAGGGATGGGGTGTCCATCTGTCCACTGGCAATGCTCTGGATTATGTCCACCAGCTAAACACAGAAGAAAGAACTAAACGCACTAAACGCAACACTAAACTAACTTAGAGAGCATTCGGGATGAGAACTGACCTGTCTCACTCCTGGTACCTGCAGGGACTTGTCCTCAGAATGTTTTGTGTTTGAGAGAATAGATGCTTAGGAATTAGTGTAGGGTAATCTGGGGTCCGGAGAGAGGTTAGTTAGTGTGTCTGAATTAACAGGTTTGAAGTTTTCATGCATTAGTAACCAATATGTAACCATTTTACTAGAGAGGTTCATATGCTGTATCATGTATAATTTATTTTTAAAATTTAAAATGATGTAGTATATTGTTATGAAGCTAATTATGAGAATTTATGCCTTGTTAGCAATATAAGTAATATAATAATATCGTAAAAATAATATTTTTTATCAGTTGCTATTATTGTTGTTTTTGTTATGAAATATAATATTGATATTATAATTAGTGCTGTCAATCGATGAAAAAATTAACTAGATTCATTTTTAATATATATTTTTTATATAATGTAATAATGTAATAATTTCAGTTAATCTGAAACAACATGAAGACTGTATTTAAAATATTTTTTTATGCATTTTTTATGAATGAAGGCCAGTATACTAATACAGCTACTGATGTCTCAATGAAATTGATTATTTATTTATTTCATTTTTAAATTTTAAACATTTTTGAAAGCTATCAATTTTAGCATTTATTAGGCAACAAAAAATATAATAACTTTTAATTTAAGTGAACTTAAAACAATCCTTACACAAACCCATCGATTCTAGTGCGCTGTCTGTGCACACGATGCTGGCGCGCGTCTTTCTGTGTGTTTGTCACATATAGACAGGACATTCACAGACAGCAGGTTCTCTTTTGTCTTGTCACGCTTGAATGGTTTAAAAGCGTTTGCATGAATAAGAGCATGATCTTATAATGTAACGCTAGCCAAAGGATGCTTAAAAAAAAAATGAATCGCATGCGTTAACGCATTAACGTTGACAGCGCTAATTATAATATCAGATAGATAGATAGATAGATAGATAGATAGATAGATAGATAGATAGATAGATAGATAGATAGATAGATAGATAGATAGATAGATAGATAGATAGATAGATAGATAGATAGATAGATAGATAGATAGATAGATTTATGTTTCATGCACCCAAAGTTGGTACTTCTTTTGCAATCACACTTTTATTGTTTTTTAACTTCCTCTTTTACTCTCTTTTTGTCCATTTCCTCTTTTCTTTCTTCTCTTTCTGTCTCTTGATCTCAGACCCTCAGGAAGTGTTGCAGGCGATGAGAGGTTATATCAACAGTTTTTTCGGATGCAGGTCCTGTGCAACTCACTTTGAGAGTATGGCCCTGGAGAGCATGGTCCATGTGACCTCGCCGTCCTACGCTGTCCTCTGGCTGTGGTCTCGCCACAACTGGGTCAACAACCGCCTGGCAGGTCAGTATGTTCAGTGTAAACAAATGTTAAGTGTTAAACATTAACGACTAACACATGCATACATTGGCCACAAAATGAAATGAATTTCAACTTAAAATTAGAAAATACACATTTAAATTTAATTCACTGCATTTAAAATGCTTTCTGAGCACTTTTACTGAACAATTGGAGTCACTGGGTGTCAGGGTTATATTTAGTGGATGTATGAAGTCAGTTCCCCTCAAGTTCACACAGGCGTCCTATCAGAGTAACAATAGGTGTCATTCATCAAAATTAACTATGGACATGCTATCGGCTATCGTTTCATAATTTAAAACATAATGGACCTTTTTTTGACAGGTTTATTTGTACTATTTCTGTACAATAAGTTTCACTTGGTATGGCTTTTAAGTGTGTACAAATAATCTTTAACCAAGGATATTATTTAGTCCTGTCACTCCTGACCATAATATAGAGCAGGAGAAAAGAAGAGAGCACACCAGGAGTTTTTGGGTGGATTTTCCCTCTCCAGAGCACCAGTGCAGCTTCTTCCCTTTAAATCCCTTTAATTCGACGATCCTCTGGGCAGACACCAGCTGTCCTCTTCTCTTCTATCCGTCTATCTCTCTTTTTCTCTATCCCTCCACTTACATACATCCTTTTTTTCTATTTCTCACACCTTCTGTTGCTCCCCTTATTTTTCATTTGATCATTTTCTTTTATTTTGTTATTTTATTTTGTTTTGTAAGTCACTTTGGATAAAAAATTATCAATTTAAACCTAAATGTTTTATTTTATTTTGACGTTATACTCATTTATTGTTCTGATAAGAACATTATTACCACCTTACAAGAATTCACTAATAAAAGTGATTGCAAAGAACTGCCTGCAGAGTTGACATTTAATAAATAAAAATCTTAGTTATCTCTCTGACAACTTGTCATCCTGCATGGCTGTTGTCCAGAAGAGCTATAAAGGGAGTTAGTTGCCTCTCTTCACACTTGCTTAATTCATTTGTTTGTCCTCTTTTGATGTCTCCTGCCTCTTTAGCGTCTGTTCCGTTTTACCAGCCATGAAGTCATGAATAATTGGACAAAAGTCCCCCCCCATGCGTGTCCCCCTATGGCTCTTCTGTGTCTCTGGGTCCCCTGTCACTTCTGCTGATTAGGTCTTACTGTCTCTTGTGTCCCGGGAGAGTCGTTCCTGCCGCTTGACAATTGATACAGCAACAGTGTCTCCTGCCTGGGGCACGCGGCCCTCTATTCCCCAGACGCCTGGGACAGCAGGTGGCACACGCCACGCCGCCAGCATCAAGCCTTCCTCTGCTTTGTAATCTCTGGCCCAAGTGGCTAACTCAGAGTGTGTGTGAGGTGGGTGGCACTCCCTCCTCCTCCTCCTCTTCCACCTCCCACCATCCAACACCCTTTATTCCTCTCTGTCCCCAAGCGGGACCCTCCTTCTCCTCCTAATCGTGAGCCTCTTTAGTAGTTCCCTCCCATCTCGCACACAAACACACAGCTAACCAGGCATGAATAGTGGCCTATTAGTATCACTGCTGCACAATTAATTTAACTGGCATAAAGGCCCAAGCAACAGGCCTCAGTCCAGCGCTGATGCCAACTTGTTGAGGGGGAGACGTCTACAGAAGGAAGACAAATAAGTTTCATGCTGCCAGATCAAGTCAGATATATTGCATTGCGGCATATATTATTTCACCTCATTTTTTGCATACTACAAAACTAGTTGGAAATTAGTCATAGTATAGTAGTTCCAAACATGCCTCTTGTTTCTCCAATTCCCCAGTTTCTACGGTTCTTTCCCAAGAAGAGGTTTAGCCTATGCAGTATGTTCGTTTTGCATTTGTTTAGTAAGTCCTCCAATCCACCCTTCATCTGAACACAGGAGCCCTGGCCACCAACCCATCGGCACTCACATTCACTCACGCTTACCGGAACTGTCCTACGTGACAACTCCTTATCCCTATTCACACGCATGAATATTAATGTACCGCCCCAGCAAGCTTTTGTATCAATGTTAACAGTGCTACAGCTGAAGTCACCTCTGTCCTGAAGGCCGCTATGATTAAAAGTAAGATCTTCATAGGCATTGCATCACATCACAGCCAGAAATGAGTGCTGTCACAGTGCGAGGCATAAAGACCCCTGGGTTCCTCAGACGCATAGTAAAATTGATGTATCTCTTATGTAAAGTGCGGTATGCAGAGTACGTCCACACATGCATATATACATCAGATTAATCTACGTAAGAGATGGGGGAGGGATGTAAACTAACCGCTGCTGCCACCTCTTGTAGTGTCCTGGCCACCCTCTGACATCCGCCACAAGCAATTTATTAGCGGATGCCTTCGTCCGGGTGGCTTTTGGGGGGAGGGAGGAAAGGAAAACATCTGACGGGAAAAAAATAGTAATTCATTAGAGGGAGAGCTGCAGCCCAGAGGTGCTGGCTTTCATATTCAATTTGGAGATGGTGGCATGTTCATAGGGGGTGTGAAGAGAAGAGGCTGGTGCGTGTGCATGTGGATGGGGAGGGGTGTGTTGTTCACCCCAACCTCATCTATTATCTTCACGATCCTCCCTCTGGGAGAGCCCACAGGTCTATTGATCATGTCTTTAGACCTGTCACACACACACACACACACACACACACACTCGGTTCTTACAGCACATCAAGGTTGGGCAAAATTCAGAATTTTGAATGACAGGAAGAGGAATTGCAACGGAAATTCAAAAGTTACTCAACCATTTTTTCACCTGGTTTTGCTACATTTAGGCTAATTATGCCCAATTACTTTCTGATACACAGAATGAATTTTGTTCTGAACTAATTAAAACCAAATTAAAATTTTGTTTTCAGATACTTTTATAAAACTAAATATTGACATCAGCATTTGAAATTCTGGGAAATGAAGTGTTATTCTCCAGGTATATGTGAAGCTGTCAACTAACATAATTGATTTAATTTGGGCTTTTCCCACTAAACTTAACCCTAAGTTAGATCATTTGTCTTATTAACCTGGGTTAAAGCCAGTTTTAACCTTGGGTTAAGCAATGTTTGACGCTTGTAAATGGGGATTAGCAGGTGAATCTCATGAACACATGTCCAGGTCACATTAAAACATAAATATATAATAGATTTAATATAAATATTATATATAAATGAAGCCTTTTAGGCTTTTGCAGTGGGAAATTATATGGAATTATTTCACAACAATTGAGCATGTTTCGCCCTCAAATTCTCATTGTTTTAATACATACAGACAATTTACTTTACTAAATGTCCATTCTTAATAATTGTTCTCATTTGGCACTTCTTAATTTAATAGTTTTATTTACTGTATTAGAAACAAAAATTTGATTTAAAACAGGATGAATTAAAGGTTTTACAATAAATACTACCTTGATGTATACGTTTTACAATTTACATGACATGTTGTTTTTTAATACAGTAATGAGAATGAGATTTCTTGTTAAAATAGGCTTCAAGAATTACTTTGGATTAACAATTTCAGGTGTGAAAGTTGAGATTTATTAGTTCATTGTCAAAACTCCTCTTTTGATTTGTGGTTGATTTGGTTTATGAAACTCCTCTCTTCACTGTTTTTCTGATCTCACACAGGAGAACTCAGTGAAGACCCACATTTCCCTAAGATTCAGTGGCCGTCTCCGGAGTTGTGTCCTAGCTGTCATGGAGTAAAGAAGACCGGTGAGCACTTCTGGAACCAAGAGCAGGTGCTGACCTTCCTCCGAAACTACTTTTCTTCAGATCACATTCTGATGGACTACCTGCAGGACGAGACCCAGGTTCTCACCCATCAGAGGAACCGAATTGTGGCTGCTCAGATGGAGATTAAAACCGTGGAACGGAAAGCTCGAGAGGTTCTCGAAAACGACCCTGCCGAAGAGCCTCAAGAAGAGGAGCAGCAGGAGGAGGAGGAGGAGGAGGAGGAAGAGGAAGAGCCAGCACTGGAGGAGCAGGCCGGTGAGCCGTACCCTGCGGGGCTGGAGGGAATGGGGGTGGCTGAAGCAGACGCAACCGATAACCAGGCACCGTGGGAGAAGCCACAGCGGCCGCAGTCCCAACACAAGCCAAGAATTGTGGGATTGAAACTACGGGAGCGACAGGAGGACATAGTAGACCTGGATTCCTTTGTAAGCCAACACTATAAAGCCAAAGCCCTTCAAGCTGCAGCCATGTCTGGCGTAGTGCGACGGAGGAGTCTGCAAAAGAAGGAGGATTCAGAAGACCTCCAGTTCGAGGGAGGCTGGAGGGTGAAGCGAGACCTGGGAAGCCGGGAAGAGAACCTCTGGATGGAACCGAACCCCAGACCCCAAAGCAAGCGCTGGATGTCCCTGCTCAGCGTGGGATTCTCCAGGCTGGATGTGAGCCTGTGTGTCCTGCTGTACTTCCTCTCCACCATGTGCCTGGTCGCCATGTACCTGTATTTTAAACTGAGGATAAAGCTGCGGCGGGCTAAACTGTCTCTGGCCTAGAGCATCGCATCCAGCGTAAACTTTTACTTTTTTTAGCAGAGACGAGCAAATCTCACAAGCTGTGGCTACTAGAGAACCCGACAGCTTCAGTGCCAAAGTAACAATGCACAGAAATTGAGAGATTACAAAGTATTGTTTTTAATTTCATGGTAATTAAGAGGGTAATGCGTAGAAATGCCAAAGTCTTATTTTACGGACCCTGCGCTTGTCCATGAAGGGCTGCTTGTGGTCTGAATTTTTTCTTTTTTTACTTCATCTGTGAGTAGCTTTCTTAGAAGCATCTGATGATGACATTTTTGTTTTATGGTAATTAATGTCTTTATTTGTTTTTCCTACAAAATTAGTTTTTATATGACCACTCAAAGAAATCTGCAGCACACATAATTTTTAAAAGCACCAACCATTTTGTATAATATCTTTGAAACATAAAAAGAAATATTTTAGCTCAAAAACAGCATTTTTAACATAAATCTTTCTAAATGCATATTGTTTTGAATTTGGAGCAGCTCTATGATTGTGGTTATAATGAAAATACACCGTTTAAACCATTTTATTTTCGTGATCTCACTGCCTGTTCATTTACTGTGCCTTCCTGATCAAATATTTGATTTTTTTAAGTTTTTCTGCACTAAAATATTTTAAGATTTGAATGTGTATTACAGAGCGGCTCTACAGCAAGTACCTTTAACAATCAGAATCACAGACATTATGGTGTTTGCCTGTTAGGTAAGCAAGTGCTTTGCTGAGTAAAATCTGATTAAAACTATTTTTTCAAAAAATGTCTTGTATTGTTTTTAAAACTCCAATTGTTTTTTTTCTGCCATGGTATTAGATATTTCGCCATGTTGACATAACATTTCCAGTGTCATTAACACTTAAAGTTAGTGTCACAAACTAGTCCTTCTGTAGACAGTCAGTTGAATAAGTAACGGCTGGAATACACTACACAACTTTTCTCCAGATTTCTGCAGTCCGGAGTCAACCCTAATTGCAGATCGACAGATTTCATGTACTGTATGATGGCAGCTAACTCCGGTTTTAGAACACATTGATCTCATTTGTTTAATCATATCATCCCCAGTTTTGCTGTGTAACCATTTACAAAGTTGGCCAGTGTTTGATGACTAGTGCTTTGAAAAATGTTCCGAATTTAAGTCTTGGAGTGTATTCCAGCCATTCCTCAATCAAACGCTGCAAACTTGACAGTGACCGTAACCGTTCGTGATACACCATCTTTGTCATCATAGCCTTTCCAAAGCCTGAGCATCATTCACCCTATCGGTGTCCTCAGTGCTGTGTGCGTTTGTCTCAATGAATAGATCATGTGTTGCGTTTAAGTGTGTCTTGGGTGAGGAGTGGTCGGGGAAGGGGTGAGCTGACCCGTGGGTGGAGGAACTAGCCTGTTGCCATCTGGTCTGTTTTGCTAGCTAAATCCTAACAATTTCATTGGGATTATAGCAAGTGAGTAATCCTGCTTTCCTTTGGGTCTGCGGGAGATTACCACGGGGATTAGCCCCCACCCGATAATAAACTTTATTAAAACGCAATCGGCTTTCAAGGCCTCTTGCCTCACACACTTGGAAGTTGGCTGTGCCCGGGAGGGGGTGCTGACCCCAGGGAGAGAGGATCTGAGGAGGAACACTGGAAGACAAGGGTTTGAAGTGTTCCAGATTACAGGCTCATCTGAAGGGCACCGTCGCTTGATCTTGAGCTTTAGGGTTTTCGTGGAAATCTGAGTGCTGCCCTTTTGTCCCACATCTCTGTTTGCTTGTTCTATTTATTTTTTCCTTTACTAGATGTACTATCAAGTCTTTGGGTTGAAGTGTTGAGCGTTTAAAAATATGTTGACTTCGTTAAAAAGAAAAGCCGTGAAGTTCAAGGCTCCTTGCAAAGGACAAAGAGGATGAGGATAGATCACATGATCTTTTTTGAACAACTTTGCTACATTTAAAGTCATAATTCCCCCCAAAATCATCATTAAAGGGATAGGTCACACAAAAATGTAAATTCTCTCATCTTTTACTCACCCTCATTCTCTGATGTATGACTTTCTTTCTTAAGATAAACACAAACGTTTTTTTTTTTTTAGGAAAATAATCTATCTCTGTGAGTCCATATAATGACACTGAATGGCTGCCACTAATTTGATGCTTGAAAGAAAGTCATATACATCGGGGATGGCATGAGGGTGAGTGAATGATGAGAGAATTTTCATTTTTTCCGTGAACTACCCTTTTAACTTGCTCTAATTTTATTCCAAGCCTTAATGACTGACTTCTGTGAAACACAAGATATTTCGAAGAATTCGAACAACACTCACTGTAAAAACAGAAAAAAAGTTGATGCCAGAAATAGTCAACTTGAATCTTGTCTCACTTAAAAAAAAAAAGTTGAAAATTGCTTAACTTATTTTGATGAGTTAAAGCAATGTAAAAACATATGTTGTCATAACTTATTGATCATATAACTGGATTCCGTCGACTTACATTGTATGGACTAAAAAACATATCTAAATGTCTTCTTTAAATGTGTGCTATTACTTTTTCTAGGTGATTGGAGTTCTAATTTTTGCCCAGGAGATTCAAACATCCAGATGGACATTGAAGGACAGACATGTGACATATGTAGAGATCGGAGTAACACAGAGACTTGAGGATGGACTCTTAACTTGGGTCAGTAAGCAAAACATGTAGTACACCTTAGCAACCACAAACAGCCTGGCATTGTGGCAGCGAGTTTTGCACGTGATTTTTAGTCACCAAGACTTTGGTGAATTACAAAATGAATGTACTTTGTATTTGATCATTTAAATTATCATTCTAAACTTATGGATTTATTTATCTTTATACATCCCAGCAAATTTGCCAGCATGTTGGTGAGTAGTACACACTATAGTCATGGATTTTCTATCCAGTCTTGCTAGTGTCTCTATGTAGACTGTATAAGTGTGAAGACACATAATAATGTGCTTCCTGTTCCCTGCCAGACTTAAGTGAGAGACCCGCTTGTGTGCTATGAGAACAATGGAACAAAAGATACCTCCCCAGCCCCCAACCAAAAGCGTCAGAAAGCAAGGGTAAAACATCACCTTGTGTTGCTGGTGTTGTGTTCCATAAATTAGACAATGCTGGGTTTTATTGCTGAGGCCCTCCAACATGTACTTTGCGTGTTTATGGTCGATCGCATACTGGTATTAAAATGCCGGACAGGTTTGATACCTCTGCTGTCATACCACTCTGATTTTAATAATACAATAAAGCTTCTGCCACAGACATACACAGGGTGTGTGAGTGTGTATGCACACTGAGAGTGAATTAATTCTGCGAAGAGACGAAAAGGGTTAATATATGGTTTCGTTATTGTAGCTCATTTATACCCTGACCCCTGAATGTTACATTTATCCCTAAAGCAGGAGCCAAACAGGTCAGATTAATCTCATTTTACTACCGTCAGTCCTCCCCATGTCCATAATGCATATTTGGAGATGCAGCCCTCATTCTTAGCTTTAATGTGGTCAGTCAGAATGAACGGATGGACTGCTGACAGGTGAGAGGTGACACGACATGCTAAACCACTATAAGAAAACAAGACATTACTATAGTTTATATACACACACATACTGCATATATATATATACATATACATATATATATATATATATATATATATATATATATATATATATATATACATATACATATACATACATACACATACACCCTTTGTATGTATGTATGTGTGTGTGTATGTATGTGTATGTACATATTTTTTCCATTAACTATGAGTTACAAAGGACATGTGCATGCATCTGAACTCTGTCTTTATACTGAATCCACGTGATGAGATTTTTGATATAAGCCCCCAAATCTGGTTGAAAGGTTCAATGATAAAAAAAGAGATTACATTGTATTGTCTAGGCTTTAAAGGTTCAATTATTTTTTAAAGGTTCTTAGTATATCCTTTTGCTTGGTGTTTATTTTTAAATGAACCAGAGCAAGTTCCCTACATACTACATAAACAAAGAGGACATTTCACTTCAAACCCATATGCATTAACAGTAATGTGGTCTTTTCTTTACCGCTGTGACAGCTTCTGTTCTGTTGTGACGGCTTAGGGACACGGATACAGGTATTTGTTCCCATCCAGACACTGTAACATCAGTAAGGTCAGACAGTGATGTTAGGTGATGGGGTCTGACTCACATGCATCGCTCCAATTGATCGTCAAGGGTTTCAGCTCTGGTCTTGGTGAAGGTCAGTCAAGTTTCGCTCAGTAAATCATCTCTTTATGAACCTTGCTTTGCGCACAGGGACACAGTTCTGCTGGAACAGAAAAGGTACGCTCCATTCAGATACACTATATAATTGTCATTTGCTCCAAAGCCATATGAACACAAGTATAAACAAATTACAAGCTTTACAGATCTTAAAGGAGAAGTTCACTTTTAAAATGAAAATTCGGTCATCATATACTCACCCTCATGTTGTTTCAAACCTGTATGAATTTCTTTCTTCTGCTGAACAGAAAGGAAGATATTTAGAAGAATATCAGTAACCAGACAGTTTTTGGGTCCCATTGACTTCCATAGTATATTTTTTTCCTACTATGGAAGTCAATGGGACCCAAAAACTGCCTGGTTTCTGACATACTTCTAAATATCTTCCTTTCTGTTCAGCAGAAGAAAGAAATTCATACAGGTTTGAAACAACATGAGGGTGATTATATGATGACAGAATGTTCATTTTAAAAGTGAACTTCTCCTTTAATTGGAAAGGGTGTAAACAATGTTTTTCATGCTTGTTCCATGAACCATGAACAATTTTTGCACATGCACCTGTGAAACAGTCCTTAAGACACTAACAGTTTACAGGCAGTCGACAATTAAAGTCACAGTTCCAATAACTTACAGTAGGACACCAAAGAGACATTTCTACTGACCAGATAAAGATGCCTTGGGTTTCTGATCACCTGCGTGAACATGCCATAGTCCTTCTGCAGGAGGCATGAGGACTGCAGATGTGAGCAGAGCAATAAACTGCAATGTCCATAATGTAAGACTCCTGAGACAGTGCTACAGGGAGACAGGAATAGCAGCTCATCCTTGTAACCATATGTTTCCCCAGACATGTTCGAGAACTTGCAAGTGCCTTGTTGGAGGAGTGGAGTAACATCTCACAGCGAGAACTGGCAAATGGTAGTCCATGAGGATGAGATGCACTTAAAGCACTAGCTAGATACTGACCCCAACCACCCCTTTTTTTAGACTCATTATTCCATTTCTGTTCGTTAATGTCTGTGAAATGTCAGTTTATGTCTCAGTTCATATTTACACGTTAGTACATTTGCTGAAAAAAAGCAGTTGAAAGTGAGCGGACGTTTCTTACTCCTGAGTCCTGAGTAGTATATATATGCACAGCTTCTTCGCATGCAGCTCTACATAGGCTAGAGCTGTGGATCTCCATGCCCTTCATATACCGACCGCAGAATAGAGTGGTGAAGGTCGTCTGAGATCAGCAGAGGGCCAAGCTCTATCCTGAAAGCCACCATTCTTCTATAGGACAGGCCAGATGATGTCAATAAGACGAGTTTGGATGCCTTCCCGAGAATGCCCATCAACATGCGTTAATGAACGGACTTGTCAGCAAACACCGGAAATGTAATCTCCATGAAGATGCTTCAAAGATGTTCATCGGTGTCGTTTAAGCAATTACACATTACCAGCATTTTGTAATGTATGAACTCCATACATCTCGTTTGTATGAACTCCAAATGTGTTGCAACACATATTAGGCTCCATGTAAGTTATTACAATAACAATTACAACGTGTATTCATGCTATCAAAAAACAAACAAACAATTAGGCCTGTGTCCATTAGTATTATTCAGTGCTTATCTAATTAAACTATTAGATGTGCACTTTCATTTAAAGCATTTTCTTCAATTGAATAACACAATAAAAATCATGCATGAGTTCAGAATCATTATGCTTCATGGGAGCCCGCTTAAATACATATAAATAAAGGTATCGATTGCTAAAGCAAGTAAAAACATTCCAGGGGATTCTTCATTGTTTAATGGTATAAGCTTAAGGTGAAACACCGTCGCCTTTAATTGAATTTCTAACCTAAGCAGGATCTACCCCTTAGCCAATTATAATGCATTAGACAATTATAATGTATTATTCCTGACCTGGTCTGCAATGGCCAGCCATCACTGTGTTGTGTGGTTCACTTTTTAAGAGTTTTGCATGCTGAAGGTTCACCTTTATTATATGGTATTGTGCATTGTATATTGCATATTGAAGGAATGCATTTTGTTATATCGTGTAAAACTGACTGATATGGCTTAGTAACTGTGATTTTTGAAGAAGCCCACTAGTAAATGTCTCCTAAGTGTGACTTACTCAACCTGAATTCAGATTCTGATTAAACAATGCCGAACCTCGTACTTCAACTAATTACGTAAATGGACAGGACCTGTCAAGAGACAATAACTATTCCCTAATAGAATTTGCCCCCAAGTGCAATTTAATTTCCACTGTTGCCCTCTCTTGAGGTCTCTTCATCTCTTTCTGTCTTTCCTTTGCAGGGAAAATGGGGGGAACGGCTTCTGACATTGATGTTCCAGCCTTTATTTACTCTTTACGCGGAACAGAAACCACCAGACTGAGGTAGACAGGTAAAACGCATCTGTCTTTGTCTTAGTATTTGTTTGTATTTGTGAGCCGAAAACTGTAGCTGGACTTCCTGTGTGCTCGAGCGCTGTCCAGCTCGCGGAGTGCTGAAATGAACATGCCACGCGACTGGCGGTAGGTTTGCATGACGCTCTCTGCGACGTGATGTGCTTATTTAAGCGCGCAAACGTTCTTTATTTTCGTATCGTATTTGTTTGACACATTTTTGTGCATGACACTGTTTTAAACGATTTTAAATTAACAAATGGATGAAAACTGACAACAAACACAGCATTTGTCATGTCGGCTAGGGAGACTGAGAAGTATTTGTTTGTTTTCACGCTATATATCTATCTCACACTTTGATATTATATACTTTGATAGTATATGAGATTGGCAACAATTAAAGTCAAATACAAACAGCGCTGCCGGAACATGCCTCACTGACACTAACAGAATGTTGTGCATGAATTCATTGTTTTAATTAACTTGTCATCCCTCATTTCTATTTCAAGTAATGTAATTTCATTCTAAATATATTTTGATTAAAATGTTACATTTTTAATTTAAAACAAGTAGAAACAAGTGTGACACATTTGTCCACTATCCCATTTTGTGTAATATTTATAAAAGTACCGTCTGGTCAATATTCTTTTTTATTTTGTTTAGTTTTTTTTTTTTTAACGTAGATTTAGAAGTTTGTGTAGATTATGTTATATTTCAAATAAATCTGCTGATTTTCAAACTAGACGTAGCCTAATAAAATATTTTGATATTCTCTCTCTCTCTCTCTCTCTCTCTCTCTCTCTCTCTCTCTCTCTCTCTCTCTCTCTCTCTCTCTCTCTCTCTCTCTCTCTCTCTCTCTCTCTCTCTATATATATATATATATATATATATATATATATATATTGTTTTCCAGCACTAGTCTAATCTAAACGCTTTAGGGTTGCTTTATTTGATTATAATGATGTAAAGCGTTACTTAATGATCCTGATTTTATTTTCATGTGAAATCCTGTGAAGAACACCGTTTTGAATAGTAGCTCCAGTTGTAAAGTTCCCATTAATTTGTCCAGATATACACTGAATGGGGGGCTGAAATCTGATCTATTGCTGTTCGCGTGCAGACCTGTATTTTACTAATATGATGGAGCAGCAGCTCGTGGTGTCAGAATGCGGATACTGTGAAATACTGGCAGTAATTAGAGGTGCTCGGGGTCAGCGGGAGTCGCACCCTTTCGCTGAATTATAGTGCACAGGTCTCTCGTTGTTCGGACAGGTGCCCTTTAGTGCATTTTATAGTGACTTAAACTGACTTTGAGATGCAAAATAACTGCGCGCGTGCACCGAGCGGATTTAATCGTGTGGCAAAACATTGGCACTTTAAGAGCATTTGCTCCTCTGTTCTGTTTAAGTAAGACTAAATTCACATTTTCCCTTGACCATCAGCGTAATCGAATAATCTGCATAAATACTCCACCCCATAATCAAAATGAAAATCAAAAGCGTGGCCCGGGATAATTCCCATGTCCACCATTGGCCCATGAAGAGGGAATCTGGTGAAGCTCGAGGGTTTGCCACCATTTAATCAGCTTGATGATCACTTTCATTTAACTAAATTGCACTGGAGCCATTAAGCAAGACTGTGGACGGGGTTGCGTTGTTTAAAACTTGAAATAATCTGACTTTGATGATATCCACGTCTTATTTACATATCTCTGTAACATCCATCTGCCCATGATTTATATAGCCTATAGTTTTGATGTATTTTAGGATAATTAGGGATTGAAATAGCCTACGCTGTGTAAGCTATATAAATGAGAGGATTTTTCTGGATGTTTCTCCAGTCTCAAGTTGAGCGTTTCAGATTGATATTGATTTTATTATTAGTGTTCTGAAATTGGACAGTAACTAGTTTCAACGAGACTGTCCAGTAAACGGAGTAGCGTGGTGTGATGTGGGGAGGTAGGTGGAATTGATAATGCTTTCCAATAGAATACAATAGAATAGAATAGAACAGTGAAACTGATCAGTAAGAATGATTCTTTTTTAAAGCTTCGCCTTTCTTTTAAATAATTACGTTAAAATGTAAGATATTAAAATGTATAAATATTATATAAATAACAAATAATTTTGAATGTGTTGTGAATTTCTATTTAGCAAGAGGAAGCTATAGTTGTATCCACAGAGTTTGTTCTTTCGCCCATCAGCCGTGTATCAGAGCTTCCACAGCACATGTGGCCTAATATTAAAAAAATCTGCCTTGGATGAGGGCGAGAGGAGTGAGGTAAGAGAAGAGAGACGTAAAGACATAAGCTACGTGATTCAGGCTACGTAGAAAAGCAGCGAGACTGACGATGATGAGACTGACTGCTCCATTGTGAAGCTTGTTTTCATGAGCTCGCGAGCGCGCGCACACACACACACGGCGCATTATAGTGTCCATGAGGAGAATTGGAAGTGAAGATTGAGTTCATCTCGCTTGAACCCCGCTCTCTACGGAGGAAGAAAAGCTCGAATGAAATGAGTCCTGTCAGGATAGACTGTGTCGAGACGGCTGATAAACAACGTAAAAGCTCTCTCGAGTTTGTATTTTTAGCAAACGTTTTCCAGGCACTATTGAGTGTTTTTGTCCTATGAACTCGTCAGGTCAACAGGACAAAAACATGAGAGCTAATTTGAGCCATTTAAAGTGCAATTTAATATAGCTGTAATAAAAGACAGAAACTAACTTTTAAATAAAATGTAATGTAATAGCGTGCGCATGGAATGTGCTATATTTTAATTTTATTTTAGCTTACATATTGCCTGCCTTGTTAACATTTTCTCAGAACGTAGAGAGAATAGCCTAATTCATAATTGTAATTCATTATAAGGTCTTTTTTTCGTTTTACAATATATCAGTCAAAATGTGTGCTAGTATCTTTAATTAAAAAACTATATATATCCTATATGACAAGGTAACTTACAGGTATAGGCTACCCAATAATCAGGGTTTAGCCTTTTACTTCTTTTATATTATGAATATTATTTACATTTTAGCTAGGTAATGTCTAATTCCACACATTCCAGAACACCCCCCATTCATGTAGGCTACTCGAGGCGATTGCATATTCATATAGATATCCACTAAATAGCAACCCTGAAATAAAACCACGTTTTAAATATTCACGTAGGTCTAATATTTACGTGACTTGCTTGACTCACCCCTGACAGGTCTCAAAAGGGTTTAAAAACACTTCAGATTCTGACGTTTCTGTAGCGGCCCTGTATTTATCGTCATCACTTCCTTATCGCTTTTTCTACTTACCTGAGAGCGCGAGCCGCACAAGTTCCCGCCTCTCTCGCGCCCGTCCACGCCTCCCATTGGCCCCCCGGGGGAGTGACGTCAGGGCCGCCCCTGCAGTGTGAATGAATCAAGCGGTTTGTGTGACACACAGCGAAAGAACGCACGAGCCCGAACTCACGCGCGAGCGCCCGACTATTTCACGAGGATAACCACAGGAGCGAGGACTGTAAAAGGACACTATCTGGGGAGAACGATTATTTAATGCACCTCTGAGATTCTCAGACCTCCGCGAGCGTGTGCATGTGCGCGTTTTATCAGACTGGATGAAAATGATGCAAAGTGCGGCTGTGTTGCCCGGCGAGAGCGCGGTGAAGGGTCTGCCGGACATCCTCGGAGTGCCACTGCAACGTAAGGGATTTTGCTTCTGCTTATATTGATTAGTTAATCAGAGAATTGGCAGGCCTCCTCCGGGCGTCTGCAGGCCACCACTGTGGAATAACATGTAGCTTTTAATTAAACTCCACTGGGGAATCAGAAGTGAGCCACCGGGACTAACTGGGTGGTACAATTAAATCTGACGACTTTTAAGTGTAAATAGCTTTAATTTAATCATAAATTCTCATTTAACCTCGAGCATTAGATCCCAAATATTATTTTATGATGATAGCTGATATAAACGTTCTTCTTGAATCTGTTCATAACTGAGCTCTGTAACGCTTAAAAATGTGTCTTGTGTAAATGCAATGCTTTATAATTTTACAATACAATAGAAAAATTAAACCCAGCCTGATTGCATATTGGTCAGACAAATTTTAGATCGAACAGAATATATATATATATATATATTGCAACTCTTAATAAGTTGTTGTGGTTGGGGACAGCGGTCCAAAAGCTGCAAGAAACGATACAATGAGACGGATTGAAAAATCATTTAAGCCGATTTCTCTATAATGCAGAGGTTAAATGGAGCAGAGTGCATTTCATGTTATTTGTTTAAATAAAAGATTCAGTACATGAACATTCTATATTAAAAATGACATTTCATATTATCTTCGCGTCTGGTCTTTATCAGTCGCAAATTAATCTGTGTTAGGCCTATATAATCTGATCTAACAATCAAGATGGAGTTTGAATTGGATAAATTGCTGACCTAATTATTCACAGGCGAGCTTCAGAAATGTACAGATGGACCTCATCTTGTTTTATGCAATTATGGTAAAGAAGAGAACGCATCATTTTAGACACTAGATCCGTGCGTAATAAAATAGCCTAATAATGGGCATTTAACTGAGTGAACACAGAAGAAAATGCTGGAAAACGAACCACTTTTTTTTTTTTTTTTTTTTTTTTTGGCCAAAAGAATGGCCAAAGGTTAAGTGTGCGATATATAGGTCTGTCAGTGCAGGCGAATGCCTAATTTCATTAAATGATAGAAGATTAAAAGATACTGCTACTCAGCCTCCCTTGGCGAATAAATGATGGATTAAGTGAGGATTATTTTAAGAATAATCTGTTCTTGCGGTATGGATCTAAATATTATTCTAATGAACAGGGTGCTTTTAAAACAACATATGGGTAATTAAAACAGAAAACAGAAGCCTGCAAGAAAACGAGATTTAAAAGAGAATGCATTGAATGAAAAAAAAATTAAACCAGTAATATCAGAGGAAACGAGTGAGTTAACTGGAATATTTCAGATGCACACGTTGATGTTAAAGAAAGGCCTGCCATGGGCAGCCATCTTTTAATTGAATGGCTAGTCAAATACATCCTTGGAGTAAATGAGCGTTAAAAGCTGAAGGCGGGTGAGTGAGTGAAGCGGCGCCGGGCGGGAGCTGTTCCTTCAGCACCACACGAGGCTTTACTCGCTCCGAACATTCCTACAGAACATTCATGGAAAAATGCTACAGTAAAAACTGAAAATGACCTTACCAGAAACGATCAAATATTTTGTTTACAAAATACAATAGGCCTAGTACTGTAAAATATAGTAAAACCTAAAGTTAAAGTATTGTAATTTACAGTGGGAAAAAATAGCCTGTATATTTAACAATGCATTACACTGTTTTGGAAAAATATTGTGTCAAGTAAAAAGTAGGCATGACGACTGTTAATTTATGGGAAATGGGACTTCTTGGAATTTCCTACATATCCTACGCAAACTATCACATTTGTTTGTATTTTATTTAAAAAGTAATGTTTTTTTAAATGTTACTATTTACTTGTTATGTTATTTAGTTAACGTTTACGGCATTATTTTAGTGTCGTGCGTTACTGATGGTGTTTTCTGTGTATGTGTGTAACACTGTTCTCTGTCAGTGTGACATTATTGGCTACGGTTGCTGTAGAGGTCGATTTTGATGAACTTTGAGACATTTGTCGTGGGTTTAAATGACATAAAGCATTCACGTGATTACGCATTTAAGCACCTGCATGCTGAGATCAAAATTCTTTAATTGATATTATTAAAACTACTATCCTCTTGCGTCGTAATATCAGAATATCCTGCCTTGTTGAATCCATTTCAACAGCACGTGTGAGAACTTGCCGACAGAAGGAATAGAGCATCAAAGGTCAAATATCGATATGAAATGTCATGATATTGTGATTTGAAGAAATGAAACCGAGTATTGTTTGAACGAACGGATTTTCTCTAGCCTACTTTACCAAATAAGATCAGCTGCATTTATTCATTTATACTTTTATGTCCTGTTTGGTTTGAAATGTCAGTGTTTTGTGTTTGTTTTGTTCGATCACTTGTTCTTGAGCATCAGTAATTGAAGTGACAGACTCTCTCTGTTAAAGAATCAATGAAGCAGTTATATGATTTCAATCTCAATGTCCTCATGTCCTCGGCCGTTTTCTTCAGAGATATTGATTATTTACCAACAAATGGACATCTTTCCTCGCCTGTCCACCATTTACCGGTCCCATAGGTTGTCTCGTGGAATGTTCTCTAAATTTGCTGCCACAATGATCTCCAACGTAGTATGTTAATCACTTATAGGGCTAATATATATATATATATATATATATATATATATATATATATATATATATATATATATATATATATATATATATATATATATATATATATATATATTAACTAGTTATTAATATTAACTAGTATTTGTTTAATCAATTTATTTAGGCTTCAAGTCGTATTTATTATAGCAATTCCATTAGAATTATTTTTAGAAGTAGCCTATAGCTTATTAGCCTATATAGGTTATTATTGTAATTTTCAACGCGTTTTTATTGATTTGTACGTGTATGTTCAAAAATAGTAAATATTAATTACATTTTTAAAAATCAATAGGTTTTAACAGTATTTTCCCCACCATGTTATTATTTTATATTATTTTTCACAAAAGAAGGTTATAATTTTCTTAATAATGCAATCGAACAAGGTATATGCTTGGTGTCAAAACGACTTGATTTCACATAGATCTACCAATTCTAAATCTTTTTTTTATGTCACTTCATATAATAACTTCAATTATTACGATCATTATTATATATCATCATATATAGATCATTACAGATCAGTTGCGTTTTTAATTATATGAATATACATAAAGTATGAACCATATTCACGTCATTTCTACTTATTTGAAAGTGCAATAACTAACGACCTTTCCACCATTATATAATGTAAGCATGTTTTTTAATGACTTAAAATTAAACTTTTTTTAAATTACCATTAAGTGTTACCCTTTTTTTTATTTTATTTTTTATTTTTTTTATAGTGTTAAAAAAACGTCAACATTTCTGTATGCATATTTGACCCTCGTGTGTCGTGTGTGTTCCTCCAGAGATCCCCCAGTGCGCAGGCTGCAGTCAACACATCCTGGATAAGTTTATTCTGAAGGTGCTGGATCGTCACTGGCACTCCAAATGCCTCAAGTGCGCCGACTGTCACGCGCTCCTGGCAGACAAGTGTTTCTCTCGCGCTGGGAATGTCTACTGCAAAGAGGATTTCTTTAAGTGAGTCTATCTATCTATCTATCTATCTATCTATTTATCTATCTATCTATCAAAATATGATAAATAGACATCAAATAACCTTACAAATAATAGTCCACCTTTATTTATCCAAGTAATAAATCAGGCCTCTGTACATCATTATATATCATGTGATTATATATGATGAGATATGTTATTTATTTAATTTCTGTTGTTTCAGTCACTATATTGGCTGCATTCATTATCAAGGACTGGAAATGACAGTACCAACTGCTTCAAGTTAGACTGTCGGCCAACAGTTTTGTCATATCTCTTTACATCAGATCCTTTGGTGCAGTTTGGCACTGGTGTGTGTGAGTGTGTGTCGGTGTGCTTCTATGTTCAAGTAAAGGCTGGCACATAGATTCTCTGTCATTGTTAATAAAGTGCTGTGTTTCATTTTTCTTGTGTCAGGTTAGGAAGCACAGTGTGCTGGAACTCAGCTGCAAAGACTGCGTGTTCCCAAATTCAATTCCCAATGCTATATTAGAACTTAAGAAAGCAAGTTAGCATTTTTTACTCTACATCCTCTGTTCCCTTCCTTTTCTTTCCTCTTTTCTTCTGGTTTGCGATTGGATTTCCCCCCCCTTGGCTTTAAGGAAGGAAATTAAGTTTGACTTTTATCCAAAACAGGATCAGTAGTGGCTTTTACCAAATCATGTTTGAGAGGTTTTAATGTCACAGGCTTGAATGAGACCTAAAACGCTAGCAAGACTCAGAGTGGAGGCTAACTTTATTAGCAAGCCCGTGGGGACAAAAGGAGGGATTTTAATGTTAAGACCGGCGTGGTGCTGAGGAGGACGGAGAGGGGGGGATGGAGGAGGAAATGCTGGCGGTTCACAGGCGAGGGGGGCGTGCGGGGGGCGAGCCTTCCCGTTAATGTTGCAAAAACTTCACCTTGGTTAAGTAAAAGGAGGGTTTATTTAGCAGTATTCACACTGTGATTTACAGCCTATTCTGACTCAGTGCTTTATGAGCCGTTCTGTGCGTGTGTTTAAAGTGGCCTCTCTCTCTCTCTCTCTCTCTCTCTCTCTCTCTCTCTCTCCTGTGAATCTCACTGCCTCTGCTACATTGATCAAGACCATTTGTCAACTCCAGGGACATGACCAGCACAAACAAAGATGCTCGCTATAGTATTCTGAGCGTTTGTAACTTTGCAGTTATTACTTATACAAATAGCCACAGTTAAAAAATTGAAGAAGAATACAAGATGTAATGATCCTTACATTATAAAATGTATTTCGGTAACACTTTATAATAAGGTTTCATTTGTCAATATTAGTTACCTATTAGTTAACATGAATGCCAGCATTTAATGATCTCATTAATTCAGCATTTAATAAAATATTTTGGTAACACTTTACAACAAGATTCATTAGTTAACATTAGTTTAGTTAACATGAGCTTAGAATGAACAATACTTCTCCAGCATTTATTAATCTTAGTTAATATTAATTTCAACATTTACTAATACATTGTATTTGTTAACATATGTTAATGCACTGTGAACTAACATGAACACACAATGAACAGCTGTATTGTTTATTAACATTAGCAAAGATTAACTAATACAGTAACAAATGTATTGATCATTGTAAGTTCATGTTAGTTAATACATTAACTAATGTTAACTAATGAACCACATTATAAAATGTTACCAATATTTTTAAAATCAAAAGTTAATGTTTTTTAATTGTTTAGAACTAAGCATATTGTACAAACAAGAGTACATACAGTATAACCAGGATTATATATAAAACATTGCACCTCTTAAACAACTGCATAGTTTATATTGATTTCAAGCTTTAGATATTCTTAAATGCATTTTAATGTCAGTTTTAAATTCTTCAAATACAGGATTTTTTCAAATCAACAATCATTACTTAAAATGACTTAACTGATGCATGCAAATCTATTTTTGTACTTAAAAACAATAATATATAATCATGCCCATTGCTTTTATCTCATCAAAATAGTGTATTCTGAGTTTTGCTTTCCAGTTGGTTTGTTTTCTTTGGGAACCAAATCATAACATCTGTGCAACATTCTTTTTAGGTATTATTTTATAACTAAAAACTAAAGGCACTAATATAACCAAAAACTGCTGGGAAAATTCACAATAAAATATAAACAGGATAGGCATATAGGATTATGGGAAGAGTTTGGTTTGGATGTCACATCACATCTTGAATGGTTAAAAATGACTGAAATTGAGAAATGAGGGTTAATGCACTGTGAACAAACAAAACAATGAACAATTGTATTTTTATGAACTAACATGAACAAAGATAATAAATAATGTAAAACATATACATCTTTGTTAGTTTATGTTAACTAATGTTAACAAATGAGTAGGGGTGTAACAATATATTGTAATACAAAAATGCAACAATATGTATTGTGGATAGTTCACCCAAAATAAAAATTGACAGAGTTTTAGTGTCAGTACTACATTAACTACTATATATAATGTTGAATATAATAATAATAATGCAATGGGGGAATATATGTGGGTCCTAATAAAGCAAAATGTCTTATGTTACCAGTAAAAAGTGGCCTACATTATATCTAGTCAGTGACAGAGTGCAAGCAAGTTTTCGGCTTCAGAATCATGAATATTTTTATTCTGGTGTCACCATTGTCCTGTGCATTGGGTTACCAAGCCTATTCATGTACACATACAATGTAATACCAAATTAGCATTTTAATCAACAGTACCCACTCTCAGAAAAAAGGTACAAAAGCTGTCACTGGGACAGTACCCTTCAAAAGGGTTCTAATATGTACCATTTAGGTACTAATATGTACACTTTTGGAACTAATATGTACACTTTTGGAACTAATATGTACACTTTTGGTACCAATATGTACCTTTGAGGGACCAATATGGACTCTTTAGGTACAAAGGTGTACCTTTTGAAAAGGTACCGCCACAGTGACAGCTTTTGTACCTTTTTTTCTGAGAGTGTAAATTTTTTGTTAACCTTTTATCATATGTCTTGTAATATCGCAATAATATCGTATCGTGAGTTCAGTATCGTGATATGTACCGAATCGTGACATGAGGGGTATCGTTACACCCCTACAAATGAGACTTTATTGTAAAGTGTTGCATTGTGTGTGTACTTTCAGGCGTTTCGGGACAAAATGTGCATCGTGCCAGCAGGGGATTCCCCCGACGCAGGTGGTCCGGAAAGCTCAGGACTTCGTGTACCACCTTCACTGCTTCGCCTGTGTAATGTGCAGCAGACAGCTGGCCACTGGGGACGAGTTCTACCTCATGGAGGACGGGAGGCTCGTGTGCAAGGAGGACTACGAAACAGCCAAACAAAATGGTGAGCTCTTGTCTTCAGATCAGTGTAAATCATGCCTTCTTGAACCATCAGTTGGTCGCTGCTGTTAAAATACATCATTTTTTAAAAATGAATATGCTTGAGTTAAAGGATAAGATGACTATATCAGAATTTCAGAAATACGCTCAGTAAATGATTAACACAATGACAAGATAGATATAGAATAGATAGAAATAAAGTGCTAATCTTTTTAAAAATCATAAATGTTTTAAATGTTTTAAACTAAGCAAGGCAAACCAAATAACACTACAAAACATCACAGAACTGTGACATTATGTCACTTCCTGGAGGACAATTATCATGTGTGACTGTATATACCACAACATTTATTTCCATCAAGAGGAGCATCCATTTTTGGTCAAGATCTTGCATTGACAATGCAAGAGTCCAACACTCTGTAAAGTCTCCTCCAGCACATCCCAAACACTTTCAATGAATTTAAGGTCTGGACTCAGAGATTAAACATGAATCTTAAAATGTATGTATGAGATTACTTTACATACATTTATTTCAAATAAAATAAAAATACAATATTAAATACATAATTCATATACATTATTATAACATGTTATTATTTATATACATGAGTTATGTCCATTACTACAGATCCATCAGAATTGTAGGTAGTTGCTGAACTGGCTATGAACTGGATATGCTTTTATGTGGCTGCGGTATATACAGTATTTTTTGCCTCGGGCTCGGCCGACGTCACAGGGTTGGAAATTGTCTCAATTGGAAATCATTCTGACAGCAAAGTTCAGGAGTGGAGATGGTGTAATTAACTTCTTCTTTTACAATCATAGAGAGACACTGAGAGATCAGAAGAGGCAACAGGATGGTAGTAAGGAGACAAAATCACCATTAACTACAGTCTAGTAGGGTCTCAGTGTCTGGCATATTAAGTCTATCTGTGATCTGACCTCTCATGGATCTGCCTCTGAAAGCCCCTCACGCTGTATTTATGGAGATTTCTGTGGGCTGTTGATTGATTATATTAAGTGATGCAATGCACTTTTACGGTAGGGCCCCAATAACTCGCACTGGCATGCCATTCTCCGTGGAGATTTATTCCCTTTTCCGCCACAGTGTGACAGTTTCAGGGGAGTATCGACTGGCCATGTGTGAGCACTTCCACTCAAAGCATCCCACAAACTCTTCTTTCCCTGTACCCCACAGTAGATGAGCTACTGACGTTTTGCCTGATGATTAACTTCTTTGAGTTCAGCTGTATTCATGTCGATTTCAAAATAATCTTTACACATGTTTTCATTGCGACAATTATTTCAGTGCAGTTTAATGTTGGTTCATTTAGTAAAAATATCAAAATAACAAAAAACATCATATAATTTAGAACTTCTTCTAAACTTCTTCTTTACAGTTTTATTGTTTAATGGATATGTGGATATGGTAAAGACATTTATAATTTTTTCAATAAAAAAGATTTCTATTTGAAATAAATCAAGGAATCCTTAATAAAATGATCACGGTTTACGCAAAAAAAAAAATATTAAGCAGCACAGCTGTTTTCAACATTGATAATAATAATAATAAGAAATGTTTCTTGAGCATCAAATCAGCATATTAGAATGATTTCTGAAGGATCATGTGACTCTGTAGACTGGTATAATGATGCTGAAAAATTGAAATTCAGCTTTGACGTCACAGGGATGTCATTATATATTCAAATAGAAAATAGTTATTTTAAATTGTAATAATATTTCACAATATTAGTTTGTTTTTTGATTAAATAAGTGCAGCTTTGGTAAGCAAAAGAGAGGTTTTTTTTACATTCAAAAAACTTAACCTCAAACTTTTGAACAGTGCTATATATATATATATATATATATATATATATATATATATATATATTATGTGCAATTTTGTCCATGTTAAAATTAGGGGTGTAACAATATATCGTGTCACAATATATCGCAATACAAAAATGCAACAATATGTATCGTGGATAGTGACAGTACGTATCATGGATAGTTCACCTAAAATAAAAATTACCCTGTGAGAAAAAATTTCAGTTTTCAGAGTCAGTACTACATTAAACTACAATATATTATGTTGAATATAATGTATAATAATGGGGGAATATTAGTGGGTCCTGATAATGCCAAATGTCCTACATTATTATAAATATATCTAGCCAGTGACAGAGTGCAAGCATATTCGTCTAAAATAATCCTGTATTTTCAGGTTCAGAATCATGAATATTTTTATTCTGGTGTCACCATTGTCCAAGCCTGTTCATTTACACCCACAATGTTATATCAAATTTAGCATTTAATCAACAGTACATTTTTTCTTAACCTTTTATCATATGTCTGGGAGTATCACAATAATATCGTATCGTGAGTTCAGTATCGTGATTTGTATCGAATCGTGAAATTAGGGTATCGTTACACCCCTAGTTAAAATACTTTCTACTAGAAGTGACACACTTTTAACATATTTTTAAAATTGGTGTGTTACAGATGATTCAGAGACAGGAGCAAAACGTCCACGGACCACCATTACAGCCAAACAGCTGGAGACACTCAAAAGCGCCTACAAGAACTCGCCTAAGCCAGCACGACATGTGCGCGAGCAGCTGTCCTCAGAAACAGGCCTGGACATGAGAGTGGTGCAGGTGAGACCAGGACTCAGGACAACCTTTCAAATAAGGCTTCAAAGTGTGGCTGTCTGAGTCCTGACTGAGGCTTTTTGGTCCACAGGTGTGGTTTCAAAACAGACGAGCAAAAGAGAAACGGCTGAAGAAAGACGCTGGTCGGCACCGCTGGGGTCAGTTCTACAAAAGTGTCAAACGCAACCGAGGGTCCAGCAAGACGGAGAAGGAGAGCTCAGCCGATGACGCAGGACTCAGCGATAGTGAGCTTAGTTTCAGAGGTGAGACTATTTACATCTCCCGTGATGCCTCTTTCTCTTTGTATTCTTTTCAAAAACATTTTTATTTCCCTTCTTAATTCCCCTTTTCCTTTTATTTTTAAAATATGCCACTTGATGGAATATTCAAATGAGGTTTTTGGTTCTGCGACGTGTTTTTTTTATGATTATTTCATTTTTGTCCGCCAGTTTTGAGAACTCATAAAAGTCTCGAGCAGGTTTCAAAGGGAGGCTGTGTTTACGAGAAATGAAAGCAGCGATGCACAAACTCTATAAAATTGGTGAAGCTTTTAGTCAATTAGAGAGGAAGCACACAGGGCCTTTGTTGTTATTGAAAGAACAGAGACTGGATAGCGCTCCTGTGCGTACAGAGAGTAAATCACAAATGCTCACCGCGTCTCAGATACTTCCAGAAGCATGTAATCTCCTTTTTAAATGGGATATTTATGAGGTCTTTCTCATAACTGCAATTCTTCTTCTATGTGTAAGAGTTTCAATACACTACCGTTCAAAAGCTTAGGTTCAGTAAGATGCCTTCATCTTCATCAAATTAGATGAAAAATACTGTAATATTGTGAAACTGTTTTCTATTTTTAATATATTTGGTAACACTTTACAATAAGGATTCATTTGTTTTAATGTATTAACTAACATGAACTAACCAACAATTTGTTAATCATTGTTAACGTTAGTTATATAAACGGTATATAAAATACAGCTGTTCATTGTTGGTCATGTTAGTTCACAGCGCATTAACTAATGTTAACAAATACAGCCTTTGATTTTAATAATTAACTAATGAAACCTTATTGTAAAGTGTTACCATATATTTTAAAATGTAATTTATTCCTATGATGGCAAAGCTGAATGCAGGATTCTTTAAATAGAAAGTTCAGAACAGCAGTTATTTGAAATGGAAATCTTTTGTAACATTATAAATGTCTTTGCTGTCACTTTAGATCAATCTAAAGAGATATTCACCTAAAAATAAAAAATGTGTCATCATTTACTCACCTTCGTGTTGTTCCAAATCTAAATGAGTTTGTTTCTTCTGTTGAACACAAAAGAAGATATATTAAAGAATGTTGTTAACCAGACAGTTGACACCCATTGACTTCCATAGTATTTTTCTACTTCCTACTATGCAAGTCAATGGCTACCATCAACTGTCTGGTTACCAATATTCTTTAAAATATCTTCTTTTGTGTTCAACAGAAGAAAGAAACTCATTCAGGTTTGGAACAACTTTAGGGTACCCTTACTGAATAAAAGTTTTCATTTCTTCTGACCCCAAACTTTTGAATAATATTGAAGGTCTATTTTGCGAGAACAATCTTAAAAGTGATGTTGTGTGCCCTCTCTAACAGAAGACCAGATCCTGTCAGACCTGGGTCACGCCAACAGCTTGTACGGAAGCATCGGAGACGTCTCGAACGGCAACATGCTCAACGGGAGCTTCTCCCTGGAGGGGGGCGGGCAGCCTTACCATGACCTGCGGGCAGGAAGTCCCTACGGCCTGCCACAGTCGCCCTCGTCCATCACTTCCCTCCCTGGCCACACCCCGCTGCTCAACAACTTAGGCTTCAGCATGGACGGCATCATGGGTCAGGGCGGTCAGCCCAATGTAGGTCAAGCTCTGAGAGCAATGGCTGGAGGACCCACCTCTGACCTCTCGACAGGAAGTAGCACGGGCTACCCAGACTTCCCCACCAGCCCTGCCTCATGGCTCGATGAAATGGACCACTCCCAGTTCTGAGGTCAAATGTCAAAATGGAAAGTGCGGTACTACGAACAAAGACGTTTGAAGATTTTATAGACATCTTTCCCAGAACTGTGGCGAAATGTTTATGTGGCAAGGGTGTTTGGCAGGCCTAAAATGGCAGCTACTTCAACCTTGCTGAATGGCGTGCTGATACGAGCAACCCGTCGTGGAATGTCTGCGCTGTATCATAATTTTGTAACTCGTATTTTTTCATCGTTCTCAAAACTGGATTGGACGAGTTCCAGCATGAAATGGCGTGCGGCTGAGAATGGCGTTCAAACCCCAGACCACCCTGGAAAAACAATCACGATCCACCACTTTCTGAGAACAAGAGGGCCCATGCATGTTTCCGAATGAGGAAGAGAACCGCCCACGTTCAAAATGGCGACGCACTTTATGTTCCTCCTCGACTGCACACGGCAGGCTGAATACGGTAAAGAGAGGAGTGCACCGAGCAAGGAGAGATATTTAAACAAGTGGCACAAGTGTATCTTTCCTACTTACAAGGGTTTGGGATTTTAATAGTTGAAACTTTCTAAACGGCTCTACTAGAGGTGGCCCTTCACATTAGGTCTGAAGAATAGATAAAGATTATTTTTTAATAAGGACGAATCCGCATGCACTGCTCTGAATTTTCAAAAAATCTCTGTGTCAATGGTCCCTGTCTGTTCAACACTTTTCCGTTAAATTCAGGCATCCTGGATAAGCAATGAAACAAAACAAGCTGGGTAAAAGTTTAAAATAAAAGTTCATATTTATTTCCGTCACTATTTAATATACAAGGTTGGTATAACCATCAAAATACTTTGTTTTTCCATTGCTATTCTTAGTTATTGCTCCATGAGCAAAAATAAATATATCATACATGCATTAGAATGTAATTTATTTCAGAGCAGATGACAGCAGTGGATTTTTTTTTTTTTTTATCAGAATATGTGATTGGGCCATTACACAGACACAAATATGGCCTGACCAATTATTATCAAGCAAAAAATGTGAAAGGGAAAATTTCTTATTTAACACATTTAGCAACAACTATGAGGATTTTGTGTTATTTATTCCTGTTATGGGTACCAATGTCAGTATTATGAAGAGTTGGATTATGGGAAAGAGTATGTGTTGATGTAAAACTATAAAACTGGTGACACAATTGTAAACACGAGGAAAATAATTTCAATTTTGTTATTGCAAAATTTGGACTCACATAATGGTGACTGAGTAAAGATGACGCTGCTGAAAGAGTGAACATAAGCTAACAAAAAGCAACATGAAAAAAAGAAAAGAAAAATATCCATTCAGAAATGTTTTTTTTTTTTTTTAGTCTTAATGGCTGTAAATTTTGTAAAGTCTCAAAAGGTGTCGACAGTCTTGTCTCATGAGCATTATTTATTGCTATGGATCTTTGAAAAAAAGAGCACTGAATTTAGTCCTATATGCCTTCTGTCCAATGGTATGAGTTGTGTACAGTCAAATCTATATGGAGAAATAAAGCCGAATTGTCTTTGGGTTACTGCGATGGTTCTTTTCTTTTTCTTTTCTCACACCCTTTTATTCATAACGATTATAAAGTTATACACAGCTATAACAGTTGTTTTTCATAGTAAATAAATTATTTGATTCTCATTCAAATAAACAAATACATTGCACTTAAAAAAAAGCACACACACACACACACACACACACAAACATGTGGAACTTTCAGACGCAAATCTGTTCGCCGGCTCCACAAGCTCATCCTTCTGCTTCCACAGACTGTAGCAGATTGCTGTTTAGTCAAACCTTCCCTAATCCCCTAAAAGGTTACCTAATTGTAAACTGCTCCGTGAAATGAGGACAAGCAGGCTGCCTGATGTTCTCAACGGCCAGAAAACACAACTGTGGGGAAAATAACCACATTCAAAAGACTTTCTCAGTCGCGTGGATTGGATTGGATCTGATATGAACAAAATAGAAATATATTATAGGCAATGCTATGACAGCATATGCTATTTCAACTTTTTTGCGTCCCAAAACCACGTCCTAAACTATATCCGCTTCATAAAAACGTATGAAGAAGGCCAAATTGTCTCTAAAACAGTAGTTAATATCGTTTGATTGTGTTTTCAGCTTGCGTTTAGCTGGAAACAGTATCGATTTTCTGGTATTTTGAAAGCAATATTTATGGAATAAACCTGAAAAGAAGGACTTTAATAGCAAATCTGGAGCTCTTTGCAAGGAAACACGCCACAAACCAGCTGATTTCACTCAGCCATTGATTGGAGCTGCCGCGGCCATTAATGTACAGCCTTTAATAGTTCAGTCTTACAAAGATAAACAGCGACAAAGACAGTTGGGATAATTTACACGCCACTTACAGCACTAGTATACATATAAATCTGAGCAAATTCCTGCACTGTTGCTTTTGCAAAGATGACAAACACAAGCGCAAATGCCATTATCATCGATCTGCGAGCTTTTATTACGAACTTCCTGAAGCCAACGATTCACCAGCCTCCCGGGTGAGAAGGAATAAATTAACATGCAAATAGTTATTCAGCCTAAATTTAATCTGGGCAGCATATACGGGGTATTTTTCTGTGTCTGATGGCATTCAGTGACATGAGTTGGCATTTTAATTCAACAGCCATACAAATAAAGAAAGGTCATTTTGCACGGACAAACGGTAACATAGTATAACTGTAGAGGTGTAGCCTAATGGGCAGTACTTTCATTTGCATTTGCTGTAATATGGAAGCCAGCTCTTGAGTTGATGGCCTATACGCACTAGAATGGCCTCTACCTTTGATTGACTTGAACTCATGTTTATTACTCGGCTCTCTCTGAAAGAGCCTATTGATTCTGATAGGTCAAACGGACCATCCAGCGGTCTGAAATTTGACGATTTACTCACAGCAAAGTTTTTTTTTTGTTCTTTGTTTAGTGATCAAAATAATTTTGAAATACCTTTGCAGCGATAAACTGTTTTAGCGAACATCCCGGCACCGCTTACGCTGCTGAGTGTTACGTTTAGATGAATTATGTAAATATGTGTTGCTCTCTTTCCTCTCAATAACAAAATAAACACACAACAAAAATAAAAACATTGAGAAAACATCAGTTAAGAAAGCATCTGGTAATAGCGATATGGATGTTTGCAAGAGCTCTGCAATTCGACACTCCAAATCACTTCACGTTTATTTATATAGCACTTTATACAATAAAATACTTTAAATCAATACATTTAATAATCTATCAGACGCTTTTATCCAAAGCGACTTACAAACGAGGAGAACAATAAAAGCAATCAAACCAACTATAGGGCAACGATATGTAAGTGCTGTGATTATTCCCTATTAAGCAGGTCATTCCACCAGCGTGGACCAGTCAAGGTAAAGGTCAGTGAAAGTAATGTTGTGCCTCTTTGTGATGGCACCACAAGGCGCCGTTTACTTGCAGAATGCAAGGTTCTAGAGAGCACATGAGTCTGAAGTAGTGAGTTTAGGTACAGAGGTGCAGAACCAGTAGTTGTTCTTTAGGAAAACGGTGCAAGCAGCAATTGGCAACCAGTTGGGTTAGCTGAGATCACAAGCAGTTCTGTCTTTGCAAGGTTGAGTTGAAAGTGGTGGTCCTTCATCCCGCAAGAAATGTCTTTCAGGCAGGCTGAGATGTGAGCAGCTACCGTCGGATCATCTGGCTGCAATGAGAGGTAGTGTTGTGTGCCATCAGCGTGGCAGTGATGGGAAAACCATTTTTATGAATGACAGATTATTAGTGATGATAACATGTTGATGGAGAAGAGAAGTGGTCCAAGGACTGAGCCCTGAGGCACCCCAGAAGCTAGTGTTACGACTTAGATACCTCACCCCACCCCCCTCCACGACACCCTCAAGTAAGACTTGAGCCATTAGAGTGTGGTTTCTGAGATGCCCTTCGTCACGAGGGTTGACATGAGGATCTGGTGGTTAACTGTGCCAAAAACAGCAGACAATGAGATCCAGCAAGATGAGTACTGATGATTTGAAACTGCTCGTCTTCAATAACCGAGAGCAAGGCAATCTCAGTTGAGTGGCCACTTTTGAAACCAGACTGGTTATCCAGGAGGTTGTTCTTTGCAAAAAAAGGTAGATACTTGAACATGAAAAAAAAAAGTGTCCAAGTTGCCTTCAATTAGAATTACACTTCAATTTCTAGTATAAAGCAGCTCTCCAGTGTTGGTTTTCACTTGCGGACTTCTGACCTCGACAGACTCAACAGAGGATATGAACTGGAGAAGATGTGTAAATTATTATTATTATTATTATTTTTTGTATTGTGATTTTTTTTTTCTTTTTAAAGCTTTTACGTGTCTTAAAAAAGTGGTTGCTAATAAGTCTCTAAATGGGAGGTTGTTGGGGACAATAAAAGCCACAACTAATCTACTTACTAGTCCGCTTTCACAGCCTCTTTGTTTATAATCTCGCTCTTACAAACTAAAATGCTTTTAAATAAAAAATGAAAGAGTTGTTGGATTAGTGATGGCAACATTAGTGTAGTTCATTTATACTTTTAGCTTTTTACCTTTGGCAATTGTTTTTAGACTTTAAAAGCCATTAAAGTTTCTGAAGATTATCATGCACAGAACATTTAAGAATCATAAACATTTGCTGGTCACATAGCTTATTTTCTGCAATAATCCAGGTTTTTGTTGAGGGAACCAGGGTGATGCTAACTTCCAGGTTGACCTACAAAAATCTGTCATCTCTGCAGCACTTTATTTGGGTAACTGTCTGAAACCGGCACTACTTATATGTCTATTGTATCACCCTGCCGATTTGCGCGGTCTCGTTTCATACAATTGCAATTGGCACCATTTTCAGTATTATAAAGTTGTAATATTACTTTAATATTGCTGGAGTCTTTGTCTGACTTTGGCTGACTGTACTGTATCCCTTACATATAGCACACCGAGCACCAATATTTTAACTACAAATTATCGTTTTTGAGATATTAGTGGGATATTTTTCAATATATTTTGCTGGCTGGCAAATTCTAAGCAAGGCTGGAGTAAAGCATTGCATTAAGAGTAGTCCAGTACGTGCCATTCCATTTAAGCTGGACAAGCAGCTGAATAGCCGGAGAAAGAGATAGACAAAAAGAGAGAAAGTGAAAGGGACAGTGAGAGAGAGAGAGAGAAAGAGTGAGAGTAACAAACCTCCACCATCTGGCACTAATGGTGTTAGGGAAGCATCCAGAGAGGCGACTTGTAAAAATGCATAAACGTTAAGTAAAGAAAGCTGAGCAATATGGGACATGATTTTAGAGGAGTCCATGTCAAAAGTGAAGAGCTCAGTGGGAAATTGAGGCACATAATGGAAACATAATGGGCTTAGTGTCACTGTCGTGCAGACAAGCCCACGGAGGATGCCGTCAGCGGCATTGACCCTCCCCCAACTCCAGCGGATTTATGGAAATTACCGGAATAAGGGACAAACAGCCTTTACAAACAAACCAATACCATAATTCCTGCCTGTCTGTGGAATAACTAAAGTGACTGGCAGAGGATCTAGCTCTCGAGGAGGGATGCAGCTCTGCAGGCCCAAACCCAGCCTAATGTTTTTCACTCCTCCATTGAGCCCCCTTTTTATTTAATAAGTCATAGGACGATTTAAGGTGTATTCATATAAGCGCTATTTTTGCACAATTTCCTCACTTTTAAAACAAGCATCATTCTGTTGGTCAACATGGAATAATCACGTGACCAAACTGAAAATGAGGGGAATCTGCATTGGAGACATTTTTCGACCTCACGTGGAACACACTGCAAAATTTAACAGAATAGCAAATATGACTGCACAATTGGAGACAGGATCATCCCATTGTTTTAGATAGCTTTGAGTAAAACAAAGTTTAAGGATTCCTATTTGTTGGTTGTTTGGAAAATGTTCAAAAATACTAAGTCACCCAGTATATTTGTGTTCTTAAAGCATAAAGATTCAAATAGCCCAAAATTCAATGATAAAAACATGAAGACATTGATCAGAGGTACTTCATGCTATTAACTCTCCAGAGACCTAAAACTAATATAGTATATAATCGTGGTACATTTAATATTGGATCCAATGAGAATCAAAAATAGGTTCTACAATCCATCAATTCAGGTAGCTTATCAATTCTTGTGCTTATCAATAGAGATGCACCGATTACAATTTTCTGGGCCGATTCCGATTTCTCATTAAGTTTGACCTGCCGATACCGATTTTAGCCGATTCCGATTTCATTTTTTCTAACCACTTTACAGCACACACAAATATTTATTTTATATATTTTCTGTAATAGAACATTTAACAATTTGCATAGTACATATTTTTTTGAACAGATAAACGCTATAAAATAGAACTATATAAATTACTCCAGGTGTGGGTAATTCAAACATCTAAAGTGCAGTGTTATGGAAGAACAATTTCCTTTTCACATTCAATATCCAATATTTTTTATTTATAAATGTATTTAGCAAACTAAACGTCTGTATGAAAACAGGGAATGGCAATAAAATAAATAGCCTTGCAGTATAAAGATATTTCTCAAAGCACTCACACACAGGCCTATTGCAATCACTTGTACAAACTGAATAATAAAACAAGTTTAAATGGGTACATTTTCTATAAATATAGTCTTCGTTTTCTTTTCTGACATAGCCTTTTCCAGTTCTTGTTAAAACACGCAAATTCTGTGCATTTTGGGCGCTTTTTTGTGAAACCCTATTTAGGCTATTTTATCCATCAAAAGTGCTTTCCCTTTAATTGAGCGTGAGCAGTGCAGCAAATAGACTGGGCGCCGAAACACGCGCTTCACTGCTCGCGACGCTCCTGCTTGACGATCACGCGCTGCTCCCGCTCCCGTTGTGGAAGCACTCATCGATTAACATGCACGCTGAAAAAAAATACGCACTTGCGGTCTGAACGGACGTAATTAACGAGGTTTCCTACATGCGTGTTCCGTGTGCACGTGTGATTCTGATGTTGCGCGATGTTAATCATGTGGCGCCCGAGCGCATTTGACCGGCACAAAATCGGCATTTGTCAGACTGACCGGCCGGTCGCCGGTCACGGCCGATCACGTAAAAATCGGCCAATTCCGGTCACCAGCCGATCAATCGGTGCATCCCTACTAAGCTGTATGCCTCAATGCAAGGGCGTAGATTTGGTTTGAACATTGGGGGGGTTGAAGTTTGGGTTCTGCATTTTTTTCATGTGATCATGGTATACATATTGAGGGGGTTGTAATGCATAGATTTAAATATTGGGGGGGTTATCTCCCCCCTAACCCCCCCACAAATTACGCCCCTGCCTCAATGCCAAATTTCTGTCATTGAATATAATATACAGCATATTGCTTGACATCTTCCATGATTCTGAAGCATGTTGTTCATTTTATTGTCAAACTTGCTGTATATTGCAGTTGAAAATCACTGACCTAAAAATTGTAATGACTTCCTAAAGAAATGTTTGTGGATTCTGGTAATGCTGTAATTAAAGAACAGAGCATATGGCAGAAAAAGGAGACACCATGTTAAGGAGATTCCATGTTTTTAATAGTAACAACAGTAACACATTCATTGGAATGTACCATTCTAGGACAGGGAGGACAGGTTTGTCTGAACTTAACTGTTTGAAAGTATAACACCGGTGCTCCGCAGCCAAATGGAATGAATGCTGAACCGATCGAGTTCATTTCGGGAACGAAACTGTTGGTTTGACAGCATGTACCATCTGGATAAGGAGCACAGTTTGTATAAACTTTTAACAGGATGGTGATCATGTGGTTTGGGTTTGATTTTTGGGTTTAGAGTGAGATTTAGCCTTTAGGAGCAGTATACTGGCGCAGGAGAGAGGAGATGGCACTAGACTCTGTCACCTCCTCTGGAAGGGAGCCTTCTTGATCTTTGATTGACGGGTCAGCTCCGGCCTTCAGGAGTAACTCGACGATTTCTGCAAACTCACAAGCTGAGGCTAGAGAGAGAAGGAACACAAGAAAGAAACATTCAAATACTGTTGGGTTTATTTGTATTGTGTGCAAGGGAGTCAGTCACACACATACTACTAGAGCAGCACTTTATACCCGGTATACACTGTACGATTATTCTTCTATTCTAACTTGTGTCGTAGCCTACGATTCAATAGGTGTCATCATCGTCCAGTCTACATACATGTCGTACCCAAGTTTATTAGATCCATGTCATACAGTGTGATTTGTAATGATCTTATAGGATTGCCGAAATCACACAGTCTGTAGCAGGAATTAGAGACAAGTGTTTATACCTTTACCTTCAAATTATATGCCTTTTATTCTAATAAAATTATTTTTTTTTCTTTAACTGCAAATTAATTTTTTGAACTGCTGAACTGATGAAATTATGCTGAGCAGATATGATAATAAATTAGCCAATATAATAACAATATAATAGCCAATTTTTTTAATGAAAGATCAAAAGGATAAACGATGCAGATTTATTTTTTACAGCCATTTTTGATCATATTTACCAGGAGTATGATTAATTCTGAGCACGACTGTATATGTATATGTATATATATATATAGAGAGAGAGAGAGAGAGAGAGAGAGAGAGAGAGAGAGAGAGAGAGAGAGAGAGAGAGAGAGAGAGAGAGAGAGAGAGAGAGAGAGAGAGAGAGAGAGAGAGAGAGAGAGAGAGAGAGAGAGAGAGAGAGAGAGAGAGAGAGAGAGAGAGAGAGAGAGAGAGAATTTTTTTATTGTTAAAATTGTCTTTCATTTTAACCATTTAAATTAAATTGAACCACATCACTAAAAATCTAACATTATTATAGTTAACTGAAGTTACTATAGTAACTTAACTTTTCATTTAGTTTAACTTAATATTCTAAAATAACTAAAACAAAAACTGAAATAAAAATGAATAAAAACTATAAAAATAATAAAAATGACAAAATGCAAAAATTTCAAAAATAAATAAAAATGAAAACAGAAAATGTTAAAGTCCGCCTGTAGTCAATAATTTTATCCCTAAAACTCACATTGACGTGATTGGTTACAAGGTAGTTTATGACGTCAGAAACAGCGGCGATTTCAAACTGCAGTTTTAAAAAGAAAATACTCAGCAATGGTGTTGACTTATGAATTTAAAGTCTTAAAGCATATTAAAAACACAGCATAGACATATAAACAACAAAAGCTTGATTTTCACCACAGGGGGACTTTAAAATAAAAACTAATTCAAAATATGAATAAACCTATAATAGTATCTCCATGATACTAAAATGCTGCCAGTTCTTAGGCAACACCCCCATGACACTTTGAAAAGAACTTAAACCAGCCCAGTCTCCTCACCCGTACACTTAAAGTAATTGTTACAGCACACATGACGACTGCACCTGTGGTTGAGCATTTGTGCCCCACTGGCAGTTTGTGGCCCATTAGGAGGCTGCAGGGCAGGGAGGGCCAGCGCTTCTGTAACTCTGTTAGTGTGTCCTGCCACGCTGATGCAGGGACAATCCTCTAAGCTTGAGTGCTTTTTCACGTCTGTGTCAACTACTGTCTTCTTTTAAAAAGGAGGGAAATGCTCTCCTTATTCTTACTCTTAGGTGAGTGGCTGATGTCAGCAGGAAAACCCTGAGTGACAAGAGTAGCTTTTAACCTCAGACCCGCGACCAGGAGAGAATGAGGGAAGAGAAAGGATAAGAAAGAAGGAGGAGGAGAAAGAGAAGGCAAGCACAAGAATGTTCTTCAAGAGTGTGCATGTTGCCATGTGATTGCTCGGGTGTTGTTAAGCGGATGTGTACGGGCCCAAGTCAAGAGAGCCCACCTCAAGAGGATCAAGTCTCTATGATATCTGATCTCTATTAATGACTCGAGTCCCCCTTGAAATGTATACTATCGTTCAAACGGTCGATATGATTTTTTAAATGTTTTTGAAAGAAGTCTCTTATGCTCAACAAGGCTGCATTTATTCGATCAAAAAAGCAGTAATATTGTTACAATTTAAAATAACTTTTTCTATTTTACTATATTGTAAAATGTAATTTATTCCTGTGATGCAAAGTTGAATTTTCAGCATCATTACTCCAGTCTTCAGTGTCACATGATCCTTCAGAAATCATTCTAATATGCTGATTTGCTGCTCAAGAAACATTTCTTAATATTGTCAATGATGATATTGTCGTGCTGCTTAATATTTTTGTGGAAACCATGATGTTTTAAGCATTTATTAATTGAAAAAGTAAGCATTTATTAGAAATAGAAAACATTTGCGACAATGTAAAATTATTTACTGTCACTTTTGATCAATTTAATGCATCCTTGCTGAATACAATTTTTAATTTCTTTAAAAAATAAAACAAAATCATATGACCCCAAACTTTTGAAAGGCAGTTTTTTTTTTTTTTTTTATTGTATGGCAGGTAAACATTTCAACAATTTTATAAAATACATTTTTAATTAAAATGTGATCAAATTAATTAAAAAATAAAATACTCTTAAAATTCAGAATTACTGAATTAATAAATTGCTTGTGCTTTTTCTCATATCTAAGCTTTTGGTAAGAGTGTTAGCTTAAAAAAAAAAAAAAAAAAAAAAAGATTACTTCCTTAGCAAGCTCCACTGGCAAGGAAAGGAATGAAAGCGTAAGAACCCAAAAATGAAAATAATTTTTCAATCAGTAATTGACTCGCCTTCATATTATTCTAAAACTCACATGACTTTTTTGTTCTTGAGTGGAACACAAAAGTAGTTGCAGAACTGCTATTTTCCATACAATGAAAGTGAATGGTGACCATGGTTGTTCTTCATCCCCATTTACTTCCACTGTATGAAATATCTCTTTTGAATTCCATGCCAGAAAGAAAGTCATACAGGTCTAAAACAACATGAGGGTGAGTAAATGATGACAGAATTTTCATTTTTGGGTTAACGGTCACTTTAAGTAGGAAGCAATAACCGAATTTTTCCTTTTCTTTTTTTGTTACTGTATTTTATTTTCGGCACGCGTGAGGGTCCTTGGGCCGTAAAGCCCCTCGCGCCTCTGGGGAGCCGTAGAGAAGAAGAACAATTTACAGCGTGCTGTAAACCCCTCAATTAATCATGTGTCAGCCGCATGGCCCCACACAGGGAGAGGTGGAAATGAATTTTCATTCTGTGCTATTCGTCTCTCTGAGTTCATCGCTTATGTTTATTAGTCACTTTTTTATATCCCATCCCCCCCATCATTTTTCTGCTCCCCCTCCCTAAGGGGTGCTCATCTTCAGGCGTCTACCCTGCCACACGACCAACCTGAGGACAGATGGCAAACACACACACACACACACACACACACACACATAGAGAACAAGGGCCTGGAGGCCGCCCATGTGTAGTGTCACATGACAGAGGAACACTGTTGATTTCCTCTGGGACAACTGGTGATTATTACAGGTTCTGTTTACCACACGTGTGGCTGTGGGGACAAATGTACCCTTTTCTCCCATAACATGTGAGCTCAGGTGGACAAGAACTTCATTCAGAAATCATTTTATAGAGATTTCCACCAAAAAGAGTCAATATTTCCGAGCAATAGTGACAGTTAAGTCATTTATAATGTTACAGAAGATTTCTATTTCAAACAAATGCTGTTCTTTTGAACTTTCTATTCATTAAAGAATCCTGAAAAAAATCAGTTTCCAGAAAAAATATTAAGCAGCAGCACAACTGTGTTCAACATTAATAATAATAAGAAATGTTTCATGAGCAGCAAATCAGCATATTAGAATGATTTCTGAAGGATCATGTGACACTGGAGTAATGATGCTGAAAATTCAGCTTTGCATCACTGGAATAAAATACGTTTTAAACTATATTAAAATAGAAAACAATTATTTTAAATTGTAAAAATATTTCACATTATTACTTGCAATGTTTTTACTGCATTTTCGGTCAAATAAATGCAGCCTTGGTGAGCTTAAGAGACTTAAATATATATATATTTTTTTTTTTAAAGCTTACCGACCCAAACCGTTTGAACCATAGTTGAACAAACAAAAAGTGTGTTTACAGTAATCCTTTTACCATGGAAGTCTATGGGACAAGACATTATATAAATGGTTTAAAATTACTAATTACTAATAATTTAATAAAAAAAAATTGTTTTGTTGAAACAGTTATATTAATTCTTAACAAAAAACGTTTTATTTGAGGTGTAAACTGGTCTATATTGACAATTTATTAATTTGTTATTGTTGAATTCCTGTGGATGGATGTAATCAGTATCTGGTATCCTTTAATGCACAGTTCTGTGAAAGATGCATTAAACCCAAAACATTCCTTTCCCATAGATGACTTACATTTGAATTGTAAGAATAAAGATTTTTCTTGCCATAGCATAGTTGCGTTCTTACCATAGTGTAGTGCTGTCTGTCCCTCATCATCCTGTGAGAGAAAAAGAAAGACGTTTTGAGTTAGAGATATCAAACCATTCCAACTCTTGTAAAAATCTTCAGATGCTTTCTAATCATTATCCATAATGATTTAGACTCCAAAAAGGACCATAAAACAAACAAACAAACATGTTCAAGTGTAAGCCCTGCCTGTTGAGTTCAACTACCGCCACATGATAGAACCTAAAACAGCTGATTTGGACTTAGAAGGGATTAGGAGAACAAATTAAACATTGATTTCCAGTCAGATAAACAATCAGATCCTTTAACCTCCAAAACAGACTTTTGAACAAGTAACAAGGATCAGAGGAGCTTGAGGACTTTGTTTGGGTGGATATATAAACCAGTTTAATATGAACAAGCCTTTGACCCGCGTGCTCAACGAGGCTATGAGGCCATCGTGCTGTGTGTGTATAAAGGTCTAGGATGATCTATTCATTGTCCCCTGCTGGGACCGTGTCGGATGGTTTAGCCGCGGGGACTGAGGGCATCACACAACAATAGATGCTTATTCAATAGGACCAATCTGCCTGGTGAGCTGGTGACAAATTGCCACACGGCTTGTGGTTTCAGAGGTGCGATGCAGAGAAAGCCATATTTAGGGCAATATTCAGGGATTAAGGATCCTGCATGTGTGTGGATATAAATCCAGTGGAATGCAACACTCAAGGGGTCAGGAAGTTCTGCGGATGACGTGTCGTCAGGCCAAATTATGGTATAATTGCCAGTTCAATGTGCCTTCTCAGCCTTAAGGCCCGTTCACACCAAGGACGATAACTATAAAGATAACGATAAAGATATAATTCTAAAAATCGTTCTCCATATTAAAGAATAACAGAGTTCACACCACAACTATAACGATAAAGATATGAGGAACGATATCGTTGGGATCACTTTCAGAACGATTTTTTTCCAGCTGTCGAACGATAAAACACTGACAGCCAATCAGAATCCATTCTAATTTAAAGGTCTCGCGCATTTAAAATGGATCTGGATCATCCGGGCGCGCGCGTGCTTAGAATAAAAAGACCGTTATCGGTCGTTGGTGTGGACGCATATATAGTTATCTTTATCGTTATCTTTATAGTTATCGTGCTTGGTGTGAACGGGCCTTTATAGTGATGATAAATGGCAGTATTGTTTTGGCTGGGTGATTGGTGGAGATCATCAGATCCCAAGGAGAACTACGGAGAGAGTTTAACGGCAAGTTGCACGCTTGTCTCCGTGTCACAACATCAAACTTTATTGACAATATCATAAGCCAACTGTACAGACTCTTGTACAGAGGATTTAGTTAGACATATTTTTGGTCATGCATATTGTTTAGAAATCTGAAAGTAGACTTTACTGTTATTGAAAAGCTAACGATGCAACACTAAGAAGCGTAAAAACACAACAAAAACTACTGAAGAAAATAGAGTCTTTTAATTTCATTTAATCTTACTTTTTAGTATTTTTGTCCTTCAAGAGCTAGGGTATTGCTAAGCGGATGTTTACGGGCCCAAGTCAAGAGAGCCCACCTCAAGAGGATCAAGTCTCTATGATATCTGATCTCTATTAATGGCTCGAGTCCCCCTTCAATGTACACTTGAAGAATAATTTTAATAAATGTAATAAAATTGCATTGTTGAGTGAATAAAAAAAAAGGTTAGTTGCATTGACCTTATGCGCCAAAGAAACAAGCGTAGCTCTGTATATTTCTATGGCATCGCTGTCGAAGAGTAATTAGCTGGTGAAGTGGATTTACTTATTTGTAGTTAACGAAACTTATCATGAGCATTGTAATGTTTGAAGCGGATGTCATAACAAATGTCAGTGGGCAGAAACTCGTTCTTTTAAGCTGTAACCAAGTGAAATTTCTTCTCCAAATTAGAGAGATGGCGAATGGGCCTGTCAATCAGGTGCTGCTAAAGTCTGATCCCATTGTTCCAAATACAAAAATCTTCACCGCAGCAGGGCCAGGGCTCTCAAACGATCCCAGAGTCAGATGCTATTGTTTACGGAGAGGCGAGAGAGTGACTCCAGAGGCTCTCTGATTGGATTAGCCGGTTAAAATCCCACTAGACCAACAGAATACTGATGCAGTCTCTCTCCTCACCTTTCTCTGATACAGTTACTTCTCTCTGAACAGGATACAGAGTCCAGGAATACTAGTTATAAACTGCAACAACACAAACAGAAATAGCTTTTTTTTTATAATTAGAATTTTTTAATTAATACATATTTTTTCTTGTGACGCAAGAGAGATAAAGAAAATAACTTTCAAAATGATTTGATATTATAGCCTTCCTAATATTCACCTGAGGTAACAGTTTTAAACGTTGGTTTTACCATAATTACTACAGTAATTTTTGCGACTGTGATAAAAATGGTGGTAACTTAGTCACTACTGATTAAAAAAAATACTTGAAATGACAGAAAATAAGATTTTGATTTTACTTATAACAATAGCTAACTATGGTACTCTGCCAAAACCTGTGGTCACCATGGTACATCATTATAAGGGAAACATTGCTACATAAAATCATATTGGAAATACATTTTTAACTATAGAAATTAGTCAATAAAGGACAATATTTATGGTTTTTACCCACATAAACACAAATATTAAGAGATCAGAAGTAAAAATAAGCAGAATTCTCTCTCTTTCTTTCTAGATAGAATAATAGTGGCGGATGTTCATGAGAATGGTCGACAAAGGATATGGAGATGCACGTAAATACATATAGCCATAATTAAACAGTGAGGGCTTTAGGAAACATAATCTTCTTTCACTAATCTTGTGTGCAGGCAACATCCGCATCGGCCCTGAGCTCTGGTTCACAGCTGTCAGCTAGTGTATGGACAAAAAGAGGCAGTGTGGACGGGGACAGCAGACAAACAGGTTGGCTATCACATAAACTGCTATGACTCATGGGACATGGATTGAGACATACACCTGTTAAATGTAGTCTGTTCACACCTAGTTTATACCACTTTTTTCTATGTTTTAGAATAATAGCTAAATCCTCTTTATTTTAAGTACATTGTTCAATCCTGGGATGCTTTTTAAAGAGTACAGAAGGAATTTATATGTAAAATGGACATTTTTTGAATTTTTTTCTGATCCAACTCAACAACAACAACAAAAAAAAAACAGTTTCAGACTAATTTTGCAATGTTGCAAATAAAATAAATGTTCAAATTTATTTGAAGTCCTGTATGCAGCTCTGTGTGTGAATGCATGCGTGTTCATGTATGTATGTATGTATGTATGTGTAAGCGCATGTTTTTGTATTTATGTGTGTGCGTGTGTGAGGCGGTCAGGGACTAATGTCTCTAGAGCAGACTGATGGAATCAGGAATAAATTGGATTGTCCTCCATTTGGTTTTCAAGGGAGAAGGGGAAAAGTCAAGTAAGAAACTAGCATAGCATTTTTTACCAAGCAAACTCCTAATCAGGAACCTAGAGAGAAACTTCTAGACCTCTAGGTTCCCTTGCGTTGCAGAAAACAAAGATATCACTGAGACACACCAAATGTGTGAGAGAATCCATATATAAATATAGATACAGAAAACCAATTCACATCCCAATCTAAAGATGAAAATGTGAAAAACTATTTTACTGAAAGACAGAAAAATCAGTGGGGTTCAAAAGTCTGAGATGAAAACCTGTGATTCAAAATTTAAATTGTAAATTTTTTTACTCTTGTTTTTATGCTGACAATAGCAGCAAGTTCAATTCATTGTACTTTTGTACTTAGCAAATACACCACCTTTGAAAAGTTTGGGGATTATTTTGAAAGAAATGAATACTTCTATTCAGCAAGGACACGTTAAATTGATCAAATTTAGAATGTTATAAATAACTTCCATTTCATACAAAATGCTGTTCTTTTAAACTTCATTTTTAAAAGAATCATATTAAAATGTATTACTATTTCCACAAAAACATTTTCAACTGCGATAAGAAGAAATGATTCTTGAGCAGCAAATTAGAATGATTTATGAAGGATCATGTGACACTGAAACTGGAAGACTAATATATATATATAATGTGTGTATATATATATATATATATATATATATATATTTTTTTTTTAAGTATATATATTTGTTTTATATATGTTTTTAAAATGTTTAATTTTTATTAAACATTTGTTTTATTAAATATATTAAAATAGTTTTTACTGTATTTTTTGATAAAATAAGACTTCTGTACAAGCTTATAAAGTCTAAACTCTTCTAGTCATACAGATAGGCATTATTTATTTGTACTAGAACACTTCTCTTTGCTATCACTAACATTCTATGTATTCCAACCCATTCAGGGAGCATCGTCCAATCAGATTAGCCCAAAAAGGAATACCTCAAAACTGATGACAACACAGGAGGGAAAGACACAGGAAGGAAGAGATTAGAGGAAAAAGAACAGTGTATCAGAGCAAAGAAGTACAGTAGGGGGAAAAAAGAGAAATAGTAAAGATGAGGTGAAATGTGGTAATCGTAAAATGGATCTGTGGTGTCTGTGGTAAAGACGGTCCACTAATACCATTTGTGTAGGGTACAACAGGAGTTGGCATGCATACGCTGCCCACCAGGTCACTAAAAGCTTTCATGTTTTCATACCAGCACAACCCGGCAGCTCTCTGCGGCATATGGTAGGTGTACTGGGAGCCACCATCACAGCTTTATCTAGTACGACTAAATCTCTCCCAGGAACACCCTTTCTCTCTTTCTCTCTCTCGCTCGCTTTTTTTTCCTTCTGCTGTCCCGGACAGAAACATTAAACAAATGGGGAAAAATGCACATGCAATTATGATTTATGATCACTGTACGCAGGGAGCGCAGGGGTTTTTAATGACCCTGGCAGTACGCAGGAGGGGGAGAGAGGGACAGACAGAGGAGTGAATCGATATAACCACACGGCATTCATATGCAGATACGCATATGATGAGCAGGTGCCATTAATCAGAGCATGCAAAAAAATGCAGCACTTTGCATGATCATAACACCTACAGTCTAACACAGACAGAATACAAGATTTATGAATATCTGGGTTCCCTCTTCATTACAATAAAGCAGTTCTTGTTCTTTTGCATATATAGAACTGGAGATGTTTAAGTCATACAGAGGAAACATGTAAACATGTATGGGTTATTGCTGTTATGCAGTGTCTTTTGTAATGTTTAAAAATTAATTAGCATTTGAGGAAGTATTTCTATAAAAGGGTATAATACATTTTGAGAAATATGTAAGAAATGTTTCTTGAGCAGTAGATCGGCATATTAAAATGATTTCTGATGTATCATGTGACACTGAAAATAGAAAATCACTATTTTAAATCGTAATAATATTTCGCAATATTACTGTTTTTTACTTTATTTGTGATTAAATAAATGCCGCCTTGGGGAGCATAAGACGACTTCATTCAAAAACGTAAAAAACTGTACTGACCCAAAACATTGAACGCATCCATCCATCCATCTCTATTCCGTATATCAGAATGGAAAGTTTTAAAGTGATAAACACTAACTATAATGTAAAAATTATGTAATTTTCTGGAGGATAATGTAATCAAATTAAAACAATATTCTCAAAATGAATATAGTTTTGTTTGGAACATTTCAATTAGAGAAAGGACAACATTAAGAAATTGCTGGTATTAGTGAGTGCATAACACTTAGGGAAAATTAAAAAAATGGCAACATCTTCTCAAACCAAAGTAGGAAAATATTAACTTGTGATATACTGTAATTAAAGAAAACTGGCAAAAATGTAACTAGAACTTTTAAATTCTTAGTTAAATAAATACTAAATACTTTTAAGTATAAAGTTTAATATTTTAACCAATATATTGAGACACATATGAAGAAGACAAGAAGGAATGACCCATTTAAGTGTGCGCACAAGGGTACTTTCTCGTTGGGAAAGCTGTGTTAAAAGGATCAGGCGGGTGGACCGCTCCTAATTGAATCTATTTCACCTCTGTGTGCAGTGTGTTAACCTTGCCAGCCAGTCTGTGTGTGTGAGGGTTAGCCTGTCAGTGCATATCACTCAATCCCAAAATGTCCTTGACAAACCCTCTGTAAACGTCAGGTCAGGCTGTTTCCCTCACAGTACCATCTTAAAACACTCAAGCGCATCTTCACAAACAGGAGTTCAGTGGAAGGTGTCCATCACACCACAAACAATTATAAAAAAAAAAAAAAAATGCAGATGGTGAATATATTATAAAGCAGATAGTTATGACTCAGAAATCATGATTGGATGGTTTTGAGCCACTGTAAATGTCACTATGTGAATGCACATCAACAACAAAAGTAATTGAAATAGCTCAACACAACAAATGTTTCAAGTGGTTTACCCAAATTCAACTGAAAATGCAACTTTTAAAGACTGCTGCAGTCTCAAAATTGGTTGAATAATTGGGTCAACCCCTTCATGGCAAGCATCTTTAGTACTTAGTAGAACACCCTTTTGTTGTTATGATCTGCTGCAAACGAGATGTGTGACCAGACACCAGCTTCTAGCAGTGTTTATGAGGAATCTTAGCCCATTCCTCACAAGCAATAGCCTCCCCTACAGTAATATTCTTGGGTTTGCGTGCTGCAACCACCTTCTTCAAATCCCACTTGAGATTTTCTATCAGAATCCCAAAACTTCTGTGGCTTATTTATATGATTTTAAGCACTTTTCTTGTGCTTTTAGGTCAGTAGTGGTGTACGTCTTGGAGTTCTGGCATGGAAACCACATGCGTTTAGTACGTGCCTTACTGTGCAAGCTGAAACCTCAGTGCCTGTTGCCATCAATACAAGTGTTACTGGTCTTTTGCAGTCACTCAAACCTGCCTTTTCAGAAATCTGGTTGCAACCATTGATAGCTTCCTTTTTCTGCCCCGTCCAGGTAGTGTTATCACTGGTCCTTTAACTTTGAACTTGCGAACTATGCTTCCAACGGTGTCTCTAGGAATATTTAGTGCCTTGGCTATCTTTTTGTGTCCTGTTCCTTGTTTGTGACGGGCAATGATAATTTCTCTTAACTTTTTGGACCATTCTCTTGACTTAGGCCTGGGACAGACTAGACGATTTTCAAATCTTAATCGATTTTAAAACTGTGGGAACATAAGGGGGGACCATAAGGGCAGTTTCAACCAATTTTTAGCATTATAATCCTCTGAATGCACACACTAGAAGATTCATCCAGACTGTGAGACCACACACCTGTCGATTGTAGTGACATTTTCACAGTGAGACAAGACCTAACGGAAACTCGCAAGGTCAAACGTGACTTGAGAAGAAAAACAGATGGAGGACGACCGACGTCGTCAGATGGTTCTTCTGGCATTATTGTTGTTTTACTGGAAGATAAACAAAGGTGAATATGGGTGATCTTCTTACTCAATACTCCACTTTCGTGGCATGTTTGTGGCTGCCAAGTTTCAGCTATAGAAGCACGCAACATCTGGTGAAGTTTGGCTATCATGTCAGAGGCAGCCTGATCTAGAGTCGTGAGAACATATTGATATTTACAATTTGGGATCATGCGGGCTCCGATGCGATCGGGAGCAGTAAAAAAATCTAAATGACACCACACATTTGAGGATTTTTTGGACAAAAAGTCAACTGCGACAAGCATCGAATCAGGCCACCCCCCCCCCCCCCCGATCGGTTAGGGCTCAAAATAGGGCTTAAAATCTTCAATTGTGTGGCCGGCCTTAGCCATATTTGTTTCTGACATGCAGTCAAACATGACCCTCAACAAACCAAGCAAGTTCAGGTATTTAATGTGTTCTAGCTCAAGCAAACCTGGTGCAACTAATGAAGCCCTTGATTAGTTGCACCAGGTGCACTTGAGACAACACCTGTTTTGCAGATTTGTGCTGCTATTAACTGACTGAATAATTTTGAGAAAGTTGCATTTTCAGTTAAATTTGGGGAACCACTTAAAACATTTGTTCATTGCAAACAGCTGAAAGGCTGTAAATTTTGCCAATAAACCTGATTTGCAATGGGGGTTGAATAATTTTATGTCAACTGTATCACTCAGTTTGGATAAAACATTTGAAGTATGCAGTTATTGCAACATTGGTTACAGTTGCAGTGATTTTACCACAGGGTGACTTAGGTCTAATACTTTACAAAATCCTTATTTCTGTGAATAAAAATGCACTTAATTGAGAAGAAGCACACTGACATTATTTGCATGCAGTTTTCTAACCACTGACTTAAATCAGTGCCTTAGCAGTAAAAAGAAAACACCCATCAAGGGAAATAGAAACCAGGAAAGATATAGAAACACACATTGTTTCCAAAGAAACGATTAAGGAGAACGGGGCTGTTTAAGTTGGCTGTAATATTCAGAGGGAGATTGATTAGTAGCAGCACGACTGATTGATTTTTTTTCTTTTACAGTCAATCCTCGAGGCAGAGCAGCGTTCACCTCTCTTCTCTCTAATGCACAACAGAGTACGTATGCTAATCAGCTGCATAACCAGCACTCACGCCTTCCTACAACCACATTAAATCATTGTCTGGGTTTTGTTTTTGTTCTTTTTGAATTAGTGACTCTCTTTTCCCATTGACAGTCCTTGGGTAAACGCAGAGCATTTAAGAAGAAGTGCAAATGAAAACAAAACACATTCGTGGAATTCAGTTCCGCCCCCCTCTCGTCTGTGTCTGCATCTCAGTGTCCACCCCAGGGGACGTCTTAGGATCCATTAAGCAATTTCACATGGGCCAAGAGTGGCGGAGAATTACCATGGGCAAGTCTAGGATCATCAGAGCAGTTCAAAAAGAAATACATAAAATAAATAAATGCATAAACCGCTCTAATATGAAAATCAATGTTGCAGGCGCAGCTAAATAGCTGTGGGGGGAAAACTAATAAACCACAGGGCAAGTTCTGCCCCTGCTGGGAAATATGCTCAATCTCTCTCTCCCTCTTTCTCAGCACACAGCTGTGGACAGCTTTAATGTCCTTCACAATTTATGTGGATGGTTTGAAAACAGGAAGAAAACTGTTGAGTGTACGTATTGTGGCAAGGCGGCAGGAAGAGGGAGAAACAGATGGTTCTGAAGAGGCTTTTCATCAGAGGAGTTAAGCTGCCCCCGGCTGGAATGAAACACTTCGATGAGAATGAATTGAGCCCGCTGATAGCGTCGTTTATTTTAACGTGCTTTCTGCATTTTAGCACATGATTCACTAAAGGAATTATGCAAATCAGTCGGTGCTGCAAAAAATATGTGCGGAATGGTGTGATTTAAGGGCAAGGCATCTTGCAAGCCGATCTGGTGTACTTTACAGCAACACTATGTTTTTTTCCTAAACATATTTACATTTGTGAATTTTCCAGATGCTTTTATTCAAAGCGGCTTAGGCCCTGTTTACATGTGGTATTACGATGCATTTTGGTCGATCGGATCAAAATACAGGTGTAATACGGGGTCTAAAATGTTTCGAGCTTGTCAACTTTCGACCACTTTCAGAGGTAGTTAAATGCATTCGACCGGATTGCTTTCGCAGTGTAAATGCTCATGTGGTCGAATGTGTTCGAACAGCCACAAAAGACGCCTACTCTCCGCCTACTGACTTAATAGGCCTTTTTCACGTAAGTTAGAACGCAAATCCGGTTCAGCGTTTGTTGTGTAAAGCAACTTCCGGTGAAAAAGAGTCAGACGCGCTAACAATGGCAACTCTTATCAATAGCCTACATTTAATAGTTGACATTATTTAATTAGTAATTAGTATCCAGCTCTTTACATTACATTAGTTGAGTTGGCATAGTTAATGAACTAATAAAATAAAGTTTAAATTAAGATGCTAACCATATATTTCAATATAACCTAGCATTGCTTATTCCACCACACAAAGGACTGTTTATAAGGTGACAATCCGTTATACATTTGAAGATTGTAGGCTGTAGGCTATCTTGAAGATTTTTGTATTGTATCTTCTGTTATAAAGACGAAAAATGACATTTCGTTAATTAAAAACAAGTAATAAAAACTCAGTGAGTGTTTTAGCGCAATTTTCTGACGTCATGGGATCACAACACTAAGAGATAGTCAATCTTTTTATGTTTTTTTTTTTTTTTTTTTTGTGCGTTCCCGAGATTAGACCTTCCTTAACATAATGCCGAAAACCCGAAGTCTCTAGGTGGTCTGGTTGAGGAGGAGATAGAAGTGCAAGATTGGTGCGCACAGACAGAACAGAAATCATGAGTTAACAATCGCAATTTTGTCCGTTGGAAAATTGCGCTAAAAATAATAAGAACACAATGTAAAAAATAAACATTGTTCTGTTAGATGTGTTTTGACTAGACTACTTGTTTAATTTAACTTGTTTAATACTTTGTTTAATTATATCTCTAGGTAATGAAGATAGCCTATTAACAAAAAATAAATCTTATAGTATATTATATTAAAAAAAAACTTAGTACTGCCAGTAGCGGCAGTGTAATTAGCGTCGGCTACAAACAAACGTGCTACTACTAGGGATCTTAAACGTCGGGACTACGTGTCAAATAGCATGCATCCACTTCTTTGTCAGACAGTCATCGCTTGGAAAAGCATTAAATCTCAAATATGGTTGTCATTTGTGCAATGAGGGATGCTACAATGACACCTCGATTTTGCTTCAGCCATTGTTGTTTCGACCGGAAGTCGCTTTACACAACAAACGCTGAAGCGGATGTGCGCTCTAACTTCCGTGAAAAAGGCCTATGCGTAAACATTATGGGAAGCGCGTTAGCCAGACAGGATTTAAACTTGGTCGGCTGAAGACCCAAGTTTGGTTTCAAGACGAAAAACGTACCGAGCACAATGTTCTCTCAGCATTCCTGATTTCTAACACACACTTGCAGCGTTCAGCGTGGTCTTACAGCTATCAGAGCAGGAACGATAGCTGCTGCTCTCCGTTTCTTTTTCCGTCGTCTCCGTAAATTGCGTGAGCTTATTTTGTCCATTAGATCGAAAGATCTGAAAAAGCCCATACATTTACCCGCTCATAGACCGTCTCCTCGCAGAAATCAGGACAAAAGTGGTTGAAAGTGGACAAAAGAGATTAAAACACAAGGTGTAAATGGGAATGTGTCTCCCTTGTCTACTTGTGATCCGATCGACCAAAATACATCTTAATACCAGGTGTGAACAGGGGAGAATGCTGGGAGTCAAGCTGGATCCAAAATTAGATTAAATCTATTTCACCTACTTGAAAAACAGTGATAAAAACATGTTTCACTTCAAAATATAAAACAAAAAGCATTCTTAAACAATGACTCACAAATTGCTTTTTCTAAAATGAATTGGACTTCACAACATGCGCCAAACTAGCAATCAAAACTAGAGAAACCAAAATCACTGACTGCCCTGCACTGCTTCTCTTAGCTTCAAATGTTACCCTACAATAATTACGATTTGTATAGCAAAGCCAGCCTCAGATCAGAAGCAAAACTCCAGTGATTGAGCTGAAAAAGTGTGTGACTCTCAGGTGTTTCACCCCCATCCGGCTAAACCATCCCACCATTGAGCCCCATTCTCATGCAGGTGGCGATTGGACGCCTCTCCTCGCCAATCTTATGACAGATTGCCTCTGGTATTTGTTATGACGTGGAGGATGGAACCATTTGTTATAGTGGACCTGTGGCAGCAGCAGAAGGACCTGAATGTGTAAAAATGTTCTCAACAGGGAATTCTGAACAGTTGCTGGGATTAAGAAAGTGTGCAGCGAGAACTTGAAAATGAGAAGTCAAACACTGACGTTTTTTCAAACCTACTTAATGTGTAGGATTTCCAACTACATATGCATCATTTTACAATAAAATGATGCAACAGGTGACATTATGTAAAACCAAATCAAACCCTTAAAACTGCAATCTATGGCACAAACAAACAAACAAACATCTCTCCATTACCACAAAATCACCTGTAAATAAACAGCATCCTTTCTCCGTCCCAAACGATTCTTCACCATGAACTACTAGTAGCCCAGGCAGATATTTATCACTATTGATCTACCTGGTCCTCGCCAGGGCCTTTTGTTCTCTCGGCTCCAGGCTCTGACCTCAATTAAGTTATGAATTTCAATCTGATGGACTGAGAGCGTGTGGCCAGCGCAGCCGTGCAGGAAGGGGAGTGGATTAATTAGACACAGCGGCTCTGGGATTCACCCTCCACTGCTGGCGGATCATGTTGTTTTCAGAAGAAGAATACACACAAAGAAAGGAGGAGAAAGACAGAAAAACTGAGAATTACCAATATAAAAAAAGAAAGAAAGACAAAAACAGTAGCTCAAGCTAAATTTGAAAAAAGTCCACAAGACAAAGTCCATCTGACTGGCAAACAAGCGGACTACAAAAAATATATACTTGCATTTCTGGATGGCATTAAGTGATTACAATTAAGGCAGCAATAATATAAAATGATATAAAAGTTAAGTATGCTTAGGTTTTAGGCTTTGGTCACAATAAATAAAATCATGTTACGTATAAATAAATTATGATGACATAACCGTGTCCGAATGCTTAGGTGAAATACATTATATTACATATGAAGAGTTCAGATGCAAAAACCTCTAAATGCCATCTGAAATTTTCTTCTAGAATGATAATTTTTATGAAGCTCGTATATTTAAGTTCAATAATTTCACTTTAATGGCAATTAATATTAAAATGGCAATTAATATATTAAAACCATGAAGTTTATAACAAAAACGGATAGCATACTAAAATTGCCATTTTACACAGTTATATGTCAAAGGCTGAAATTACCTGCAAAACAATAATTGGAATGTGCGATTCGAGCTGAATTCATCATAGAAGTTTCATATTTGGGCATGAATATTTTATTTTATCCTTTACCTGAATCCTCAATATCACTACAATGCTGCCTTCCAAGCAATGCAAAAATATACAGTACACAAAATGATTATCATAATGTTTTATATTTTCCTTGAAGTCTCACCAAAAGTGTTATGGCTTGCCTGCTCCTTTGTTTGAGAGAAGCGCTCATTAGTCAGGCCGTTGAGATTCAAAACATGCTTTGTGATGCTAAGCTCATTAAGTTCCATGCTCTAATTTCTGATCATGCCACTGAAACTGTTTGTTAGATTGCTTAACATGCAAATAACTTCAAAAGCCCCTGAATGAATGTATAAAGAATGCATTAACAGAACAGAACTGTTTCTATTTGTAGACTGAAGATTCGGCTATTTAGCATGATTGCAATAATGAGTTGAGCTTGACCAACACCTAGAATCAAATCTCTAATAAATGGTGTTTGCGTTCTGTTTGGTATTAATAGAAAACTGGATCCTTCATCAGATCAGGCTTCACGGCGCGAAGCGGTCTACATTGGTAACGTCAAAGTTGCATGTCACCTTTGAACGCACACGTCCACAGACCAATCAGCTGTGAGTATTGCTAACTTTTATTGCTTACAAATTCAACTTTTTATGGATTATCTTAGAATGGCAAAACCTTTTTATTTATTTTTTAAATCCTTGCATCAACATGTGTAGAATCAAAAGTTTAGGGTCAGTAGATTTTGGTTACACTTTATTTCGATGGTCTATTTTAGACATTCTACTATCTGTAAGTAACTTTGCAACTATATTTCAACTAACTCTCATTAGACTATTAGTAGACTCTAGTAGACTTAGGTTTGGTGTTAGTTAGGGTGACCATATTCCAGGACATGTCCGGCCGGGATTTCAAGATCACCCAAAATATCCGGGATACGGCTTTTGCTTTCTCGTCACCATTCATTTTGTTTACATGCACACCTTTTGATTAAGTAGGACTGAATTAATTCCGATTGGTGAATCTGAATGTAGTGTTTACATGAACGCTAGTGATCGGTTGATGTGCGTTTTAGCATTGCTTAGAAAATTCCTGTGTTTTCGTCTCGATCAGGATCCATGTGAAGCAGAATGCATGACCTGCAAAGCTGGCACGTACGTGTCAGTGCAAATAAAGTAATAATGTAAACATAATGAATGGTGACTGAAGAAAGCAAAAGCCGAATCCCGGGCATTTTGGGCGATCTCGAAATCATGGCCAGACATGTCCTGGTTAAACAGGACGTATGGTCACCCTAGTGTTCGTAGAATAAGTTGAAATGTGATTGCAAAGTCATTTATAGTCATTAGAATGTCTGTTGGGAAGCATCAAAATAAAGAGTTAGTAGATATGAAGCAGACAGTCTACTAATAGTTTAATGAGAGTTAGTTGATATGTAGTTACAGAGTTAAATATAGTTATTAGAATGTCTGAAGTGAACCACGCAAAAACAACCACATATGTATAAAAAAGGCAATGCATGTTGTGACGAAAACAAATCAGATGCTTTCACAGCTTTGATTATAATGAGAATTTTTTTTGATGCATCACACCACATATACTCTATAGACTCTTATACATATTCACAAGCACACAATAACAAACACACACGCAGATTGGGTTTCATAGTTGACTGTGTTCTACTTCCTCTGCAATGCAATTGAAAACAACAGATGCATGAAGACACAGACTTTACCAGTACACAACTGACTGTGCCACACATGAACTACATTGTATGCGCGGGAAAAACGAGTCCCCCCAAACTCTCCCACGTGCCCCAGTTCTGCTCAATTATGCAGAGAGAACTAAATATTTTTGTCGCTGTGATGTTGTCCAGGTGGCTGTTGACAGGTGGCATATGAGCTAATCTGAGAGAACAAGGGGACTTTTTGCTCCTATTGTGGTTCTCTTGATCCAGGATTACACCGAAACACCACGATATTCAAACTACCACACTCCCACGACCACCATGTCCATCAGCTGATTAATTTCAATACAATTTTCATTGAAGACATAATAGCATTTTTCCCCCTTCCCTCCCCCCTTTTCAATCAACAAATTAAAAATATAAACCACTTTTATCTTTATTTAACACTAAGCTGAAATCGGATCACAGGACAGATGCATCATTCACTGATGGTCTATTGTAATATTTTTCATAGATAATGTGTTAACTTTGATCTTAGATTTTATTTAATCAAAGTCAGTTGGTAAACACAGTGCAAACAAAGTACCTGGAAAAAATTATAAATAAGAAAATACATCAAAACTTTGTGGTATTTGTGGTTTCGTCGTGTGCTTTTCAAAAGCAGTCATGGCTCACACTTGAACCTAATAAGTGGCTACTAAGTTTTATATTGCTATCAAATCACACTTCCTGAAAGTATTAACATAGGATAATAATTTTGGCAGGAGCAGTAGCATGATTTAACACGGCCATATTTTCTCTCATGCCACCTGAACGCTACTTAATAAATCTGCCCTCAATAATTCTCCTGCTGTCGTCCAGCAATATTCACCTTCTGCTGGTCAGTGCAGTAACCCAGCACAGAACTTTGAAGGACATCTGTAGACTATACATGGCTGTATTCATGGAAGGGGACCACCTATGATCCAAATATATATATATATATATTTGGCATAGATTCAAAAGGGTGCTGGAAACATTCCTCAGAGATGCTCTTCTGCAGACCTCGTCTGTAAAGAGTGGTTATTTGAGTTGCTTTCTATAAGCTCGAACCAGTATGGCCATTCTCCTCTGACCAAAAAGGCATTTTCGCCCACAGAACTGCCGCTCACTGGATATTTAGTTTTTTTCTGACTATTCTCTGTAAACCCTAGAGGTGGTTGTGTGTGAAAATCCCAGTAGAACAGTCGTTTCTAAAATACTCAGATCAGCCTGCCTGGCGCCAACAACCATGCCACGTCCAAAGTCACTTAAATCACCTTTCTTCTCCATTCTGATGCTCAGTTTGAACTTCAGCAGATCGTCAAGACTCTAGACCATGTCTACATGCATATATGCATTGAGTTGCTGCCATGTGATTGGATGATTAGATATTTGCGTTGACGAACAGTTGAATAGGTGTACCTAATAAAGTGGCCGGTGATTAAGTGTGTCTATGTATATATATATATATATATTCTTTTTCTTTTTAATTGATTAATCAGTAACCATATTCTGTGTTATTATGCACACAACAACTTTATATGATTATATATGCTATACAGAGCCAGTGATAAAATGTCTATTTCATATAATATGACGTTATGTTCTCTATTGTAGCTCTAGTGGGGATTTCACATTAGTGTACCTGTTAAAAAACAACAAAACAAGAGCATTGATTGTCGTCTAGGCCAAGCATTTGCTCTCTGCTCACACAATAAAGGTCCACCGCCACCAAAAAAAAAAGAGAGAGTCATTTGCAAATGCTCTGATTATATGGGTTGTATAATGCAAACAATTTGGCTGATTACTTCCAATTGATTTGTCTTAGCGAGAATCAGATCAAGCCAGTGACCGCATAACTGTACTTCACCGTATTAATTTCCCAATGCAGTATTCAGCCAGCTTAAGACAAAGCCAAATCTGCCATTATGACCTGTATTGTTTTTTTTTTAAACACAGCTACCTGCTTACAGTGTGTTGCTTAACGCTCATCGGAATACGCCGATACCATATCCCTAAATTATTAAAGTACAGCCGCTGCTAATCTCAGGGATGGAGGATGGCAGTAGGACTTCCCAGTTCACTGTTCTCTCAGATCTTTTAGCTCTGGGATCAAAAAGTAACATATATACTTCTATACAAAAGTCAGTCCACAGTATTCAGCTCATAAATTAACTTTATACATATTTACCTCAGAACGAGTGTACTGACTGCCAAGAAACCACAAATAATACCAGTAGTAACTCAAGAAGTAAAGCTAGCATTAACACAGCTAATGCTTACGTGTGTATACACTAGGGAAGCACCAATAATACAATTCTGGCTGATAAGCTTATAATTATTTTCATGTTTATGATATACATCTGTTAAATGGACTTAATTAAAATTGTATACTGTTCAGAACCGATAGAATTGTGGGCACCATTCCCCTCTTCCCCCACTGTTATTTCTTCTGTACTATCTGTCTATCTATATACTATCTCAAAAAAGGATACATTATCACAAAATTGTATACTAAATGGAATATATATATATATATATATATATATATACAGTATATATAAAAAAACACTAAAAACTAAAATATTACATTTTAATTTTTTTACATTTTAAATGATACAAGTGAAGTTAGGTATACACATGATAAACATTACGTACAGTGAAAAATTAAAGATTTATGAAAAATTTATATTAATTTTGAGATTTACTAAAGATTACATTTAATGCAATTATTAGTGTTTTTAAAGATAAACTTATAAAGAAAATGTAGATGACGGCAAAGGTAATCTAAATGTAAACATATAGGAAATGAGCATGCATGATTAATAAATTTAAAAAAACTAATATCACATCCCTAATTTCCCTAATATATTTGTCATCATATTTTGTTCCAGTATTGGTCGATATTAGGACTTTTTTTTTTAAAGAATTTATTTTTAAATAGATTTTAAAGAAATGAATTGCATGACATGCCCATCAATTATTCACATTATTTAAATCTCAGTCTGAAAATTCAATATATTGTTTGTTTTATTCCATATTATTGAACATAAACCCACTTGACAACAGTTCACAGCAATCCATTGTGCAGTCGCCTTTGTCAGTCTGTGTTTGTTGATGGCCAAAATACATTTTGGCTGTCACGTCGGTAATCAGCTATAACATGAAAATGATCTAGTCATCTTTATCAGCCAGAGTGTCTTTATGTGTGTTTACAGACTCACCTGGCTATTGATATCAGCGTTATTCTGCAAGAGTAGAGACACCAGGTCTTTGTGGCCCCTATCACACGCCCAGTGCAGGAGAGCTCGGCCCTGAAACACAAAAATGAAACACATTTATTGCGATAAAAGAGAAGAAAAAAATCATGGTGGATGCAAATGCAAAATCTCTGCGCAGACAGTTGAACTTTTTCGGTTCGGTTTTGCTGCAGACAAAGCATAATACGTCTTTTAGTCAATCTATGCAGTTCGATCCCATAATTCAATCCCTTACTCTGATTTAGATACAGTTATTTAATAAACTCTCTTTCTGGCTTTGATTCAGAGCATAAAAATGAGCACCAGGCAAGAGGCGTGTAGAATATTCAATAACAGCCCGTATTTGCGAAGGACCTCTGCAACCCAAAACCATAGACGTGTCTGCAGACCACACAACCCATGGGTCGACTCCTTCAGATGGATGAATCCCTCTTCACCCCTAACACATTCATTTATTCCCTTTTGTTATGCGGACCTCTATAAAGTTAACTTCACAATAGATTTCTCTCCTCCAGAAAAAATAAATTATGCACAACAATTTATAACTCAGAGCCTTTAGACCCAACTATATAATGACGTGCTGACAGGATGAGTTCTTCTCTGGCCACCGTGCAAGCGAGAGAGAAGGGCATTGTGGGAGGGAAAGATCCTGGGCGCTCCAGAAACAAATTGCAGTGGGACGGGAGACTCTTTAGCGGTGATTGATGTGGTTCTGGGGACAAAAAGAGAGTAGACCCTTGATCACCAGCGCCGCCCCCCAGGCCTGAAGCCGCTTGTGCCTATCAAGCCTGCAGAGTTCATTTTTCAGTGAAGGCCAATTAGATAAAGCCAACTCCTTAAGTCGTATTCCATGGCTGAAATTATATTGATCTCCACTGCTGCATGTTAAAATTGATATTTATGAAGGGGGTCTGAAGCCTTACACCACAAGGATTTCTTTTTTTTTGGAGCGGAGGGTGTCCCCTGGACTGTTTGTCAAATTTTCATCAGAGATATAGCCAAACATTTTTCTTTTCTCCCACTCTCCTCCCAAGACAAACAATTCTCTGGATCCACAGCGCTTGAATAAAAGAAAAAAAAAGTATCATGGTGCTATTATCACGGTACCATGATAATACCATTGCTTCTAGACATGGTATTATTTGAATCATGGTAAAACTTATATAGTGTAAATAAATATGGTAATCATTTAGTACCATAGTATATATCCATATTACCATCTGATACATAATGCTGCACTACTTTGTCTTTATCATGTCTACTAAGTCTTTATCAAACACTTAATTACATTAGACAAAAACATCCAAAATTGTAGTGGTTTCAACAGCTAGAACTGCTACATATTTGACTATTTCATATATACTTTTATTTTAGCTGTGCAATTACGATGTGCTTTCTATGGAACCATCTTTCCGCCTTATAGAAAATAAAAAAAGTTAATCGTCAGAGAAAGTTTAAATTAAGAAAAGTCATATTGTGAAAGTTGCAAAAAACTAAGTTGCAATTGCAAAACAAAAAGTCACATTGCGAGTTATAAAGATTATAATAAAAATTAGGCTAGTTTGAGGTCATTAAAAAATTCTTTAAAGAAATTAATACTTTTATTCAGCAAGAAAGCATTATATTGACATTTATAATGTTACAAAAGACTGTTCTTTTGAACTTTCTATTCATCGTAGAATCCCCAAAAAAGAAATTCCACTACAATATTAAGAAGTACTCCTCTTCTCAATATTGATAGTAATAAGAAGTGTTTCTTAAGCAGCAAATCAGCATATTGATTTCTGAAGGATCATGTGACACTGAAGACTGGAGTAATGATGCTGAAAATTGAGCTTTGCATCACAGGAATAAAATGACACTTTAAAATTTTTTTTATTGTAATAATATTTCTTACAGACCCTTAACTTTTGAATGGTAGTGTATACATTGTTATTTAAGCATATTTACCAAGGGCATTCATCTCTTGAAATTCTGACTGATGTGAATAATAAAGAAAGTGCTATAATCATCCTTGCATTGACAGTTTCAGCAAAGATAGCCAACACATGGAAAAACCTACATCCTCTTCTTCAATTTCCATCTAAGCGGAAGAGCTCTAGAAACCGTCAAGATCTAGAAATCCCACTGATTACACCTTCCTGTCCCGTGTGAGAGCTCTGGATTAAGTGTGACAGGCATGGACTCTACTGCGGGGCGGTGCATTGAACAGGGCTCAGCGCAGATGAATAGGAAACCTCTTGCTTTACAATGTCCTTGCCAAAGAGGGTGGAGAGCTGCCGGCTCAATTGCCTGTAATTGATGGGGCAGCTCCAGCACAAACAGAGAGAGAAAAAGAAAGCAAGAAATTCTTGGGACATTTGCACAAATGAGTCCGGCCCTCTTTTGTTCAGGCGGAGGGGCTCGTGCCTGTTGGAGGCGTGTGTAGACACACGGGGTCATTTAAGACATCACAATTACAATAAGAAAGAAAAAAACATGAAACACCATTGCAAAGCATAACAAAGCGGCAGAAAAACATTTAAATTAACACTGAAAAGCTCCTCACTGTGCTTATATTTTCAGATATAAACGCATGGGTTAGAATGCTGTTGTTTTCATTTAACATTATCTGATTTAGAAATAAATTATTTTACAAAAACACTATGTGGTGGTCGGGTGATGGTAGGAGATGGAAATTATCATGGTACTTTGAAATATACTGTGGTTCTATTGAATGATCCATGTTTACATCGTGTTTTATACATGGTACTCCAAGAATATCATGGTTTAACATTTGTGCAGTGGGGGCCAAAAGACTGAGACCACTAGTGAGAATACTTACATAAAAAATGGTATTTCTATAATACCATTGTTTTTCATTACTTAATATATTATTAGAACAATGATGTGAGGAAAAAAATTACCCACATTGAAAATAAGCAAATCTCACTAATAAACTGACTATCTCAGTTTAAGTTTAAGATAGTCAATGTCTATTATAATATAATATAATGTAATATAATATAATATAATATAATAGGAAGTGATAAATAAAATGAAAATTTCTCAAACATTTGGACCTCACCGTACATGTCCAAATACAATATTTTCTATCGAAGCCTAGATTTATAAATAACGTTATTATTGTCATTATTATAAGTGAAGGCCCACAAATATCTAAACAATATAAAAAAACTTTTAAGACAAAGGAGTTTTTCAGTCAGTGCATTTAATCAGTTTCTGTTTCTCAGACTGAAAAAAAAAAACAGACAGACAAACCGGAATAATCACGTCCACCTTCAGTGCGCGTGTGTCCACGGTTATGCAGTCCATTCTACCCTTTCTCCAGCAGTGAAGTGTAAAGCGTGTGGTACTTCCCCCAGGTCCCAGCACCCCTCTGCTCACAATCCACTATCATCCCACCTGAATAACTCAAAGTTTCCCAGTTTATTCTGATCTATTGTCATCATCACAGAGATTATTTCCCCGCTGCCCCGCACCCACTTGCACGTGTACATTAAGGGTAATGTATTTGACCCCTGCAGAGACGGGCTGACCTGTAGGAGGTCAAATGGCAGCTATGAAGCTCATCTCAGCCCAAATTAAACCACTGGCAACAGCCTCCGTTGAAAACATCAAATGGCATTATGTTCAGAGCAGAGTGCGTACCGCGTACATCACATCTTAATGCTGCAGTGAGTTAGAGTGTGTGTTTAGGGCTTCAGGCTAGAAGCAAGGCCTTGTTTCTCACGGGTGTGACCTTGAACACGTAGCACAGCATCGGTGGAGATCACAGAAAAATCAAGCCAAGGGAGGCAGTGTCTCCTCAAAAAAAACTGGATGAGAAAATAATCGATATTACAAAAATAAAACAACACAAATATTACAAAATGTGACATTAAAAAGTTTTAAAGTCACGTTTTTATAAAGTAAAAACTGTCCACAAGCGACATCCACAGGTAAAGTTACAGTGGGAATCTTGCCTCCCCTGAGCCCATTGAGTTTTAACAGACCCCCAAAGTGAGTGGAGAGTTTGATGGGGGGGTAATTGAGAATGAATGAGGGGAAAGTCACATGAGAGGAGGCAATGCCTCCACTTCGATATGATTGTATATGATCGGATATGATTGGTTCATGCAATAAATCCCGCCTCTTGTTTTCGTGTGCAGCTTGAATGAAGACAATGATGGGTTAATGGGAAGACTAATTAAAGGCACACTATGCAGGATTTGTACCTTAATATAACAGCTTCGAAATCATTTCGATGGTAAACGAACTCATAATAGGGCGAATCATCCCGATAGCAAAGCGGGGGGGACGCCGCTGGCAAAACCAGCAATGCAACTTTGAGAGTGGCGCCCCGCCAAATCTCGCGAGAATCACGACTTGCTTTACGGCACGACGTCACATACATCAACAACACATGAGAAGAAAGTGCGGTCGGAAGAGTGCAGAGACGGCTCTGCGTGAGTCGTATTTACGACAGTAATGTTAAATACAAGTACTCCACAGCGACTCTAGGGGTCGCTGTTTGAGAAAAACAGACACTGCATAGTGTGGCTTTAAAATTAAGTAAACAACTCAGCCACTTGACAATATGACAGCTTTATGTCATGTCAAAATCAAACTTGAAATGGGCTGAAAACATGATGACTGTGGGGGGTTTTAGTGAGCAATCAGCTTGGGGAAATTACACTTCGTGTCTATGACCAATGTATACACTTTATGACTGCTGAAAATAAGTTGACTATTAAAAAGAAAAGCTGAATATTAGTTCACAAATAATATGTAAATGTTTCAATTGTTTCTGACTTTAGTTATTATTTTGGAATAAATGTAAAAAACTAACTTGATGAAATGTATACTTGATTTTTTAAATAGAACATTCCATAGTTAGTTTAAAAATACAAAATAGAATTGTATTGGGTCTCTCCTTTTATGTAATGTTTTTTTTTAACCAGGAAAATTAAGTGTAACAGGGACATAAATTTACATTTGAGATATATATAATTACATGAAAGTTATTCATTGCATGAGAAAAAGAAATGGATCGAGAAAGGAAGCCTGATTCAAACACACACCTGCACACACTACAGACATAGACTATGCCACAGCTACAACAAAAAAGCGTATTGATTATAATAAATATTATAATTTAAAATATTCCACCAGTTTTCTTCTCTAATTCACATCCCCATGTAAATCAGTGTGGTTGGGCCTGAAAGTCTACACACCAGATTTCAATTCACCAGTGCCCTCTATTGGTTCATCTGTTGAACTGCACTAGCGAGACGAACAATGGTGGACTGACAAAGGCTGCCATCTGGCCGACCTGATGCTCAGCCAACTGGTTCCCCACTTTCAGAATTGGAGTGCTGAAAGAAATGAAACGGGCCAGTTGGTCACGTTGATGTATGAATAAAAATGGGATGAGAGGATGAATGGTGCATCCAGTGACCTTTGGAGTTTTAGCCGTGTGGGAAATACCGAGGACTGATCTCTTTACATGGATAGAGAGAGAGAGTAGGGTGCGGTTCACAAGGTCCCTACACACTGAACAGGGAATTTCCCTTAAAGTTCACTACTCGTGTAAATAAATAAAATAAAAAAATGTAAAAATGTTATTGAAAGAAGTCTTTTATGTTCACCAAGGCTGCATTTATTTGATCAAAAATACAGTAAAACAGTAATATTGTGAAATATTATTACAAATTAAAATAACCATTTTCTATTCTATTTTTTTTTTTAAATGTAATTTATTCCTGTGATGGAGAAGCTGAATTTTCAGCATAAATACTCCAGTCTTCAGTGTCACATGATCCTTCAGAATTCAGTCTAATATGCTGTTAAATGCTTAATTTTTAGTATTTAAAAAATGTATCAATTTATAAAAAACATAACTACATTTATAAAATGTATAAATATAAGAAAAAGCCAACCTCTTCGTCCCTTGTGTTCACGTCCACTTTCTTGGAGCTGATGGCCTTGCTGACATGTTCGATGTTGTTCTCTCGACAGTAGTCGAAAATATTTTTGTCCTCTTCCCTGAAGTCAAACACAACAGAAAAGAAAATACCCTGAAAAAATTTCAAGCAATAATAAACGGAGCAATTCCAAGAGGCTCCTCGCACCATTGCTGACACCAAATGATGACACAAAACCTTTTACGAAATGTCATAGAAATGAATTAAAGAACATCTCATGAAATAGCATTAAATCATAGTAAGGAAATAAGAAACCAATAGTCTATTCTTAATGTTACATAACCAGGGTCAAGGTTGACGCTAGAAAATCTGAACCCTGTAAATAAATATGACAGAGTGATGATCCAAGATAATGCCAGGCTAAACAGGGCCAAACTGATGCGCACAGGTGCAGCATGCCGCAAAAAATCATGTTACTGGCAGGCATCTCATGGTTACATGCCCATCCACCTCCGTGGCGCATTGTCAGGAGGCTGGCGCTCACCACAGCAGTTTTAATTATTTTCCTCTCTAATCACCTTGTGGCATTTGGGCCGAACCAGGCAGGGCAGAGCAAGAGATCGAGAGAGAGAAAGAAAAAGGGTTATAGGGGACGAGGTACAGTTGGTTGGAGAAATCTCATTAAGAGATTTACCCCTGCCCCTCTTACCCATGCAGGATGGCAGATTAATTGCATTTGGAGCCCTATTGTGTGGCCGCCCCTCACTCTCATTACAGGGGGCAGGGCAGATGAGACTAGCAGCGGACGGGACCTCCGTGCCTGAGAGAGACAGGAAATACAGGCGGGCCAACTTTAAATGAACTGATATCTGAGACTGAATCAGTCAGAGTATTTCTAATACACAATCAACAGACTGACACAAAATAGAAATATTAAATTTATGCACACAGTGGTGGGAAAAGTCTGATACCAACAGAATAAATGCATTAATTGTGTGCAAAACTTGATGCATGCTATGCCTGGCATCTTACATTTCATATGCCTCAAAAAGATCAGTTCTAGTTAAAAACACTAGGACAGGGAGAACAAATAGGTTTTTAAAAGAGAATTAAAAATCATCAGGGAAGGTGCCAGTCTAATCTAATCTAAAGGCTGGTTATTCCATAGCCGTGGCTCAACCACAGGGCAAGAGACTAAAAGAAGGGTCAGGTCACTTGATCTTAGACTTCTGGAGGGGGTGTAAGGATGCAGCAGTTCAACTAGATACAGCGGGGGAAATAAGTATTGAACACGTCATCATTTTTCTCAGTAAATATATTTCCAAAGGTGCTATTGACATGAAATTTTCACCAGATGTTGGTAACAACCCAAGTAAGCCATACATACAAAGAGACTGTCAGAAATTAAGTTATGTGTAATAATGTGAAATGACACAGGGAAAAAGTATTGACCACATGAAGAAAGGGAGGCGCAAAAAGGCATGAAAAGGCATGGAAAGCCAAGACAACTGCTGAAAACTTACAGTAATTAAAAAGCAATCCAGCCCCCTGTCAGTGGAAATTAACAACAGCTGGTTCAGTCCCAAATGATGGCCTACAAAAATGTCTCATTGCCAAGGTGTCACACAAGAAACATCTCATGATGGGTAAAAGCGAAGAGCTGTCTCAAGACCTTCGCAACCTAATTGTTGCAAAACATAATGATGGCATTGGTTATAGGCGCCATTCTAAGCTTCTGAATGGTCCAGTGAGCACTTTTGGGGCCATAATACGGAAGTGGAAAGACAATAATTTCACCATAAATTTGCCTCGACCAGTGCTCCTCGCAAGATTTCTGATAGAGGAGTGAAAGTTTTCAGCAGTTGTCTTGGCTTTCCATGCCTTTTTGCGCCTCCATTTCTTCATGTGTTCAATACTTTTTCCCTGTGTCATTTCACATTATTACACATAACTTAATTTCTGAACTTATTTTTGTTTGTTTCGTTGTATGTATGGCTTACTTGGGTTGTTACCAACATCTGGTGAAAATTTCATGTCAATAGCACCTTTGGAAATATATTTACTGAGAAAAATGATGACGTGTTCAATACGATTCTGAACTGAATAGGCAGCCAATGAAAAGCCCTCAGAATTGGAGTGATGAATCTGGCAGCAGCATTTTGGACCAGTTGGAGGCGAGCAATTTGAGATTTAGAAATACCGCAGAATAGAGAGTTGCAATAATCTAAACGAGAAGTAATACATGCATGAACAAAGCCATATCTAAAGTTTTGTAGGTTAGAAATCGTGTCATTTAAAGATAAATGTGATTTGACATTGTTAAGGCACATTACACAGAGATTTAATTGCTGAAGGATCATTTCTATTGATTGGTAAATAGATCTGGATATCATCAGCATAAAAATGGAAAGACACCCTACAACACAACGAATTACTTACAGTAGGACAAAAACATTTATTGCAGTTTCCACAAATAAGGTTCAAATAAGGTTCAATAAGGTTCACATTTTTTAAATGTGTTTTTTGTTTTATTAATGTAGGCAAAATTGATCAAATTAAAAAATATGTCACAATGGATAAGAGGGTTGTACATTTATCCTACATTTGGTGATTTTTAAAATTGATGTTAAATATACAAAATGTATAGCCTAGAAATCTAGACGCACCCTAGCGGCAGCAAAATGTATTTCGCAGCCAGGGTAGTCTAGCAACTCTCAATAAACCTTCTCGCTGCAAAAACCCAGATTGGGTCAGGCCAATCACGTTGTGTATAGAGTAGGCGGGGGCGGGCTTAACATACACGACAGAGTTGCGACGGTTACCTGGCTGCTGCTACTTGAAAACAAAGAATGGCGGCTGCTGATGGAGAACAACGGTCTTTCGAATCGGCTTTGGCCGCGACTCTGGAGGACTTGGAGTTAAGTTTTTCTTTGAGAAAAGAGCAAAGAACGGCACTTAAGTCATTCTTAAAAAAAGGAAGATGTGTTCGTCGTTTTGCCGGCCAGATATGGCAAAAGTTGAATCTATCAACTAGCTCCGCTGTCCCGCCCCTCGGAATTGAGCCGTGACTATGGTGAGTTTCCAGACCTAACATCTTGATGTAGGTCTGGCTTGCCAGGCTACAAAATGTATTGATTAAAACAAAAACTACTAATGTTAGAATGGGTACAAGACAAGTGTTGTAAATTTATCCTACATTTTGTCATTTTTAAAATTAGAGTTAAATATGCAAAAAAATGTATAAAATAAATAAATAAATAAATAATAAATAAAAATAATAATAATAATAATAATAAAATAAAAATATAATAATAATAATAATTAAAAAAAAAAAAAAATTAAAAAAAAAAAAAAAGATTACCGTGCTAGACTGGGTAAAAGTGTATCCTACATTTCGTCATTTTCAAAACTACAGTTAAATACGCAGAATTTATAAAATTAAAAAATAAATCTATCTATCTATGGAAAAAAATAGTGAGAAACATGGTTGTAAATTTAGCCTAAATTAAGCTAGTTTGTAACATGAATTTGACATCATCAGATTATGTCACAATTATGACATAACCATAATCGTATTATTTTATTTTATTGTATTCACCTTTTGTGACAGGCCCAAATCAGAATTTTAAGGGGTAAACAAAAAATGTTGGTGATTAAAATTAGCTACAACATCTTGCTATCTTACATTTATGTAATATAATAGTTTAACGTCTAACATATCAAATAATTCTCAGAACAAACTCAATCACAAATCTGTGCTTAAAAGTAATGGGACACCAACGTCCACCGTATTCATGGAAAATGGCTTATGCCCATGTATGCGTGCACTAAACCTGGCCTTATCTCACTCATAGTAAATAAGGATGAATATGTGAGTGTTTGTGGTCTCACCGTGACCCAGTGTGTCTGTGCCATGTGGGCATCATCCGTCTCCCGGGGCAACTAATCAATAAAACTGCTCATTCGTCAGACTGATGCTGGCCTGTGCTCCTAAAGCCCGAGTACACACACGCACACAAGCCCACGCTTACACCTGATTAATGGCCCACTGATAAACGACATGGCATCAGCGATGCCGCTGAGCATTCTGGGAAGGTCACTGGCTACTCTGTCATTCCACAACGCTTGATCAACGTTTTCTGACTCGTGAGAGACCAAACAAAAGACCTATGTCCAAGTTTTCACACACAGACCTCAATGCGGATTATACAGGGGAATCTTAAAAGACTAAAACATAGATATTAAAATATAATGAACAACTTTTAAGTTTTACTGCATGCATCCGTCCCGAATCCTTCTTGCACACCAGGCAAAGGGATAGTTCTCCAAAACATTTAAACTTTAGTTCCCATTGAGTTTCATTGTATTTTTGTCCATACAATGGAACTGAAACTGTTTGGTTACCAACAATCTTCAAAATATCATCTTTTATGTTCCACAGAAGAAAGTCCTACATGTTTGTAACGACATGAGGCTGAGTAAATGATGACAGAATTTTCATTTTTTTGGGTGGACCATCCCTTTAACATCATCAATCAGAGATGAGCAGAGCTGACACATACACACTGCCCTCCAAAATAGCCCGATATTCTGAAACTCTCTGCTCCCATCAATCAGATCAGATCAATCTGATTCATCTCTCTCCAAGGCGTCACAGAACAACTCATCTATCATGCATTCTACAGTGAATGAAGCGTCCTCATTCATGATTACTGCAGAAGCACAGGATTATGCAACTTGGGCAGATCAGCTTTTCAGTCGGCTGTTGTTTCTCAAGTGAGTTTGAGCAAAAATTAAAAATAAAATTAAAAATGAGATGGTCCTGGAGTTACAGGTCATCTGGTTTTGCAATCGGGCAATGCAGAATCCATTAAGACGCTCTAATCAAATGCTAACGAGAGGTTTGAATATGCAGGAGGGCTCTCAATCACAGAGCTTGGAAATTGGAACGCAGTGAAGCAGTCCGGATGGCGGTCTGATTGGGTCACGCCCGAAATGGGACGCTCAGCGAGCGACAAATGGGAGGAGAGGAGGGGGAACGGGATGTTAATTGCCTCTTTGCTTTTCCGTCCCCAATGAACGACTCACATTCTCCCGGGACACGTCGACTTTGGGAACGAACCCCTGTTGTATTGATACTTCCATATATTTCTTTATCCATCCATGCCTGGATCCATTTTACATTCCTATCATTGATATAATCATAAAAAAGTAATTATACTTCACTGCTTCCGAAGGCCTCTTCACCCCCTATGCTTGCATACTAATACTGTTAATTTAAGAGGTAAAACCATGTGAATTCAGCCCTTAATTTGTCTCATTGGAAGAAGCAACGGGGCGTCTGGTATCCATGAGTTCCTTGAGCAGGAAAATGAATCATGCATCACTGATACAAGAGTGATCACTGGATCAAATAAAAAAATTACAATAAAATAATCATATTCATAAGCAAGACTTGTTACCTTATTTTTTCCTCCTGGTATAGAGAGCTAACCGCTGGCCCACCGAATCCAGTTCTATTATATCCTCCCCTTCGCTCCGACGACTAAAAAAAGAAAGAGAAAACTGTCACAATGCCCACAAAGTGAAGCCTAGAGATCAATTTAAAGGTTTTAAACATCTGAAAAGCCACAAAACTGAAGTGAAATCCCTCGCCTGCTGACCAAACAGGACATGAAACTATATAAGACAGAAACACAACAGTAGCCCATAGTAGTCACTCTCAGTTTAATTTACAAGAGAAAGGTACAATACGCCTCCGTCGAGTTCAAATAAGACAGAAATCTGGCAGGACATTGCACATGTTGCTAGACTTGACAGGTTTTGTATATTTGACATTGTTATATTCACTTTTTTTGCAGACAGCACAGCACTTGGCAACAGCAAGAGAGCGAGCACAAAGGACTCTGGATATTCAACCACTGGTGGAACTCGCTGAGGAAAAGATTAAAATTGTTTTCTGCAGCCGGCCAGCTCTATTATACAGCATTTTTAATTCAATGACTTCAAAATATTACAGTTCAGGGCAGAAAAGCGCTGCATCTGCACTTCTGTTTGAATAGCAGGCTTGCATTAAAATACCGTAAATTTGTGCACTTTTTTTCCCCACTCCACAGCAAGTGCACGTATCAACAGAAGTGCACAGGAGGTCAGCAACGAGCTATTGTCTCTCCTCCCTCGCCAGGGCTCTTTCTCTACCTTGTAATGGAGCTGTCTGCCTTCTTTTTAACACACTAACACAATCAGTTCATTCTGAAAGGTGGGGAATTTGTTTATGTGCTTTTGTGCTGGTCTGGATGGCAGTCAGACTGGGTTACTTGCAGCGGTATCAATGAAGGGGGATGTATCTGCTCTGCTCTGACATGTGGATTATGGGTAAAAAGCAGGAAGATAGATAGATAGAAACTCTGTTTCTGATATCTTTTGAGCATAATCAGAAAAAACCAAGGGTTATTAAAACCAAGGGAACTACCTGTTTCATGAGTTCACAACCACAACAACTGCACAATCAGAGACTGCCCTCTTCTGGACACGTTATTCAGTAACGCAGTAACATTACAGCACAGATCCACTTACTAGAAGTATAGTTTATTTGCATGAAAAAAAAAATACTGATTAATGTCTTGCGAGCAACAAATCCATCTCCAAGTTGACAAGTGACAATCTATCAAAACAATACTATGCAAATCTGTTAATCCATAACTTATATAGGTGGACTGGGACTTGTGAATATCAATTTACATCAATATCATAGTACTGAAGGGGGTGGACTGGAATCCACTGCTGCTTCAATGTATATGTAATGAGTGATTATAATCAAGGTATTAATCAATATTTTTCTTTCTAAATATCAAATGAGTTGACTTCTCTGGAGATTTTACTTTGTTATAGAAGTTACCAGTGTGATTACTGAAATGTTCTTTTCATGTATTCTTTAATGTCAGTATTTGATATTTGAATGCAGTAACAGTGCTTGCCTATTTATCCCGGCCTCCAGAAATGAAATAGGGACTATCCTTGAGAGAAAGAACTTGTTATCTTGATGTTTTGAGACGAGACTCCTGTTTATAGTTAGAGCCTGGCCAAATCCAACCTTGGAAAAGCTGTGTGTCGGTGTGTGTTAGTCTTCTTGCTTACAGGTTAAGGAACCACTGGCATTGTTGGAGATTGACTGAGTTGTTGTTCAAGACATGCTGGCACCCAGCAAACCAAATCTGAGAACTGGATGGTCACGACGTGCCTAACTTCAGGGTCCGAGTGTCAGCCGCATAATCAATGGAGATATGCTTCAGTCTAGGGGTGGGAGATATTGACAAAAATGAATATCTCGATATTTTTTTCCAATATCTCGATATCGATATTCAGTCGATATTTTTGCCATCCTTCAAAGAAATGTGTGCAAACTGGCAAAGAATGTCCAGTTGGTCTTTTGACTTGCTGCATTTTACCTATGTAGGCTATAAAAGAAACAATAAAGGAGCTAACTAAACAGAATCTGAGGAAGCCCCTATCTTTTTCCACTTACAAAAAAAAAAAAAAAAAAACGGAACTAGGCACCTTTTGCAACAGTGATTATTAAATCAAACAACAATATTGTTGATGATAGATTCAAATATATTTTATTAAATATTTTCAAAACGATATAAATCCATCCATTTTTTCCCCAAAACGCTATAAATCCATCCATCCCCCCCCCCCCCCAAAAAAAAAATTGACGGTTTGTCTTTTAAAAAAAGTCTTTTGTCTTTTATTTTTCGTGTTTGCATTTATGAGGAAAAAACAATATTACGTGTCAGTTCTCCATTATGGACGCGAGTGCTCTGAAAGCGGCAAAAAGACTAAAGACTTTCAAACTTTCACAGAGACCTCAAAACAAAAAACACAAAGCCTTTCTTTAAAACGAATTTCGTTTTGTATTAATTGTATCTTAATTTTAATAAATTTTTCATTGACCAATTTCCTGGATTTAATACATTAAAATTAAATATAAATTATTAATTAAAGGCGCCGGTGCTTGAACTGGAGATTATATCATCATGAACCGGACCGTAGCCTACTCGCCTCGCAGGCCTAAAAAATGTGAAATATTTTTACAGAAAGCTGGTTCTAAACAAAACCATCCAAAACTAAATAAAAATATGTAGCCTAATAAATGTGCATTTCTCCGGTGCGTTCACTAGCCTACTGCGAAGATCGCGAGTCATAGCCTATCGTCAACTTCATCTTTGCAGCCGACACAGAAATTAGTAAACAATTTAAAATGTCTTATTGCAATATTTTACATATTCATAATCGTTACTTTTGGTGGATCTTTGAGGCAGCTTTTTAGGTTTATGGCGTTTTGGAAAAGAGCTCTTCACGTAACGTTTCACCAAGGCACAGCGGCCCTTCAGCACATAAGAAAAAAATAAGAGAAAAAGCACGGACTTACTAATTACGAAACTTTGATGTGGTTGAACCGGTGAAACAGTCACAAATTCCTCTGCAACTCAAATCTTCTCAATACGAGTTATGAAGGAAGAGAACAGCATTACAGTTTTCAGCGCGTCCTCTGATTGCTGTGTTCTGACCGAAAAAGTGCGTGCAGGAGCACATGCGCAAACGGTTTGTAAAATGTCCTTTTGTAAAATGACATATGATAAAATAAAAATAATTCATATATCATTTTAAAAACGGTTTTGTGCATGTGCTTCTGCGCGCACTATTTCGAATTTACTTATGTGTTTTTGACGACGCGGGACCATGGGCTGGGCCACTTGGAGGTTGCTTCCGCGAATAGTACTGCCCTACAGTATTAAAAATCGCTACATATAATTGTTTAGAAGGTTATTGTGTGCGTTATTTGTTTTCTCTTTAACTTCTTTCAGCTCTTTTCATGTTTGGGGGGTCGGATTGTACAAATTATGAAATATTCGATATCTCAATTTTGCATATCGTCCAGACAACAATTTGGATATTATCGTCTAAACGATATATCGCCCACCTCTACTTCAGTCTATGTATATGTGTGGAAAATTACTGTTTATCAATTTCTTAGCCAATCAGAATCATTCAACCTGTAAGCAATGATGTAGCTTAGACCTTGGAAATGGTATAACTGCTGTGATCTTTGTAACTGTAAGTAGGGCGGCCTACGACCTCCTGTGTGAGTCTTGAAGCTGTCTTCTGCTGATGAAACTGGAAACTATCTTCAGTAAAACTTTTCTTCAATTTTTTATAATTCTGACTCCGGGTCTTCTTTCAAACATCTGGTCCTTGGGTCCTAAACTGTTAACCCCCTAACAGTACATCAAACAATTTTAGCACAAAAGACCAAAGAAAAACCTTGTTTTCCATCCCCTTATGCAATTGCATACAGTAAGTTTATTATTTACCTTCTCACTGCCTTCTGGATCCAGAGCATGTACACAGGACACGTACTCCTGCATGGCCTGCTCTGCACTCATGTCCCCCAGCTGTTTCCATGCTGACCTGTAAACAGGAAGCACTCTCTCAGACTTTTTTTTCTTTCTCAAAAAGCTCATATTATTGGACACAAAGTGGATTTATTTATTCATTTAAAGGATGGTTATATCCAAGAAACTGAGGAAAATTACAAGCAATTTGTCATAAGACCCAACAATATTCATAGTATTAATCAGGTGGCTGGAGTTATGATGGCAACAAATGTCACTGTCAACTATGAAATGAGCCCAAATCAAAATTCAGATTTAGCATGAAACATGACTTGTTAAGAGTCTTACCATTTTCTCTGACCCTCGAAATCGAAGAAACCAGGTTTTGCTGTATTGCACTTTCCAACTTTGACCTGTCAGACATAAGTTTATCAATAATATTTACTTAATAAAATTGCTGACAAATGCTCAAATAACTGATCCCAATGTCCAATGTTTTCGACTTCATAACCAACAGGCACGGTCATCTGTCAAGAGTTTACAAAACTTAGAATGGAAACTATAATTTACTTCAAAACAGCATTACTAGTTATTTTTACTACATAACATTTTGGGTAACTTTGTATTAGCCATCATTCATTGTGAAAAATTACATTTTATACATTTATTTTATAGTTTCCCTGTTACATATGTTACATGTACTTAACACAGTAATAACAGTAAATGATGCATAATTACACGAACTAAGCCTAAACCAAACCCTAATCCTAATGTAACATGTTGTTAATTTATATTACCTATTGCTCAGTCCTTAAATGTATAATTACACTGTAACAATGACACCTTAAAATAAAGTGTAACCAAAAATATATAAGTAAATAAAAACTCAACATAATCTCAACGCTTCGTATTGTGTTGCGGGAGATCTCGTTTAAATGTATTATGAGTGTACAGTATCAGATATGGTAAAAACTAAAAGAAAAGACAGTAGGCTCTGTTTACCTGTTTGAACCTGGCGTACAGATACAGCAGCTGCTCTCTACTGGCTGTCTGGGCGAGATCTCTGACCCGGTCCGCTGCCACCTCGAACTCATTCTCCAGTTCTGCTCCGTCTAATCGAAGCGCTGTATCCGCAGAACCACAATCAAACTTCCCTAATCCGAAATCTGAGTCCGAGTCGGATCCTCCACCGAGCGGCTCTCCGGTGTCAGGCCGGGCTGGATCAGTACCGGAGCCTGTCGCTGAGTCTGGGGAGGAGGACGGAGATCGGGACGCCATTGAAGATAATGAAGATGCCTTATAGGGGCAATCAACAGTATTTATGCTTTAATTATTATTAATTACTAATAAAACCAGCGCAGACAGTTGACTGCTACAGTACGTTATCCGTAATCCGATTCAGTCGGACTTGTTTTGAGAATTGGTCCGTGAGTTGTACGACACAATAATAGGCACGAGTGCGTCCTGCGACCGTTTTTTTAGGTCCTACCGTTTCACAGTAGAGTAAACGCATGAAATGAAATCAAAATCAATATTGCAACCGTTCTCGAACTTTATAGACGTATCATCTATTACATATATTACTATAGATCTTGCTGTACTATATGACATAATATGAAGTATTGGCCATTGCAATTTTAAAGAACTTAGAACGCAGACAGAATTTCAAGTCAAACTCAGAAGGGCTACAAACATTTAATTTACATTTACAACAAACTTTTCTTAGTGGTCATTTCCTAATATTCATTTCTTTTTTGCAATGCAAAAAAATATTTTTGCAATGCAAACATTGTCCACTAGATGACACACAAATCACATTTTCCCAGGCGAATCTCGCTGTTATTCCTGCCAGCGTAATGCCCCTCGCTCATGAACTAAATTGTTAGATTTTATAAAATATTTAATTTAACCATTTTTTAAAAACTGTAATTTTTTATATACATTTCTAGTTGGAGAACGGTAGTAGTCCGAAACTGTTGCCCAGAAGCTAAATTCGCCACCCTGGTGTGCAAAAATATTACAACATAAAGCTGTAGGCATAAATCAGCTCTCTATGGCCTTGAGTCAGCAAGCAACACATCAGTAAAATGTAAGTAAATATGTTTAACATAAACACGAGTGAAGGGCACAGATGGCCTGCTGGATGTCTAATTTTAACTTTCTTTTTGTTTATTGTGTATTTAAATCATTAATGTCATTTTAATCCTGATTGATATCTATCAATTAATAATTGATATATTTAGTGATGTTTTTTGTACGTTTTGAAAGTGTTTATGCTCTCTTGTATGCTAAATATAGAGATAAGTAGGTCAGCTTCTTATAAAATGTCTATTTTTCCAAGAAATAAACCACCACCATCAACCAAGATGGGAAAGAATGTGTAGGCTAAATTATAGAATTTTGGCATAGCCTATTATATCAATATATCATAATTATGTCATAAGAATGTGCATTATTATATTAATATTAACATAGCTATAATCATATTATAACAAATACAAATAATTATCTAACTATATATATATATATATACAATATGTTGAAAAATATTTGCAAGATTATAGGCTAGGCTACTTATTAAAACTTTAATTGTTTTGTCTCAAGCTGCACACCAGTAATGTATGGCACGTCAACTAAAGTTTCTTAAATGTTAAGTCTTACTTAATTTGTCTGTGAAACCAGGCTTTAGAATACAACAATAACAAAAAGTTAAACTTTATTTCTAAAATATTAAGCCAAAGGGCATGATTAATCACAAACAACAAGCCTATTTGTAAACGCGCCTCGCGGTGCGCGGTGACGCACATGCGTCTTTCACTCACTCACTCAGCGCGCGCTGATGGCGGACAACAGCTTCTACACAAACGCCCAGAGAGTCTGGAGAGAGAAAGTCACTCCCAGATTCGCCCGCACCGGGGCTGTAGCGCTGTCATTCAGGCACCTGTTTTGGGGAGTCGGACGAGGTTTCTTTTAGTCCCTAAGTTGCGGGTTTTACTTTGAACGGGGTAATATGTGGGACCGGGGAATAGTGGACTGTGATAGACCGGACTTGATTTAGACAGAGCGGAAAGCAACGCAACGCATGAGGCTCCGTAACTTAGTGACAGAAATAACAAAAGCCCCAAAGAAGCCGCTGCCCGACCCGAGGATACTATTATAGTCCGACTGTGGATATCTGCTCCGCCAGCATGAAGTTTGCGGAGCACCTGTCCGCCCATATTACTCCAGAATGGAGGAAACAATATATTCAATACGAGGTGAGAGATTTATGTATGAATCTTACATGGTGCATGTAGTCCGTAGTTGCGTCCTAGTGTAGAGATTGAGAAGCAACTCAGAGGTTCCAGAAGCCTGTTCAGATTTGCGGAGCAAAACTTAAGCGGATTGTTTGATTTGAATAGTGTAAATATTAATGTAGCCTAAATATTATGTGGAAGCAAAGAAAGATGGGTTACACCAAGCTTAAGTTAAATGACCTGCATGTATTTAAAATAATAAATCGTATCAGACATAAGGTGAAGTAATGATGTTTCTGGAAAATAATCAATTGCTAAATTAACTTTTTTTTGTCATTTTTGTATTGAATCACATACATAGCTTACTACATGATAATTTCATAATTAATTGTCTCTTCAGGGTCTTTGGTATTAATGAGGGACCCTTTGGCAGCTTTTACATCTGGACAATTTTATTTATATTTGTATATTTTAATGTTTTTTGTTCCTTTTTCAAATTTCAGTTATTAATTTTATTCTGGTTTCATGACACTCTCACACATCTGGAGCATCGCCAATCACCTGCCTGCACATTTGGCACAAAGAAGAATCACTTAAATTAATAATAATAATAAACTATCTATATAATCAATTATGTTTCAGTGAATATATTAATTCTGTTATATTAAGTGAACTCACCTAAATTCTTCCTTTTTTTTTTCTTATTGTTTTGGAATTAAGCCAGAAAGGTCATTTTATGTAATTAGCTTGCTCGCCCACTTTATGTCTGCATCAATTAATTTGCTGAGTTCAAAGTATTTCTTTCTTTCTTTCTTTCTTTCTTTCTTTCTTTCTTTCTTTCTTTCTTTCTTTCTTTCTTTCTTTCTTTCTTTCTTTCTTTCTTTCTTTCTACCAGCATATAATGTATATACAGTAAATTGATAATCATGATTTCTGATTGTTCTTATTAAATATAATATAATATAGCATTAAAAAATAGCAAGAAATTGAAGCATAATTTCCACATCATATAATAATGGTATAATAGTATAATACATAGTAGGTATAATAATGCACAAATTTTTCTTCATTAACAAAAGGTTAAATACAGCTTCAGTCCATGGTTTCCAAGGTTTCCATCCACCATTCGTTTTATGAATTATGAACAAAGGAAAGAGCTCCGAGAGATGGTATATCCATCGCTAAATATAACATGCCCCACTATCAAGCCTCAGCTTTAGGAGGATGTAATTCTGCCTAAAATAAAACAATTTCATTCTCATTGAAAATGAATCAGAAGAACATTCTCAATTAAAATTAATTGAGGAATTATTATTATTTGTAGTGACTGTCATGTAATTAGTTTTGAAAAAAAATGTTGAACTGGTCATTCAAACTGTTGAATAATGAAGGATTTCAAGCCAGATTTTAATCTCATGTTGATTTATTTATTGTTTCTGTGCTGTGAAATTATTGACTGACTGCACAGTTAGACAATAAATCAATGGTATTTGTTGTGTGATGATGGACGGTCAGGGCTTCAGTATGCGTCTTGGCGCAAAGCAGGAGAATTCCTTTGTCTGGAGCACTGAATCTGTAATCAGACGGAGAACCCAGGCAAACATGCACTACTGTGACTATTGTAAACAAAATGTATTTATCCAGTCTATTCTGTTGTAATTCTTTGTTTTCACATAGTTTGGCAGATTGATTAGTCTTTGACCATTTAATAGAAATGACATGCAGATGATTTAGTGGCATGTGCCTCTATATCTGTTGCATCTGACTTTCACCGTCAAACCTCAGTTACTGGTCGCATGTGCCAATTTGCATGTGTGAACGGACTGCAGTGAGATTCCAGCTTGATCTGTCAAGGACAAGACAAAGGACTCAAGGAAAATAGTGTAATTCATAATGTTCAGCCTGTCATTTGACACTACAGGGAATGTTAAATGGATTTGTGAACTGTGTTTATACCGTTTGTGACACTGACAGATTAGCAATATCCTTTCCAGCACTGTACAGCATTATCAATGAACTGTCTGGCTCTATTTTTTACATACAGTGACAGATTGTGCAGTAGTGAGAGCCTAAGATGAACATCTTTTTTCAGCTACATTTAATACAATGTGATACAGCTCTGTCTTATAGAGTGTATCCCAAAGAAAAGCCGAATTTATTAATGTTTGGTCATTGAAGTCCCTCTGTGAGCAGTTAAGCCATGATAACTATGGACTCTGTCTCTGCTCATGTATTGCTTTGCCGCCAGTGGCTGACAGCGCCACAGAAAGTCATTGTGAAGCAGCCGCACAGGCTCTGAGCAATAAAACTGAGTCCATAAACTGGCTTTAGGAACCTTACAAGGAATGAACTTCTTAAAGGACCAAACTTCCTCACCTAGTCCTTCCCTTAAAACTTTGAACAAGACAAAATATTTATTGTTTTATACTTTACATAACATATTTAAAGGATGACCTTGAAAATAATCAAGTGAATTACATGCTAAGTTGGAAAGAGCATTGCAGTAGTAGAAGGGTGAAAGAAGGTTGATGAATCATTTAGTCTTTCTGTCGATAAATTGACAAACTGATTGAGTGATAAATTAATTAGGATTCACACTGACTTCGGGCTGTGCATATTAAATAACTAAATCGCTTTTATTTGACTTTTAAGCCTGACTAAGAAGGGAGAAAGAGAGAGTGAGAAAGATGGTGTGTTTATGGCCGTTGCTAGGGTGTTGCTATGCAGTTGCTAATAGAGTGCCTTATTCATCAGCGCTGGTTCCAGATTTATTTTTATTTATTAATTTCTCCCATAGGGATTTTTAAAAAGTCTATGTTTAAGTTAAGTTATAAGCCATGAACCAGGCCAATCAGCTATGAGGTGATTCTACAAACTTTGATTTGAAGCAAAAAAAAAAATCAAACATAAATATAGAGACAAAACTGTGTGTACTTAACGGCTTTAGTGAGGGAAAGAACTACAATCCCATGAAGCATTGGAAACAGCATAATCAAATTAAAAACGATGGAGGAGTATACCGTTAAGTTATTTGCAAAATATGCAAATATAGAGTATTTCAATATTTTGAAAGCATAGGGAGATTACATTATTTGCAGTGCTTCATGGTAGTGGGCGGAGCCAAAAAGCTATTTTGGAGTGTGTTGCTTTTTTAAACTCTGATTGGTGTAATTTTCTGTACAGAATCATGGGTAATTTAGTTTTTCACTAGGAATTTTGCTGTTGAAATGATTATTAAAAAATAACCAGAAATAACGCATGACTGACAGTTGAGCAGAAACAAATATGGATTAACAACCTCATAGCTCACAGTAGGTCTGTCTTAAAGGTTTGAAGTTATTGTTCAAAATCAATTTCCTTGTGGAGAAAATGAATGTGCGTTGCTATGTGGTTGCTAGTGTGTTCTGGGCTGTTGCTAAGGCATTGTTAGGAAATGTGGGGCTTTTGCAGATTGCAAAATCAGTAGAGCCCATGCACCCACAAATATTTGTGATCCCTAAATATGACTTTGATCCTTCCTTTAAAGTACATCTATAAGATTTATTTAGCTTGTTTTATTGTCCACAGGTGGAAAATGTTAGTATGATCATTTGAGGTATAATTCATGTCTGAGGCAGAACAGTACAAGTTTTTAAGCTTAAATGAATTTAGATAATGGGTTTAGAGTAAATCACTAACCCTAAGTATGAGCAATATCTAGTGATACTTGCCTGTGTGTGTATATATATAGAATATGTGGCTTGTTTCTTCATATTCTTCAAAGCAGCAGGTCTGCTTACTGGCTGGGATGTATGGATCTTTGCTGGCTGACTTCACAGACCTGCTGTTCACACATGCACTGACACACACTTACACACACAGACACATATACACACAGCGACTTGTGCTCCCTCTCCCACTGGGATGACATCTGCTGTCAGGCTCACTGGACGCAAAGATCTGGCCAAATCTCACACAGACGCATGCACACATATTTCTGAAGGAAGAGCAGATGTATAGTGCGCATGTATCCTGGTTTCAGTTATTGGTTGTATAACTTGAATACTCCAGAGAGCACGTCTAGCCTTTGTGTCATCATCATTATTGCCATGGCAATGCAGCGATTCTCTTATTTCATTGGCGGACACACTGGCCAGGCTTTGACCTTGAGTGTGAGATTTGTTTATAGTGAAAAGAAGTCTTCATAGCATCCATACAGCCCTAATTGTCTTGGTTAGCGTTCAGCTTGATCTAGGGATGTCTTCTGCTTAGCAAATAAATGTTCTTGATTGCGATTCGTCTTTTATTGTGTCAAGATATGCATTTCAGTGTATGCTATATATTGTCTGAGCAGTTCCCCGCACTGCATTGAGCTTGTGTAGAAAATCACCAGATAATGTTTCGCCCCCTGAGTGCTGATAAATGTTTTTGTGGGCTACATCCGATAGATCTTATTATTTGTTTATTTAGGCTATTTAGAGAAGTGAGTCTGTAATCCTCCATTGTAAAATATATTTTGTCAGGTAAAGAAAATTAGCTTGATTGGCTAAAGTACCTTGTTTTAATCATGTAAAAAATATTATTTGGTGAACTCAACCAGAGGTCCCTGTAGAATTTTTTATTTTGATCCTTTTTTTTGTGTGGTGAAAGAAATACATAAATCCAAGAAATCCAAAATATGAAATGTCATAAATGTATTTTTCAGCGTCAAAATGACTTTAGAAACATGGCAGCATCATTATTTTATTTTTACACAGACATGGGTAGGTCCATTACTAAAATCCGTTTACTTTAGTAACAAAAAAGAAAAAAAGAGAGAGGCATGTTGTATGCAATTTTTTTGATAGAGGTAAACAAGATACATTTCTAGTTTCAACATTATTTGTTGTTGAAATGTTGTCATTCCCCTTTAAATGCAATAAGTATCAGCTGTGTGAAAAGTGATCCACATTTGGTTTTTGACCACTGAAAATGTACACAATTTACTTATGAAGCCGCATAAAGATCTCCATATCTCTGGGATTGAACCATATAGGGCATTTAAAATTAAGATACCAAAAGAAATGTTTGTTAAAAACCAAAATATAAAAGAATATTAAGATATCTTAATTGAGTTACAGGCATGTAAACTTGGGGGAAAAAGTGCTTTTCCCTTTTTTGAACAGTCACCAATGGCTTTTATCAGTGTGTCTTTCTTCAGAAAAAAAAAAAATATATATATATATATTTATAAAAAAAAACATTTAAGCTTGGGGAGTTTCCAAAATTTGATTGATTTTACATAGAAGGACCTATTTGATATGTTGAAATAGCTTGGGTACCTTTTACCTTCATGTAGTATTGCAATTAATGAATGAATGTGGAAATAATTCAGGTAAAAATGTAATTGCCCCTAACTTTGCAATAACTGCACATTTTGCATTAAAAAAAACATTCTAGCATGTTTTTAAATGTACATTTCAACTTTAAGATGCTTTACACTTTTTTCATAATGCTGCATTATCTCCCATCTTGAATGAAACCGCGGCACACCCATCACTGAGAATAATCTTACTGACATGAAATGAAATGCATTCCAATTACTGAGGCAGCCCTAAAGGTGAATCTATCATCTTTGGGAATCTACCATTGGGATAAAGTTGCATGTTTTCTGAAAAATCATACAGATCATGCATAATTGTCCAGCGATTTTCATTATCTTCAAGGTTAATGACATGCTAACAGAAGTAGGTAACCGTATTCCCAGAGAACTGAAAGACATTTCACACAAAGAGTTTAATATTCATGTTTAAAGTAACAAAAGCATGCTAGATGGCCTTATATCATATTAGGTCAACATTTGAAGTAACCTCAATTAGCTTACATATCCAGCCAAGTGAACCGCCTTTGCCATAACAAGTTGCTTTAATGGAGTGTGTAAGAACACTGTACATCATTGCCCCACTGACCTGTACCACAAGACTGTGATCTCATCATTATCGTATCTATTTTTCTGACGCAGGCTTTCAAGGAGATGCTGTATGCGGCCCAGGACCAGGCCCCATCCATAGAAGGTAAGGAAAATCCCTTCTGAACATGTAACCGACCAAACCCTTTTTCCATCCCGTACTCGTCCCCACCACCCTTGAACGAACTCCTTACTATAAATAGAAGACATTTCAGCAGCACTGCCACATCTTTTGCAAGACAGTGGGGCAGCTCGGGATAGCTATAATTAATACATGAGGCGTGAGGGTGACGGGGTGTGGCGGGGAAATGGTTTATCTAAAGCACTGTCGCAAAGTAGTAAACAAAGTTCTTGGGTTTCAGGTCATTTAGTCTCAAAGTGAGGATGTTGTTCTACTTGTAAATTAATATTTTTGCCTCTTATGTAGCGTATGCGTATGTCAAGGTGAGTGTTTGGATAGAGGCGTTACTGGTGATCTTTGAAGTATTTTATGAATCCGCTCCTCTAGCCAGAGTATCAGTTTCGCTGTTTTATGACTTGATTTCTTGTGGTGTTATTACATGGCAAAGCATGACACAACAGGCTTTGTGTGCTATGAAATGATATGATGTGAATTTTAGTCTAAAGTGTCCTATGAGTCAGTTAACTGGGTCATGAGCAATAGGACAGAATATTTTGCCAGAAACAAGACTGAGCAAGCCATTAATAACAGTGCCAGGCACCTGTAAAAGGCCCACACAGTTTAGCATCCATCTATCGGGGAACTAAAAACTAACAGCCCTCAGGAGATGGTGTGTGTGTGTGTGTGTGTGTGTGTGTGTAAGGTCCTGTCAAACTAAAGAAGAGATGTTCTTTCCAGTCAGTGCTTCTGAATGTCTGTCAGACTCTCTGTGTGTGTGTGTGGAGGCCACTTTGACCTTGTTTTTGGAATTCAGGGTTCCGTTGAGGTGGGAAATGAAAGAAAAGTTGGCATGTCTGTTCGTCAGGATAACAGATTTATTGTGTTAAAAACGTTTTGGGTGGAAAAGAGGGAAAGCCTGAGCTGCATTTTAACTGGGCTTTGCTCACTGGCATACAAAATTCTCTTTCATGCATATAATCACCCTGGTTTACATTACTTTAATACACAAGGTTGCATGTGAACATGATTTACTCAAAACAAACACATGAAGTATTATATATATATATATACACTCTCAGAAAAAAAGGTACAAAAGCTGTCACTGTGGCGGTACCTTTTCAAAAGGTACACCTTTGTACCTAAAGAGTGCATATTGGTCCCTCAAAGGTACATATTGGTACCAAAAGTGTACATATTAGTTCCAAAAGTGTACATATTAGTACCTAAATGGTACATATTAGAACCCTTTTGAAGGGTACTGTCCCAGCGACAGCTTTTGTACCTTTTTTGTACCTTATATATAAATACAATTTTTTATAACGGTTATAAAACGGTTATAGACTAATATTACAAATTTTAATTTGTTTTTAATTTATTGATATTGGATAGATACATTTGATCAATATTCGATATAGAATTGTGCATGCTTATGGCCTATTTTCCCCATTTTTTTCCCTTTTTTTCCCTTTAAATACATTAAAGGGATACTCCACCGTTTTTTCATATTAAACTATGTTATTCCCTTAACTAAGACGAGTTGACACATACCTCTCTCGTCTCAGTGCGTGCACTAAATCGCTCTGGCGCGCGGCGACACTTTGTTAGCACTTAGCTTAGCCCAGTTCATTCAATATGGGCCAAGCAGAGAAGCTACCAAACACCTCCACGTTTTCCCTATTTAAATACAGTTACTCGCGTAGTGTAACTCGACCTAGGACGGTGACACAAACAAAACGTTGCGCTTTTCTAAGCGTGTAAAATGGATAACTATATTGTATGGCGGAATACCATAGCAAGTGCTTGTAAGCACTTCGTCTTGGCGGAGTAATATCTTCACTAGAGGGAGCGGGGGGCGGTGAGAGGATTTTTCACAAGTGAAGATATTACTGCACCGAAGTCGAAGTGCTTCCAAGCACTTGCTATGGTATTCCGCCATACAATATAGTTATCCATTTTACACGCTTAGAAAAGCGCAACGTTTTGTTTTGTGTCACCGTCCTAGGTCGAGTTACACTACGCGAGTAACTGTATTTAAATAGGGAAAACGTGGAGCTGTTTGGTAGCTTCTCTGCTTGGCCCATATTGAATGAACTGGGCTAAGCTAAGTGCTAACAAAGTTTCGCCGCAAGACAGAGCGATTTAGTGCACGCACTGAGACGAGAGAGGTATGTATCAACTCGTCTTAGTTAAGGGAATAACATAGTTTAATATGAAAAAACGGTGGAGTATCCCTTTAAATTCACATTTAATATTTAAAAACACTCATAATAACTTTTTTTCCCAAACTATGGAAGGCAATGGGGCACATGAACTGTTTGGTTACCAACATTTTTCAAAATATCTTCTTTTGTGTTCAGCAGAAGAAAGAAACTCATACTGGTTTGTACGGAGCCTCTAAAGGGACATGGTGGTGGGGGAAAAAATGAAATTGGAGGAAAAATAAAATCGCAAATGTTTTGCGTTCCCCCCAAGAAACTTTGCGTTCACTCTCTAAACCATAGGAGCTCTTTGCGCATGAACCCAAAGTTTCTCGGCGGAATGCAAAAGTTTTTCCAAGGGAACACTTCTTACCCATCTCATATTTTCACCATGTCCCTTTAGGGGCTCCGTAGGTTTGGAACAACTTGAGGGTGAGTAAATGAAGACAGAATTTTCATTTTTGGGTGAACTATCCCTTTAAGGAATATCTAAGAACCAGAACACATACCTTGAATACTTTTTACCTTTTAAATTCAAGTGGGAGATCAACTGAATAACAGTTGTGATGTCCTGCAAGCACAGGATTAAGCTAATTCAAATCATAATGGTAATGTGGCCAGCATATGGTATTGTAATGCCCGTGTCTAAACCCAGCATATCAGAACTAATCCATAAAGATCAATGGCTTCCTCGCTTTCCCAGCATTCATCCGAAGCCTCACACAGTTTCCAGTATCGCCACAGCTGTGGTGCGGTCTCTTCCTTTCCTTTTTTAAACCGCTTTGATATCCCTCTGTAGGGAAAGTGGATTGATGGAGAATGAAAGAGAGGAAAATAGAGCTGAAAAATAGACAGACTTATTGAAGCACCTGTCATGTGGCTTTTATATTAAGTTTCATGTCTATCAAAACTCTTAACGTGATTTGTGAGGCTTAACGCAGTAGTTTTTCACATACAGGTTTGCAATGTCAAAGTCTGTTGAGATCAAGTGATGATTTTATTAAATAAACCTCCCCCGGAACACTAATTACCGCAGCTAGATTTACGAGGAAGCTTTTTTCCCTTCACATTCTGCAGAGTGTAAGAAAGAGGAGTTTTGATATTCTGTGAACACACTGGTGCCCCAGGGAGGCAATTTATTGGGTTATTACGGCCCTCTTTCTCTTTCTCTCTGGCTTGATTTGATAGAGTCATATTGAAGGCTCAATATTGAGAGAGGGGCAGTTCAGAGTGTCAGGAACACAGATCGACTCAGTATGCTAAAGCGTTTGAGCACGGAAATAGGACTGATGTACGTGAGTGTTTTTATAAATGCTTTGAAAGACAGAGGATGAAAGATCACTGTAAACTTGCTGTGGACCCTTATGCAAGACCCTTTATTTGTGGCAAACTTTGGGGCCAATCACACAGAATGCTTTTTTCCATCCCACTGTGCTACTTTTTCAATGTAAACGCGCTAGACGGACGTCTTTAACCATCACTCTCGCCCCTCATGTCTTATGCAGCGTCTCGCACATGACATGGCTTTCAAAAAAATTGGCACTCAAGTTTAAAAGTTAAACTTTTGAAAACATGTCTCTAGCAAAAACAAGTTCGGTGTAGTGTATCAAAACCTAGTGTGCTGCCTTCCATTTTAAGATGCTTTAAAGGGAAGCATAAAGAAAGGAATTAAGCTCAGTGATATACAGAACACCAAAAGGTATTAATAAAAGTTATTCGGTCTGATTAAAAATGAAATAAAACTATTTTACAATATTTTATGTTGATTTGAGTTTTAGCTGAACAACATGCTAACATATAACTTGTGAGCGGAGTAAATGGCACATTTGTGGCAAACAAAGCTCATTAGCATGTGCAAATATGAATTTGTGCCAGAGGGGTTTGCCAAGACACTATACTTTTGTAATAGTAATGGTTTGCCCATGGTTACCTAAAGGTCATCTGACTCCCACCAGTGAGCGATTCATAACATTGTAGTCATGTCTCTCTGCTTAACTTGCCAGTTTAAAACTCATCAGTTTAAATGTAATTGGGGTTAGTGCATTTAAATGGCCTGTGTGTGCTTCTTCCAAGACTTTTATGGATTTGGAGAATTTAACGTGCACTGCGGGCCTTTTGTCTGAGCCCTGCAGTTTTAATTAAAGACGAGACCGCATTGAAGTAAATATGAGCACTAGCTTGCTTGCTTGCTTTCTTTTGTTTTGCCCAGACGAATTGAGCATTAATTCAGAAAAATAACTACAGGCCTCATTTATGAAACGTTCATAAAAAAGTAATTTGCAAGTAAATGGACCTTTCTGAAAACTTTCTTTAGGATTCACAAACAGATCTGCAATAAAATGTAAAATGTACTCATTTTTGTTAATTTTTGTCAAATGTATTTTCACAGTTAACACACATTTAGTTAACTCATTCATTTTGTTATTATATATACTTATGGTAAAAAATAGCGTCTTGTTTTCGTACGAAGATTTTGAAAATATGAACACTTTCATGAATTCAAAAATGTATGGCAGAATGGTTTTATGTACGATTTACACACAAAAAACATTATGCTCATGTTTTATGAATGAAGTCTAATGAGTGAGATTTGCTGTGCTTGTGAAGCTAGTGCTGTTGTCAGCTCTGTTATGTGCTAAAGCCAGCAAACGACTAGAAATTACTACATTTAAAGATACAGAGAGTGATATTAGATATTAAGATATAGAGAGTGTTTGTGTTTATGGCCACAGTGCAAATAGAAAATTGTGGGAAACTAGCTCTGTGGTATACACTTTGCTGTTTATTTTGGACAAGAACCGCCCACAGACAGGAAGAGGCACATGACCATCAACAGTCCATTCTCTCTTTCTTTTTTTTTCTTTTTTAGTTGACATCACATGGCCCTTTTATTTTTCAACCTTCAACCCTTCAACCACTTTTCATGTCGCCTAGAAATCAGTGTTCACAATCCAGTCAGTTCCAGATGGATAAAATCAAGTCCTTGCATTTTTCCTCATTGAGTATTCTTTAAATATATCCAGTGGTTTAGCATGTCTCTTCATGGACTATAGTATCTGAAATCTCTTTTTTTATGTCTCAGTCTTTGAATGGAAAGATTCAGACATTGAATTCTCCAGCCTTTGAAGGTTTAATGATGCTGAATCAATACCGGCAGAAAGGCAATTGTGTGCATCTTCTTCTGCTCTATAGGTTAAGCTCTTGGTTGGCTGACTGCTCGGGCACATCTCCAATAATAGAGCGAGAGAGATGGGGTGAAATGATCTTTCTGGTTGCATTGAACACAGGGACATAAGAAACCATCTAGAGTCCTGCTCTGTATAGAGCAGTAAGCAGGGGGACTGGATGACCTTGGATCTTGTATCTGGGGGTCACATACATTTGAGTCAAGTGCATTTAAATAATGATCTTTTTACACTGTAATTTAGTCATTTTTACAGAAAAAAAATAAAAACCTGTTAATTGATTAACTGTAAATGACCATACCATATATGCGGAAAATTATAAATGGTTGAAAATCGCAAGTAAAAACTATAAATTCCTATATAATTTACTGTGAAAACATTCAAAGGATATTCCCAGAAGTTCCTGTATGACACATTAGATTATATTTGACTTTTTCTCATTTTTGTTATTTACCACTCAGATTTTGATGCTTCAATTAGATTGGTAAATTAATATTATTAACTATTATAATATAGTGCACTTAAAGGTACACTGTGTAACTTTTGGCCCTCTGGCGGTTAACAAACAAAACTACATGTATTTTATGGAAGAACATTGTGGTTGTGCTTTGGCTCTTTGTGATTGTGCAGATGAATATTGTTCTTTCTCATAACTAAAAAAAGAAAAAGAGAGAGCAACTTTTCTCTATTTACGGATATGACGCGACACATAGGGGTGAGTGACGCATGTATGCAATTTCCTGTGAAAACCATCCCTTCAGGCCTAAAATATAAACACTTGTAATAATAGGCTTAACATAGTGAATCAGAGTAAGACAAAATACGTTTTGGAAGATGTATTGACTCATTATTTAAATTTGTTAAAGTTAGTGTACCTTTAAGGAAAAATCCGGTTGAAAGTAAGATATACAGGTACTAAAATACCATCCTATTGTTGTCACTGTATTTTTAAAAAAAAAATTTATGGTGAATAGTTGACGATACATAAAAAAAAATTTTTTATATATATATATATATATATATATATATATATATATATGTATATGTGTGTGTGTGTGTGTGTGTGTGTGTGTGTGTGTGTGTGTGTGTGTGTGCATGTTGTATATGCCACTCACACAGCTCATTTAAATAGATAACAATACATTAAGAAAAAAAAAAAAAAAAAAATATATATATATATATATATATATATATATGTGTGTGTGTGTGCGCGTGTTGTATATGCCGCTCACACAGCTCATTTAAAGCTGAGCAGGGCTCTTGTCATGGAGAGCTGTGAACAGCTTGTTGCCTGCTGAGAGAGCAGCCAGCGTAATTAGTGTTTGGGGCTCGTTCTGATCAAAGAGCAGCGAACGGCATCATACTATAACTTCCACTTTGAATCTGGACACAGTTCACAGACACGTGTTCTGATGGACTAAATTGTCTGGTTCTCAGGCTTTTTTTTATTATCCATTTAAATTATTCAGGTGCACTTGATGCACAAATGCCACAATGAATACAATGCTTTTCAATATGTATTCAAAAAGATCTGACTACGTTTGCCTTTCATTTACTACTTTGTTTGCTAATTAATCAGGAATGAATAAGCTATTTTACTGACCATCTGGACAACCTTCCTAAAAACATTTGAATGCTAGGTTCACGTAAGCCAATTAATTAAAGCTGTTGCACAAATAATAGTGGCTTATTTTCCTACTTGCAACTCTTGTGTTGCGGAGGTGTATTTTTAGTTTTGTCTCTCTCCATCCTGTGTTAACCTGCCGTTGATAGACATATGATGGGCTATTTTAAGTGTAGGAGGTCTTGTTGTTGTTGTTATTATTCGGCACGCGTGTGGAGGTGCAGAAGCTCTCATTAGCACAGATTCCGATCGGGGAGCTTTGGGAGTGCGCCGTTCCCCAGTTGTGCTGGCCCAAGGACACGAGGCCAGGCAGTTCAAGAGTTCCGCTAGCTTCGCAGAATCAGCCTGATGGTGCCAGACCCCCCATACCCTGCATTATTGATGGACTGTTACTCAGATGTGGAGCACTATGATAATTGTGCACTAGCTGGTTTGTTTTTACTTCCTTCTTGGTGGAGAAAGAAATGCATCAACTCTGACATAAATAAACAACATGGATTACGTTTATTGTAAATGTAGTGAATTTGTTCTGCATATTAAAACATTTATGCTAGGGAAGGATGTTTATAAGATGGAAAAACATATTAGCAGAGTTCAAATGTTGTCTGTTAAATAAACTTGCATTCACGACACATTTAACTTATTTCATGTGACATATTTCCAAGGAATTCAATGGAAATTTCAGAATATTCAGTGCAAAAAATATGTAGAGTGGTACTTGATTTTTTACATTTATTTATCAGAATTTGATTTGGTTTATTTTATTCTTTCTTTATTTCTTTATTTTTATTTTTAATTTTTATAAAAAAAATCTTATTTTATCTATATTTTATTTTATTTATTTTTTTATCTTTATTTTACATATTTATATATTTATTTATTTTATTGTATTTTTATTTAATTTAATTTAACAATTACATTTTTTCCTATCTATCCAAAGTTGTTTCAGAGTAAAAAAAATACATTTTTATTAAAGCTTTTTTATTTATTTATTTATTTAGAGAAATGTACACTGATTAACCCTGCACAATCGAATCAAGGACACTTGCTTCATAAAAAAAATTAGGATCAATTTTGATTTCATGTTGTCTTTTAAGAATAATGCCAGCTTTTATACTAAAATCATTTGAAAAGAGAAGTTTGATGCATTTAAAGGGGTCATATAATGCCATTTTTGTACAAGCTATTATGATTTTTTAGGGTCTAAATTAAAAGTTTGTAATATACTTTAATTAAAAATTCTCATTAGTATTGTAAGAAAACACTAATTGTACCTGGTCAAAAACAGCTCTGTTTTCAGCACACCGTTTCAGTGCATGTGTCTTTAAATGATAATGAGCTTTGCTCACCCCGCCCCTCTATTCTGTGCGTACACAGTTTTTAACACAATAACCACGTGTTGTTCATTATAAACGTGGGATTATGAATTATATTGAGAATGTCGTACATAGAAAACATGCTGTAATGTACCCTGAGTGTAAACCTTAGACGCATTCATCATGAAGCCTGCAGCAAGGTTTGCAAATTTCGCAAAGATTAATATAAATACTAATATAAAGGTTAATAAAACATTACACTCACATCTTCTGGAGGTTCAGCAGGAACACGTTGGTACCGATCCGTTTTTTCTCGTTTGTAAAGCTGTCTGGTGTGAAATGATTCACGCAAACATGAAAGCGCAGACGATCGTGGGGAATCCCCGTGAGGGAATCCCTGCGTCAATCCTTTGGGCATATCGCTTCAAAAACAAAACTCAGCCACTGCATCTTAGGAACAGTAAAATGACTGCTGTGTTCCTTATTACATCTAAGAACTGAACACCACAATCGCTTAGACGCCATTTGCTCCAGCATATCAACAATGGCGGACTACTATGAGGACGGCTGTCACAGCTCGCTCAGGGCGGGTCTTGTGTTGAAACACGGCTGTCAATCACAATAGCGGGAGGGGCGTTGGATATTATGACGTCACAATATCGAACGGCTTGATTTCAGAGAGGGTCAAACATATAAGGAGATTAAAACAAAACCACTGGATGGATTTTTATCATGATAGGATGGTTGTGTACAGGCACTGCCAACAGACATTTCAGTGCAATCAACTTGTAAAAGTGCATGTACCATTATATGAACCCTTTAAGTGAAATGATGGTTGCTGAGGGACAGGTATTTATGAAAGAAGAGTTTGCGTAGTAAGATATCACAAATCTCTTCCTCCTACTGAGGTGAAACATTTCAAAACAGGAATGGACTGTGCCTAAACTAGCACACAGAGATACAGTCAGGCGGACTGTAGGAGAATCCCACATCTCATGTTAAATGCAGCTGCCTCAGATACAGTAGCTTTGAGCAGTGAACCCCAAATCCAGGAGAGATGAAAGTCCATCCATTATTCATCTGTGAATTACATCTAGGCCGAACGGTGTGGGGGATTGTCAGCAGTAGATGAAGAACGGGGGAGGGGAAGACAGGAGGTTATGGGAGGCAGCAGGAGTCAAGGTCTTATTTGACAATGTGCACTTAAGCTTTTAAACATCTAAGACCGCATTTGATGGATGCATCTATGACTTGCAGTTTCAATATCCAGAAGCCGCAGAACGTTTGCCATAAAGATAAATGGAAAGATATGTTATTAAAAGAGTTAGCACATACTTATTCTTATGTAATGGTTTTTGAGACATCGCTTGATGTATAGCATAGAAACTACGGGTTCAGTGCAGCAGTATCTGAAACACAAGGGATAGAAACGTCACTTATATCATCAAACATTTGTCTTTAGATTTTTATTTATGGCTTCACTTAAATGAGCCATGGAATAGACACCTTAGTTCTTTCTTTAAAACACTTGAAACAATTTTTTTCCCCCGGTTTCCCTTGATGTCATATGGAAATAGAGACATAATCTGCTCTGCAATGTTTGTTTTGTTGCACACATTCCCTCTCGTTTATATGTACACGCACATATGCTGGTGCTGTATCTAAGGGAGGAGGTCTAAAGAAAACTATGAGGCAGCCGTGATGCCATATGCTCAGGTATTTCAGATCTCTGCTACGCATACAAAAGCACATTTTCCTCTTGTTTGGTGCCTTATTCGCTATGATCTCTGGTTACACTACAATTCAAAAGTTTGGCCTTGGAAAGATATTTTTTGCTGTTTTTGAAAGAAGTCTGTTATGCTCACCAAGGCTGCATTTATTTAACAAAAACAAAAGCGTACAAACAGTAATATTGCGAAATATTATTACAATTTAAAATAACTGATTTATATATATATATATATATATATATATATATATATATATATATATATATATATATATATATATATATATATATATATAAATATAATGTAATTTATTCCTGTGATGTCAGATGAATTTTCAGCTTCATTTTTTCAGTATTCAGTGTCACATGATCCTTCAGAATTCATTTTAATATGCTGATTTGATGTTTAAGAAACATTTCTGATTATTATCAATTTATTTTGAAAACAGTTGTGCTTCTTAATATTTCTGTTGAAACATTAATACATTTATTTAGGATTCTTTGAAGAATAAAGAACATGATTTATTTGAAAGATTTTTTTGTATCAAATTATTTTTATAAAATGAACACTTTTGAACCGTTGAACAGTTGTTCATTTGTGAACTTTGCATTTGATATTAATCATCCATTGTGGTTTCATTTGATCAAATAATCTTGATATGCACACGGTTTCCATCCCTATAAAGTCATCCTGGGAAATCCCTTGTCCTACAAAAAAACAGACTATATCCATCAGCATCTCCACTTTCACTTTGATAGCTGAGATTTGATTGGTTGATCTGTCTCTAGTGTGTCTCAGCAGAACAGATTGTGTTGCTGAGAGGTCTTCAACACATTCATCTTTAATCTATATTCTAATGGTCTTTCTCTCCAGGGAGTTCACAGGTGCCAGCACCCCCATAGCAATGTGAGAAAATTGAGCAAATCTATACAGGACGTCCTGCAACCGCGGAAATACAAGGATACTTTTACATTTTGATGGTAAATGGTAGATTTCGAAAAAATCTTTTGTAATCTAATTGTTTCGCAGAGGATAACTGGTTTCCTGTTAGTCGTTGTGTTCATGCAACTATTCAACTATTCAGTCACCTTGGCCCATTTTCCTTTTTTATATATATAGATGTCAAAAACTCATTTAGTGGCCGTGTAGGAAACATTGTACTTTTTTATAGGGGCTAAATTTATCCTGCTGCCTTTGTGAGCCAAAGCAGGTGGGTTTAATTTGACTGTTGCCCCTCTGGGTAAGTGTGTGTGTTGTGATTTCTGTGTCTGTGTGTGTGTGTGTATATTCCCATGTTGGCTTAGATCCTTTTATGCCGTACTGTAGCCTAGAGCAAAGCACAGACTGTAGAAACTCTGTTGACATTGACAGGCATTGGTTGACAGTAGAGAAAGAAGGAAGAGTCCTGGAGGTCATTTCTTTACACCTGAACACCTACAGTGCACTTCTCATTAGCTAATAACTCTATGACATGAAGATCACAAAATCAGTCTTCTTGTATAATTTCACTTAAAATTATCATTTTATTTAATCACTCAAATAAACGTTGTTTTCTTTAAAAAAAAAAAAAAAATTCTTCTGATATAAATCATATAGGAGCTCTCTCAAAAGCCAGACACTCTAGGAGAAATGGCTGTATGAATTATTGATGGTTATTGTTCCCGGTCAGCTTGATTTATATTAAATGATGAATTATTCACAAAGTAAAGATGTGCAATGCAAGCCCACCTCAGTATTTTAACCCCAGCTTTATTGGATTGGAAATTAAATTAAAAACTACACAACCATCAGAATAAGTAAATGACATGATGTGTTTTGAAGCTTTTTATTATCTTATTTTATTACGTTATTATTTTATGATTGTGATTAATAGCTCTGGTTAGACAACGTTGATCTGTAGATGTTTTTAGGCGGCAGTATGTAAATCAGTATGTAATATATATATATATATATATATATATATATATATATATATATTTATTTTTATTTTTTTTTGGGGGGGGGGGGCATTAATTACGTATATTATTTGAAGTAAATATTATCTGGTCTCATTAAGTCAGATGTTTTATATATGCAGTATTGATAGATCACCTCAACATCTGCTGGCAAAGCTTTCAGAGAGTGACTGTGTAATTCTTTTTTTTTAGCAAGAATGCAGTGATTATCCACAATTTACAATTTACATTCTCGCCTGAGGATGCATTCATATTTCAGCATCCACGGCTTGCGGGTAATATATTCGAGATGAGTATTAATAATCACCAATTACCACTGTAACCTAATTGTAATCCAACACCAGAGTGTCTCACGCTACGTACAGATGGCCCACGTAAGCCCTGGGGAGGGAACGATGGAGACGGAGGGTGGAAGTAGATGGGAGTTGGAGAAGTAGATAAAAGGAGAGATCTGATGGTGAGACGAGTGGGGGCGGGATCAGTGATATGAAGGAGAACCACAGATTCACTTATTAGCAACATTCACTAGGCTTCATTGTGTTAACTGTCTAACAGGCCTGTAGCTTACCAGTGTCTTTATTAGGTGAGATTTACGAGATTCATTAGATGGATGATTTAAAATGAAATACTGAATAAAATCTTTTTTCAGTCAGCAAGTTAGTCTTTTCTTCCCTATTGTAACATGTATATCCAAGTGAAGCAACTTCTCGAACAAGAAAAAATGGGGGGCGGGACTTGATTTTGTCCATCGGGAATTGATTGGATGGTTATGGTTTGCTATTGTTCAGTCTCATGTGAGTGACAGGTTGTCCCAGTAACATGAATTAAAAAAAAATGATGTGCACGGATAAATCAGTTATAATAAATACTGCAATATTCCATAAATAAGAATTGGCAATTTTGATTTCATGGTGACTTAAAAAAAAAAAATTCTAATTAAAGATCAATCACCCAAGTTTATTTGCATATTTAAATTAATATTATTAATATAATTATAGTTTATTAAATATAAATATAATTATTATTCTATGTATTAAATTATATATATATATAAATATTATATATTAAATATAATATTTTTAATTAAAATGTTTAGTCAGCATTGCTCAATTTCAGAAATGTTATGTCAAAAAATGCATACTGTCCTCAAGTAACCGGTGACATTACGTTTGACCTTTTTATGTCTGGTTTAATATGACATTCATACTGTTTATGAAAATTAAGCTCTTGTCAGGAGAGTAAATCATTTTAATGACTTGTTAAATAATTAGAAATATACGCGCATGAATATGCATTCTGTATGCAAATGAAATGTTAATTTAGCCTTTGATACTGTCATGATTAATAGAGCCTCTGTATTTTGCAGGGATAATCCTGAAGTGACCTTTTCAGTCTGCCAGAAAAATTATAGTAATTCAACAGGCTCATTTGTTGTGTTTATGAATTGTTTCTATGAAATATATGTGCATAGTGTATAGTGTATAGTCATGTATGGCTGTAGTAACACACACAACGAAAGGAGTAGATAACAAAAACAGTCTTTATTAAATCCACACAGAAAACTCAGGAAAACAACACAACCATGTTTAACACTTACGATGTCTTTCTTTCTTCAGTCGAAAAGAAATGATGGTTTTTGAGGAAAACATTCCATGATTTCTCTACACAGAATGGACTTCAATGGCAACCGACTGTACCAATGTTCAAAGAAGGTTCAAATGTCCGTCTCAATGCAGCTTCAAAGTCTCTACACGATCCCAGTCTAGAAATAAGAGTCTTATCTATCAAAACGATCGGTCATTTAAAAAAAAAAAAAAAAAATAATAAAAATATATATATATATATATATATATATATATACTTTTTAACCACAAATGCCCATCTTGTACCATCTCTGAGATGCGCCACGTATTACGTCATAACGTTGGAAAGGTCACGAAAAAAATTAAAATAATAATAAATTAAAATAAAGATGTCGGACGATTTTGAAGTTGGAGGAGAAAATTAGATGAAATTTTTCGCCCTTCCCTACCTTTTTGAACCGGAGTACACAGACAAATAACTTGGATAGATGACGTGACTCGTGACCATTCCAACGTGATGACGCAATGCGTGGCACATCTCAGAGATTTGCATTTTGCACACGACGAGCATTTGTGGTTAAAAAATTACAGATCGTTTCGCTAGATAAGACCCTTATTTCTCGACTCGGATCGTGTAGAGACTTTGAAGCTGCACTTAGAAGACGGACATTTGAACCTTCTTTGAACATCGGTACAGTTGGTTGCCATTGAAGTCCATTCTGTGTAGAAAAATCCTGGAATGTTTTCCTCAAAAACCTTAATTTCTTTTCAACTGAAGAAAGAAAGACATGGATATCTTGGATGACATCGGGGTGAGTAAATTATCAGCAAAACATTTTTTGAAAGTTAACTAATCCTTTAAATATATGGAAAGAGTAATCAAGATAAAAACGAAACAGGTGTGTAGAACTTAATAACAACCAACGAAACTAACTGGAGAAAACTGACAGTGAGAAACAGTGAAAACGAAACTAAAACAGACCATACATGTTATAGTAATGCATTGAACACCATTTCACAAGTGAGTAGTTTTAAAACATTTTTTTTTTTTACATTTCTTTTGAAAAAGCTTTGGAAAATGGTTTGCTCAATGTCTGAAATTCTACATTATGCATTATATTTACCATACAACGCGAGTCATTGTGAAAAATAAATGAAACCGCCAAGGTCAATGTTGTATTATTCAATCAAGCATGGAAATTGCTCATAATCAAATCAAGCCAAGCAAAGCATTCCCGTATATAGGACCCTGCGTCAGGATGATGGAAGAGGAACTCTTAAGGGCATTAGCAGAGGGATTCAAACACCAGACAGTCAGGATGTCTCTGTACTGTGTCAAAACAAGCTCAGGAATGACACAGGACAAGAGCTTTGCATCTCTGCTCGTGTGCTGTTTACAGGTCATCTATAAAGTCTGGTTAAGAATGGCTGGAACTGAACCTGTGAGTTGTTAAAGGATAGAAATATTAGAAGTGTTTTTAGAGATGACTTCCTGGAATCATGGAAGATTCATAGTTCCCAGAGAGAGAGAGAGAGAGAGAGAGCTAGAAAAACAGCCGTGTTGATTAAGAATGCTAAAATTAGCCTCCTCCTCTAGCACAGCAATCCGCTTCACATCTAATAGGATTATTCTCCTCTCCACAATAACAGTAACCAAATGTTACATTTATCATACTGTATTGGATGCAACATTGTTTTGATTTACTACTTAAATATATTGTACTTGACTTTTAATGATGGCGGTTTCATTTACTTACCATGTTTATGCCACATGACTCACCTGTCAAAGTTAAATTCAGAGTTTTATTTACTAGCCCAACTTTCCTCTATCCCTCATGCCTTGCATCCCACCTCATGTGGATGTTGTTTTGGATAATGAGTGCTTTTTATTGGATGTCAAGACACCATTGGATTTGTGCCAACGAGTATCTGTCATTTCTCACCCCTGTAAACTACAGCTAGAGCTTCCAGAGCCGAACATTTCCGTGTGATATGACAGGATGATAATCACTGGGAAGATCATTTTATTTATGTGGAACTCAGCAAGGAAATTTATTTTTGGACGTTGTGTCAGAATGCATGTAAAATCTGAAAAGTGGGTGCATTTCAACTTGGAATGTATGTTTGTGCCTATTTATTTTTACGTTATTAATAGCACTTTCCACACAGAGGGTACACTTAAAAAAAAAAAAAACATTAGCGCACAGAAACTATTATATAACATTAAATAAACAGCATGAAAACAAACTTGTTGTAAATGCATTAAATATCTCTCCCTGCTACCTTAAAATTGTGATTTTCAGCACCTCAAAGATATATGCACAGTATACAAGGGTTTTAAACAGTCTTGAGACATGTCCCAATTTTTGGCGGAAAAAGCCTCAAACCTCATATAAAATACAAGAGGTCATATAATATTTAGTTTGACCTGCTGAACCATTAAATGCATTCAAGGAAAAATCCATGTATTTGTCAGTGTTTGCAAGGTTCATGGTTTATTGCACGGTCATTTGGGGATGAGCATTTACCTTTGAACAAGTGCTTGTTAAATTTTGAAATGTAGTTTACACATTTTCTTTCAGAAAGGTTGCATTAAATTGATCAACAGTGGCGTAAAATTGTTACAAAATATTTCTTTCTATTTCAAGTAAATGCTATTCTTTTGAACTTTGTTCATCAAAAAATCCTGGAAAAAATATGTATCACCGTTTCCACAAAAATATTAAGCAGCACAACTGTTTTTAACATTGATAGTAATAAGAAATGTTTCTTGAGCACCAAATCATCATAGAATGATTATTGCCCAGAGCACCTAACCATTGAGTATCAGGTTGTATTTTTCACCCTATTTCTGAAAAATTCCCAATATTGCAGGTGAATTGGAGAAAAAGAAATTGCTTGAAAAAGCAAATAATTATGTTTCTAAAGTTGACATTTCATGCCTGTTAATCTATTGTTGTGGGCAGCATTCTCCCCTATCTGTCTGTCACACAAAGAGCTCAGACAGGCCTGTGTGAGCGTATCCGTTACTCACTTTATTACTGTCCTCAAAGAAAAGCCCAGGGTTTCACTCCTTATCAACAGCCTGCAGCTTGCAATAGGCGAGACACTGGCAATGCAAACATCTCAGAAGTCGCACGCTGAATCTAACCAGTCCTGAGAACTTGAGGAAACTTGGATATCAAATGATCGAACTGGTATATCAGAGAAGAATTTGAATGTTTTATAAGTCAGTGTTAGTTTCAAGGTTTATGAGGTGATCTCTATCTCAGTCTCAGACAGACAAGAAAGCCTAAAATTGCAAGCTGCAATCATATTGGCTGGCTTACATGCAATTTTCAGGAGTCAGGCTGCACAGGTGATTAATATTGCCCTGGGAGAAAAAAGTTTCCAAGGCTACAATAAATGCATCCCAGGAAGAATTGCTAGATTTGCCAATGTTTGCAAAGTTCATGGTTCAGTGCCAGGTCAACTGGGAATTTATTTGGATATTTACATTTCAATAATTACTTGTTAAAAATGTAAAAGAAAAGAATTCTACAAGGATGCGATAAATTGATCAAAAGTGACTATTTCTAGTACATGCTCTTCTTTTGAACATTCTATTCATCAATGAATCCGGAAACAAAGAAAATATTACAGTTTCCCAAAAAAATATTAGGCAGCACAACTGATTTCAACATTGATAATAATAAGAATTTTTTTCCTGACCATCAAATTAGCATATTAGAATGATATAGAAAAGACTGAAGTAATGATGCTGAAAATTCAGCTTTGCCATCACAGGATGAATTACATTTTAAAATATATCCAACTAGAAATTTCTTTTTTTTTCACAATATTACAGTTTTCTTGTATTTATGATCAAATAAATGCAGCCTTGGTAAGCATATACTTTCAAAAACGTACAAAAATCTTACCAACTCCAAACTTGTGGCCGGTTGTGTATGTATGCTTCAGTTTAGCAGCTTTTTTGAGTGTACTGTCATTTTGAGTTGTGTATTCTCTCTTATTATTGGCTGTGGTTGTGTATTTTCCTTCGCTGAACTGTAGCCAACACACTTTGGTCAAGATTAATGTCCTCTGGTCAGGCTATTGACACAACACTTAGCGCAGCTTTTATGACCCCTGAGCTGCATGGGGTAGTCATATCTCCTCATAAAACCCCGGCAGCAGGTGGCAGGTCTCTACGTTTCACCTGCTATACTGGGCTAATGCGTTGCATTATTGATACCCTTCTTAGTGCTAATGGCTGTCTGAAGTTTACACCAGCGTCAGTGTTAATGTTCCGGATCTTGTACGGCTTACTGATAGAATGAGATTTCCTCCAGAGCTGTGATTTCTCTCTTACCTGCTGGATCAAACGCACGCTGAAGCTCACATCACAGAGGCTGTCACAGGCTGTTTAGAGAACAGTTTAGTTTACTAAAGTGGTGGAGCAGAGGGCTGTCAGCTTGAAAGTACAAAGATGAGCGGTGACAGGGCTGTTTCTGTTTTGTTTTTTTTGTCGGTGAGGGAGTATCTGAGACCTCTCTCTGTGTTTATTCATTGAAACAACACTCCTCACAGCATCTGTCGAGATGGAAAGATGAAATTATCTGAAGCTATGCTAGAAAAGTGTGGCACCTAAAAGTGTGATTGTACAGATTACTTCTTGGAGGCTTATCTGGTTTGTTTTTCGTTTTTAGAGAAAAAGTAAATCATCTGAGATGATGCTTGGATATGTTTGAAATATGTGGATTTGTTTAGAAATAGATTTTTATATTTTGTTCATTCCGTTGAATAAAGATGCAAACAATTATCTTCATGTTCAAGACATATTCAAGGAATGCATTTATATATTTTTATTTTTTATTGCAATTGCTTAGCCTGGCTAACGTCAGACCTCGTCTCATTGAGACGTGGTCTGGGAACCACATGTTCATTTTCTCGTATTTGAGGCGTGGTTTACGAATGCCCAGAGCCGTTTATTGGGTGCTACGAATGTCTATCAAATGCACCTGTACGTAGCTCATAGCCAATCGTTTCAATTATACCAGATGACGTATGTAGAGCGACAGAAATTCGATTTTTGAAGCAGATAATATCGGTAAACTTTTTTTAGTTCCAGATTTCAGAATTATTTAACAGTTATCCATTTTTCTACTGTGTATTCTATTTTGATGCCTACATTTTATATTCTTGATAGTGTGAATGCTTTTGTGATTAAAATAAAATAATATAATAATACAAACATGTCAGTTTGTTTTCTAATCTGTAGAGATGGTCTTGTGTTTTGACTGATGGATGATTGACAGGTGTATGTACTGACTGATAGATGGATAGGATATTCATCGGATATTTAGATGGATGCTCTGTTAGATGAAAATTCTGCACAGGTAGCGCTGTCATGTGTGGATGTTTAGGTAGCAGCGCAGCAGAGACGCTTTGAAAGGTCAGTGGGTCCATTGGGACTGCGGATGTCGGCATTGATTGCTGATTGGCTGATGGATGAGAGCTACTGTAAGTATCCAGGCACTCAGGAGCGTTGCTTGGTAACAGCGGTTTCACATATTGTGCAAGTGGCCTTGAAAGTGATTGACATCGTAAGTGCTTTAAAAAAAAAAAGGCAACGCACCTCCTCCTGTCTTCACCTAACTCTTTCTTTATTTTCCTCTCTTTCTCTCTCCAGCACTTTTTATTTACATTCAACCTCCAAGCCTTTTGATGTAATCTTGATTCCATCACTTTTGTATCTGCATAACAAAGGATGAAGGACCTTTAGCACAAGAACTATATATTTTAAGCTCAAATGGCATTGAATGTTGCGTTTCATTCCCTTTACATTCTTGTGTTGAGCAAAATGCTATAGACTGAATGTGCAGATAAAAATCTTCTAAGAATTTATTAAAATGAACCAAAATACTTAGCAAAAATTATTATAATTTTTTATTTATATAAAGCAGAATTTTTAATAATTACTCACCAGCTTATCATTGAGTCTTTTTCATACGTTTCTGCACTGTGATTCATTCAAATGAAATAAAATACTATTTTATTTTATTTTTGGGAGATTTGTATCCCTAGCAAAATGCCATTGTGTTTTCCAACCTGTAGGGATTTTCTTGTGTTTTGATTGATAGATGATGATTTGATGGGTCAATATACACATTTCTGACATGTAATGTAATATAATAAAATAAAATAAAGTAAATTTGGGATTTTGTGTTTTGGTTGATATATTATGATATGATATGATATGATATGATATGATATGATATGATATGATATGATATGATATGATATGATATGATATGATATGATATGATATAACACAGTCATGATATGATGGGTCAGTGTACTAATAGATGGATAAAATAGGCATTAGACTTTCTGCTGATTTACCAGGACTGGTGCTAAAATTTACTGTTTCTGAAACCTTTTCTAGTTAAAGTTGTTAAAAGTTTTTATCAATGTTAAAATATGTTCTCCTATCCCAGTTAAATATGAAGAGGCAACTATAAGCTGATTCAAATGTTAAATTCCCCCCTGTAGTCAATAATTGTTTCCCTTAAAACTCTACTTTGATCACCAAAATGAAATATTTAAAAGTTTTTTCCTGTGAAAAAATATTTGTCATGCCTTAAAATAGCTTGAATGTAACTCCACACCCCTTTCTTCATTTAGTATAAGCGGATCCATGAATATGCTAATTAGCCCTGCCTCCATTCACTCACGCCAGCTCAGAGATCCACTCGGTCAACTTACTGAGGTAAACGCTGCACAATGGTATCGCTCTTTACAACATCAGACACATAAAAGTAATTAATATGATTAGCCTTTTGCTTGATTGTTATCATACAGCTAATAATGTGTTGCTAATGTTGCACAAACCATGTTCCCATTGACGTGATTGGTTACAAGGTAGTTTGTGATGTAAGAAACGTCTGCGTTTTTCAAAACGCGTTTTTCAAACTACGCTTTAGAAGAGAAAATACTCAGCAATGGTGTTGACTATCATATTAAAAACACCACATAGACATATAAACAACATTAAAAACTTGATTTTCCCCACAGGGGGACTTTAAATATTATTATAGAATTAGTTTTTGTTTTGTTTTTTTAACAGTCAGAACATTATGTCCATAGGCATTCAAGGAAAGAGGATTACATGTCTTAAGTGCACCCTGTAATTATATATTTTGAACAGCGTTGTGCTGCACTTGTCAGTGTAAACTATGGTTTGTGCTCTGTTTATTTGATTTATGTGCTTTTTTATGGGGTGTTTTGGTCTCTTAAGGGTATCAGTTATGTAGGCGGTGTGTACTGATACAGAGGCCCAGAACCAGCTCTCTGATTCACGGTCTGGTTGGATGACTCACCTCGCTGCAGTATTTAGACAGTAAACTGAGCTTTGGAGGTCTGCTATAAACTATGTTTATACTCTCTCAGTTAAGTAAGATCTCTGGGTGAAATGTAGGTCACAGCCACTGCCCAACTTTTTAACGGGAATAGATGTTGTCTTCTGTGATATTTTAGACTTGTTTCGTACCAATGTCTCTAAGGGTGTTCAGACTTGGCATGTTTGGTTCAATTAAAACAAACCCTGGTACGATTGCTCTGTTAGTGCGGTTCATTTGAATTAGTGTGAACGCTGCCATCCGAACCCTGGTGTGCACCAAGCAAGCGAGACCGCTGAAAAGATGGGTCTATATTCGACTTCCAAACTAACTCTGGTGCGGTTCAAATGAAATATAAACGTAACACAGACCAAACACATGTAAACGGACCAACAACAGGAAGATGTCAGCTGGTCAAAATCTGAGCTGGTCATAATACCATCATGTGCAGGCTACGCACATACAACGAGCGCATTTATCCCAGCACAGGATTGTTTTGAATGTTCGGTAAGTTAAGTCTCAAAATAGGCAATACGTCATAAAAGCCAACCAATCAGGTTGTGAACATATCTCTTTGCCTTTAGGTTTCGTTGATAAAATCTGAATGCTAAGCGGACCAAGACTAAATGTTTTGTTTTGTTTTTCGTCCGGACCAACCAAGCGAACCAAACTACAAGTGTGAACACACAGTTTTTATTAGCATTAAAGAGATAGTTCACCCAAAACTGAAAATTATGTCATAATACTGTTGATCAAAACCTGTATCAATTATTTTCTTCTGCAGAGCACAAAAGATAATATTTTAAAGAATGTTGGTAACCAGACAGTTTATACCTAATACCTGGAAAACACTATTCACTGCATTCCCTTTCATCTCATTGGCATTTTCTCGACTGGTATAGAGACAACAAGGGTATGAAGTTTGAAATCAGTCATCTTTTCCTCTATTGTCATCAGTTGGTCGCCATTTTTCACAGCTAAACAGGTACACGATTCCTAAAGTAAAAATGTAACTGAAATGATCATGTAAAAGTGGCCTTTTTATTGGTTTTGGCAGTCTTTCTTTCTCTTGAAATCACCGCTGTTATCGCACGGCCACACCTCAGAGTTCTCCACCCCTTTCTCCACCTCCCTCGCCTCGTCCCTGCTGAACTCTTGCCTCTGTTGCCATGCCGACAGTCCTTTCTGGGCGAAACTGTTCACTCTCCGTGTGATGGCGTGATAAGTGCTGCAATTATGCAAATTCCAGCCAAAGCAAAGAGCTTTTGTAAAATTAGCCATCACTGTCACTCTCTTTCTAGCGTTCAATTGCTAAACGTGAAAACTATTTGCTGTGTTGTTGTGCTGATTGGACTGTAAATTGTAACTAATGTGAGCAAATACAAACAAACTCTTAATCCTAAGTATTAAACTTTGTTGTGCAACTCCTCCCATACCATTTGTGCCCCAGATATGAATGACCTCAAATCAGTGTCACACCTGTAGCATCAACTTAATTATGCATGTAAATTTATGCATTCTGCACTCCCTTCTGGCCAATAATTTCTAGCATAATTAATTTCTGTACACAGTTGTTGAACTTAAAGCAAATCACAGGTCTCTCTGTGCATGCTGAAATGCAATGTAATGCACTGCCAAACAATCTCCACCATGTTTGGGACAAGAACATAGAGAGCAGTGTTAACTTTAACGTTGGCTCTTGTTTCGCAGGGATTTGGTGTGTTAATTTAATGCAAAAGGCTGGGCTTCATGCCAGCTGAGGAGAGCATTGATATGCTCGGCTGGAAAGAGCAGAGAGTGGTTCTCGCCGATAACTCTTGTGATCTGTTCACAGTGCAGCGCACGGCAGCAAACCCATGACCCAGAGGAGAGTAAACTACTCACTGGTTCAGCTTGTGTGACATTAAGAAAACTGTTTAGCAATAGAAGGAAGTCTCAATGCGGCTCTCAAAGAACCTGGCAGCAAAAATTTCTTTTTTTTTTCTTCTTTTTTTAATTATCATCCATTTTCAAGGAAATATCCATTGGGAGTTATCTAACATTTATACTGCTAATTGAGAAACAGTTTGCTGGTTGTGGGTGTAATTTATTTGTTCCACATGGCCTAATATCATTACAGTTTCTCTTAGTTGCTTTGGTGCATTTCTCAGATCACAACTGAAATTCTCAAAACTACTTGTTCAACCTCCACATCATCATTTCTCATTCTTTTGAACATAATTGCAAATGCTTTGGTACATTCATGCAATTGATTATGTGCAATTGTCTATGGTTTCCTAAATTATCAATTGCTTATGTCATGTTGATCAAAATATATTATAGCCTACTGTTGCCCTGTTGAATAGTCTCAACCTTCAAAACATCTAGGCATTAGTTCCTTGCATAAATCATTAAATGCAAAATGATTGAACTAGTTGTCATAAACAGTCAAGCATATTTTTTTTAACATTCTGTAATGACATCATATCAGTTGTTAGTCAAAATTCATGCTCTAAATGAGGGGAGGGCAAGTCGAGCTTGAGAGACACTTGGCTTTATGGTCAAGAGTGACTCTTAAAACAGACAAGTAGTCAAGGGTTTCAGTATAAATAGTAAAGAAACACTCAAGAGGCACTCTTCCAGCGTGTGTGGAAAGATATGTGTGAGTGTACACTTTGCACACACTTGCAGTGAATTTTGAGAAGTCGAAAACTTGCATATAAAAAAAAAAAACCTTTGTGTATGATTGGAATGTCATTTTGCTAATATTTTAGTAGTGCAGTGGAGGTCTGTTACCCAACCGGAGATTGTTATAAGAAAAATATTATTGTACCTACAGTAAAATGTTTATAATTAAATATTATTGTATTCATATTTAGCCTATAGATAAAATAAAATGCATTTTTATACATTACAGCAGTGCACAGTATAAAAAAACTTGTATCGTACAATGCAATGGTCTTAACCTTCCATTTCTGTTGTGACAAATCTGAAAGTTATATCTACTGTTGTCTTTTTCTTGACTCATTATTTGATCAGACTGTCAAAAGTTGAGACATTTTTACAAAAAATATTGCATTATTTCAAAGATGTTTGCTGAATTAAACATGCAGCATATTGGGGTCATGTGACAACAGAGTAGCATACTACTTTTCAGACATTTATCGTAACAAATTTCATGCTGTTTCACATACTACTTTAAAAAAAAAATAGAACGAAGTATGTGCATTCCATCATAGACTGTGTCTGAAATCGCATATTCTCTTGAATAGGTAATTATTTGAATAAGTAATTATTTCACGACTGCTAAAAAGTATGTTCTATATAGTGTGAATGTGTGTTGTTAGTATGAATGTAATCCGGACGTAGTACATTCGCCATGTTGTCATAATCATGTGACCTACCAGCATCAGTTGTGTCACTTCACTGCCATTCACAAATCCTCTCCCATGGCCTCATTCACTCCAAAAAAAAAAAAAAAAAAGGTTCCTCAGCGGTTCTTCAGGGGTTCTTTGAGGTGGTTAAGAAGAAGGTGGTTAAGAAGCCACTGCCATACAAAGAAGCCGTTAAGCCCCTACAGTTCTTTAAAGGCTCTCTCTCTCTCTCTCTCTCTCTCTCTCTCTCTCTATCATAGGTTCCCCTATGATTACAAGCCAATGAACCACTTTTAGTGCTATTTAGCACCATTTTTGTTTAGAGTGTAAAGTGTCCATCGTATGCATCTCACCCGCACCCGAGTACTTTTTGCCTACTCTTTTATGAGTACTGTGAATTCTGACATACTTCTTTTGTCGCATACTTTTTTGCCTACTAAATAGTAAGGAAGTATCCGATTTCGGATGCAGCGGAAGGGTTTTAGGCTCTGATTGGTTGCCTTCATAGTGAGAATCTTGCAATATATTGCAGAAGCATTGCAGATCTTACTGGAAGAGCTCGAAGGATTCAGGCCTGCAGTAAATCATTCTGTTTATTCAACGAACCTGCTTTAAAATGTTTATGCATGATCAGTGCGGGTATATTTTATGTGTAAATAATGTGTATGTGCATGCATTGTGTGTTTAAAAGAGAGAGAGGGCATGGAAGTATGAGAGAAAGGGGAGCAGAGAGAGATATTGATAGATGTATAGATGAAACGATTGTGTTTGAGCTCAGTGGCTGGACTCACTCTCCCCTCGCACAGTCCTTCACTTTCATCTTGTGTGTGTGTGTGTGTGTGTGTGTGTGTGTGTGTTGTGTTTGTTTTGTTGTATGTCCAGACTGTAGAAGTGCAATAAACAGTGAACGCCTCTCTCTCTCTCTCTCTCTCTCTCTCTCTCTCTCTCTCTCTCTCTCTCTCTCTCTCTCTCTCTCTCTCTCTCTCTCTCTCTCTCTCTCTCTCTCTCTCTCTCTCTCTCTCTCTCTCTCTCTCTCTCTCTCTCTCTCTCTCTCTCTCTCTCTCTCTCGCTCTCTCTCAGTTCCTCTCGCTCTCTTTTTCTTTCACCAGCACCATTGTTCACAGTGATGTGTTTATTTCCTCCCCTATTGCTTATTTTCTCCTACACACACACACACACACACACACACACACACACACACACACACAGACAGAACTGACCTTCTGACCTTTCAACACAGTGAAATACCCCAGAGGAGTTCACATCATGATTGCATGTATCATATGTTGATGGGAAATGTGCCTCCCACATCTGGATGAATCACTGCTCTTATTAATGCAGGTGAACTGATGGACCAGATAAAAGAGGTAATAGAAATCACTCATCTCCATTTCACACCTTCTGTTACACAAATTTCATAGATTGAAAGGGGAAGATTAGATGATTGTTAATTGATTAAAATTTAATTTATATTTGTTAGAATTGGAATATATTATGTATCTTTTACATTCGATGAAGACCATTTTAACTGTTTGTCTGTGTAAAACTTGTGTTGTGGGTGACTGGGTGTTGCTATGCTATCCTAGATGGTTTCTAGGGTGTTTTGGATGGTTGCTAGGGTGTTTTTGGTTGTTGCTAGCGTTGCTTACTGGTCAAAGTCAAATTATCCCTTATTTAAGTCTGTGAAACTTTTTTGCTTTTTTTTTTTTAAAGTAATGTTAAATAATGTTTAAAGATTTCTATTTCACATAAATGCTGTTCTATTAAACTTTCTATTTATCTAAGAATCCTGAAAAAAATATTAATCCCCACAAAAATTTTAAGCAATGTTTTCAACATTGATATTAATATGAAATGTTTCTTGAGCAATAAATCAGCATATTAGACTGATTTCTGAAGGACTAGAGTAATGATGCTAAAAATTATTTGCCATCACAGGAATAAATTACATTTTAAAATATAATCCAATAGAAAACAGTTATTTTAAATTGTAACAATATTTCACAATATTACTGTTATTATATTTTTGATCAAATACTGTAAATGCAGCCTTGGTGAGCATAAGAGACTTCTTTCAAAAACATTTTAAATATCTGAGCCCAAACTTTTGAACGGTAATGGATGTGATCAAACTTTTGAATGAGAGAGAAGCAATTTTTCATTCTTCTGTTCTTGATTATAAATAGACTTTCTTCAGTTTCTCTCCCTCTTGTTTCTACATTTAACTATCTCTTACTCTTTAGTTCCGCATTGATCTAATTAAACGTCCGATTGGCTCAAAGACTTCCTGATTACACTCAGTCCAGTGGGGACATAACAAAAATAATTGAATCCCTGTGATAGACAGCTCACCGGGTAAGCTAAAGCACACACACATACTCAAATGGTTTTACTGGCTCTCTGCCCCCATTCTAAACACGCCCATACATACTCACTACACCCCATTCTACCAATTTATGGGCCAGATTTATTCCTGTCCTAACAGCGGGCAATCTCCATTTGGGCCCTGCCAATAAGGGGCGGAGTGGGGGGATTGCGGTCTTTGGTCATTTAAAATCACTCCAGAGAGTAAGGCCTTTAACAAGAATTTGTGTGTGTGTGTGTGTGTGTGTGTGTGTGTGTGTGTGTGTGTGTGTGTGTGTGTGTGTGTGTGTGTGTGTGTGTGTGTGTGTGTGTGTGTGTGTGTGTGTTTGTCGGCATTACAAGCAGAGCAATCAATAACTAAGGTCATGACATTAGCATTATACCGTAGCTGTGGGGCAAGAGCCAATCATTGCATTCATTCTCTAAGGCCACATCACACATCACTGAAATCACAAGGAGTTTCATTAGCCTGGTTTCCATTACAGATTTGCACAAAACTTTAGCAATATTTTCTAAATGTCGATAAAAAACTGTTGCGAAACTACAGCGTTTCCATTAACCGATGTTATGCGACCAAAATGTAATTGTTTCCTCTCATGATAAGTCACTCCAAAAATCATAGCAATGCAGCCACCGCACTAGCCATTATTTGTGTTCAAAGGAGACGTAGGCATGTTATCCAAGCATTAATGGCAAGAAAAGCCCCTTATACTTGTGAGCGGCACGTATGAGGTGTTTCTGTGTGTTTCTCCCTCCTATCTACTTCAAGGTCTTGATAAATTGTGGCATTTCTTTGTTGTTTAGAATCCAGTATTTCCGTAATTCTTTTGTCTTTTATGAGTTTAATAAAGAACTCTGTTTCGTCTTTTGTCCATACATACTGCGTCATCTTTAAAGAATGATCGAGTTTTATGTGCGCCAGGTGACCTGTAAATGCGAAAAACTTTTCCTCTGTTTTTACTACATTGTTATTGTGTAAATGCACCCTTACTTTATGGGTTTTACTTTTTTCCCCTGTAGTCAACCTATATTTTTAGTAAATAATTTTGCATTATAAACAGTCATAATTTAGTTTTTCATGACCATATATCTGCTGATTGCTGTTAATAATACTGGTGGAACCGATAAAAAGAGATCATTGAAATCTCCTTTTATAGATTTAAAATAGAAGATTAGATGCCCACTAATTGTGTAAAATGTAGTTGTTGTTGTTTTTTAGTTTAGTTTAGTTATATATTATAACAGAATATTTTTTAGCAGATTATAACAGATTTATTTTTTAGCAATGGAGTTGATTATAACAGAATAATCTGATGTTTCTTCTTCATTCATGCTCAGCAAAGTGACCTGACTACTGAAAGATTGAAAGCTGCTAGTTTGGGTGGTTGAATGGTTGACTCATAAGTGGTGATGGATGTGAGCACCTGTAATACAGACAGCTTAAAGTTATGGCATTTAAAAATAGAGCTTTGTAGAAGCTTGTTTGCGTAGGAGCTGTTAAATGAGCAGCCTGCTGTGATTTTCACTGTTCACTGCACAATTAAATGCAAAGCTACTGATACAAATTAGGGTCTCTCTCTGTTTTCCTGCGTCTCTCTGTTATTCATTAATAGCAAGAGCAATTGAGGGGAACTGAGTGTGTTTCTGTTCATTTTAGCTGATGATGGGGCTCTGAGGGTGACTGAGTTTCATGTGGTCTGTCTTCCTCATCTACTCTGACATCAGATTCTGTGTGTTTTGTCTCTCGGCATAAAGTCTGATTCACATTGCAGCTTATTCGGGCGGAGGTCGACTGATCACTATGTAAAGTAAGCAAGCACGGCTTGTTTTTTTTACATACTTTTTAGGGGCATGGATGCACAATCAGTGACATAGTGGTTAACTGATGTTTTAATTAGAATTTTTTATTAATTATACTTATCGTCATATGTCATTTACCGCTTAGCAAACCCAAAAATTAATTTCCATTTTCATACTGTTGTTGTGATGCCTAATTTTATTTGTAGCATTTAAAATGATTGATTATAAAATGCCAAATGTAAGTGCCTCAAAAGAAACTGAATATCTTTAGAAGATTTTATGCTACCAACATGGCAAATTTTGGTGGAAAAAAACATAGTGATCTTCTAAAAAAGTAACTGCTGCTTATTATTTTTAGCATCATGGCTAATGCCTTTTCCTTCAACACATTGACATTTAGGATCCAATCAGGATTGTTGGTGATGATTTTAATTAATGTTTGGAGATTGTGCTGGTGAATGTGTGATCAACAGTGGTTTCATTCATGCAGTGTCAGTGTGGGGTAAGGTGGAGGCGGGGCCAATATGAGAGGGCGGGGCTGACAGGGGCGAGGTGTATCTCTGGAGGTTACGTGGCCCATCATCACTCTAAGAGCTTTTACAGGGATGAATAAATATTCAGATCCACGCACACACATATCCCACAGGTCCTCGTATATGCAGTTCACACCCTTCCAGCTAGTCACATGACCTGGTATCCACGGTAACAGTAGACAAAGGCCTTCTGGTAATTACCAGTGTGAAAAACACGAGCAATTACAGATGAGCCCAGTACACTGAAAGAAATACAGACAACAGGTTTTACCCACAATCCTTCTCGTTTTACAGCTGACCTGCTGTAAGTGAGAGACACACACATATATCGCCGCAGACGAGTACTGCTAAAAGGTTTTCTGTGTTCCAGCATCTTCAGGAGCTTTAGCGGAGACTTTTGTCAACAACTGTTGAAAGTAAAACAAAAAGTGAGATCTTCAGTTTTCTTTTCTTGGAGAAATTAATACTTTTATTCAGCAAAATTGCTAAAAAGTGACAAAATAAAGGCTGTTCATTAACTTTCTATTTATCAAAAAAATCCTGGTTTCCACAAAAAATATTAAGCAGCACAACATTGATAATAATAAGAAATGTTTCTTGAGCACCAAATCAGCATATTAGAATGATTAGTAATGATGCTGAAAATTCTACAGGAATAACATTTTAACGTATTAAAATAGAAAATAGTTATTTTAAATTGTAATAATATTTCACAATATTACTGTTTTTACTAATAAATGCAGCATTGGTAAGCATAAGAAACTTCTTTAAAAATCATTTAAAACATCTTACACTTGCACAACTTTTGATCGGTAGAGTATGTCAACAATTTGTTTCTATTTGTAATTAGTGGCAATAAAATCATGTGTTTCCCAGTCACTGGTATTATCTCACACATTGTGATGGGGATTTTGTCTGATCTCATAATGCTTTGCTGTGTAATGGTGCGGTGAACGGTAATAGTTGTGTGTATTATTGATTACGGGATATACATAATCAATGGGCGGGTGGATATCAGGCAGCACAAAGGCAGGAGGCCTTCTCAATCAAAGCTGCATTGATTAGTTTTCCTGCTGATTGCTTGCAACAAGCTCTGTCTGAAAGAAATGTGAAATGTATGCCTTCTGTGTATACGGATAAATGTTAGTTATGCTTCGCCGCCTATGGGAAATTGAAAAATGAAGAAACATTGCACGCACAAAAGATACAAATGCCACACAGCCGCAATGCTGCGGCTCCAACTCCCACACACACATGCTGGAATGCATGTACACACACAGCAAACACCTGCTCATTCGCATGCATGCACACACACTCATGTGAAGGCAATTGGCTGGGCGGTTGAAAGGCCGTTTTGCTCGTGGCGGTTGCTAATGGCTACAAGGTAATGGCAGGAGTCTAGTGACGGGTCAATAACAGCGATGTCAGTCTCACAAACACAGATGACATTAAATTGCTGTTTGGTAGGATGGCATTATTGCAGATAAAACAAGATGAGAAATTGAAAAAGCTCAGAAAAACAGTGGAAAGAGTGTTTCTAACTTTACGCTGGCTAATGCTTTTTTCTCCAATTTTTTGGGGGGATATTTAAGGCAGTTCTGATGCTGCTTTACTTCTGTGTAAATGCAGTATTAGAGCTGCCTTAAAGTAGGGTGACCAAACGTCCTGTTTTCCCAGGACATGTCCTGTTTTCACGTCCTGTCCTGGCCGTTCGGCCTGTTTTTTATAAAGTGATGAAAATGTCCTGGTTTTCATTATTTTTCATTGGGTCATTAAGCGTGTACTTTAAATGCACGCTTGCCTTTGCACACAAAACATTTGAAACCGGCTTCGCCCCGTCTTGTTATAATCAGCACGTTCCTCAATTTTTAATAGTATTATATTGTTGCGGGCCAAACATTGAATGGAAAGGATGTATTACTTTATGTATTAAAGTACAATAACACAGTTGCAAGATTGTGAATGCATTTGTCAAGTATTTTTTGATGCATTCAACCCCCCAACCACGCCCCCAACTCTTAACCACGCCTCCCCCAACCACGCCCCCAACCCTTAACCACACCTCCCCCAAACCACGCCCCCGTCCTCTTTTCTGAAAACTGAAATATGAACCCTACCTTAAAGTTGTCATATATATATGTATATATATGTATATTTATGTATGTATGTATATGTGTAGTATTATATATGTATATATTACATTTACTGTAATATATTAAATGTAAATTAATGAATTTAATATTGGGACATTTATATATATACATATATATATATATATGTGTGTGTGTGTGTGTGTGTGTGTGTTTTAATATTACATTTTTCTGTTGTAAATTTTTATTTCACAACGGTTTATGCCATTGTAATTTCTTTGTAAATGTACCTGTGTAAATGCACTTTTTTTGGTTTATATGCCACTTTAAATGCAGCTCCTTTGCCACCTTTGCAGTGTAAACAACATTAGATTTGTACATTGCATGCAACACACTGAAAAAACACACAAGAACATGTCTCTCACTCTCTCTCTCTGTCTGTCTCCTCCCTCTGTCTCTGTCTCTGTCTCTGTCTCTGTCTCTGTCTCTGTCTCTGTCTCTCTCTCTCTCTCTCTCTCTCTCTCTCTCTCTCTCTCTCTCTCTCTCTCTCTCTCTCTCTCTCTCTCTCTCTCTCTCTCCACACACATTTGGAGTGTCTTCAGAAAACAGGGAGCAGCTGCTGTGTGTCTTGTTCTGGTCTCAAGAGGGCCTGAGGAGGCAGAAATGCGAGACATCTCATTAACCGCTGTTTGAATGTGTCGTTGAATTGCCCTATAGATGTGAGACAGCTTAAGACTGTCATCAGTAACAAGACTAAAGAGTGGTACGCTTTCCTGTTTTACGGATGACCGCAGAGGTTACCTGTATATGTCTTTTCTTCAATATAAAAGACAAATGAACATTATTCAAGCTAATCTTGTGTATAAAAGTCCTGGAACAAGGCAGATAATGTTAATGGATTGGGTAGGTGAGAAAAAGGTGGTTTGTGAAAAAATTCTGACTAATATAAAATATTATTGTATCATAAAAAATGCATGTAATACCCCAAAACAGTGCTCCCATTAAAATCAATTAAGTTGTCTAGACTGCAAATAAAATGGCATCAGGCTTTGTTGATTATGGTGGGGTGATGTAATTTTGTTATATAAAGATATATGGTAATGCACGCTAATAATTTGCTTAACTCTTTGGAGTCTTGGGCTATTTTGGCCGTTTTTGAGTACTTTTTATTTTTTTTATTTTGCGACATAAACAAATGTTTACCATACCAATGTTTGGTATCATTTTTTTCAGCACAACATCACCTACATGGACTCTTAAACGAATCACAATTAGCGATTTGTAGCTTTTAGTCCATATCTGTTAGCTCTGAGAGTGTTTATTGCAGTATCCATCTAAATAAATGTAGAATATTCTATTCCCAGAAAATGGACTAAAAATATTGATTAAATTTCTTTTAGACTGATGAGGTAGGAAATCTGCTAAAAATCTGGATCCAATTTTGAAAGCGCTGTATCCGGCCGGCTTGAAGCATTATAGCAGTCCTCCATATCTTGAGATCCTGTCAAAATGCTTCCACCCAGCTCTTGTTCTTCCTCCGCGCCTGTAATAGAGATGTATAGGCACCTGTGTGTGTGTGTAATGGGCCTGACAGAGCAGTGGAATGTATCCATAAACAGGTTACAGTCTTTGCAAAGATACTTAAGGGAGGATGTGATAATGAACCTTATTATTTGGGTTTGAGGAGGAGAGAGAGAACAGATTTCTATGCAATGCGTCACATGATTTAAGCCACCCACTCATGCTCTTTCTGCCTAATGCATTTAAATCAGCTCATTATTCTTTAAAGTAATCTCTGAATTAGCAATCTTATTAAGCTAATAGCTATGCCTTAATTGGTTGTAAAATTAAGATGAAGATCATATGTTAATACCTTACGTATGGCTGTTAAAAATTAAATCTCAGAGTGTCATTAGAATTGGCTAATATTACGGTGAAGAGTCTTATATACTCGTATTTTTCAAGATCAGCATAAAAATTTCTGTAATGTCTGTAAACTTGCTCTATTCTCTGACATTTACTGGAGATGAGAGACAGCACTTGCATACAGAGGTGTTGAAATACGCACCCCTGCTAATTCCAAGGACAGAGCTCACCGCTGGGGACTGGATTAATAAGTCTTTTATTTCATAAGCCTCTTGGCCTGTAGATATGCTGCCTGAAGATAATTGAAAGCTCCATTCTGCTGTTTTCAAAGGTGACATTACCTCTGTGGCGTCACAGAGGAACCCTGCCTTTGTACTAACAGTTCCAAACTTTGCATTTGAAGAAAACTAAGTGAAACAAGGCTAAAAGTGTCTTCCTCACTACATTTTGGTCCAGAAAGTGTGGTGAAATGTCTTTGCTGTGAATGCATGCTGAGGTAGACGATGTCTTCTTGTCATGATTAATTCAAGAAGCCTATAACTAAGAGAGCTAAATCATTCTATTTTATTATTTTGTTCTATTCTGTTTTATTTTATTCTATTCTATTAAATATGTGAGTGTTTCCTGGCAGGTTGACGATGATTTTATTCAGTGAGCATAGCTAAGACAGTTCAAATGCTGTTCGTACATTAGTCTACCTGTATAATTGTCAGACTTTTACTGTAAACCTAAACTTATGGCATTTAAAATAAGTATCTGAGCTGAACAAAGGAGACAAATCTTCAGTGGTGGATTTATCAGTGACCTTTCTAGCTTCCTGTGAGTCAGAGAGAGAGAGAGAGAAATCTTCACAGGGCCGTGATGAAGCTGTTTTTAAGGCAGAGTATGCAGACGTCTGGCCTGTGTCTGGCTGTGAGCTGGACTGATAAAACTTCACAGCTGAGATGCTCAGCGGGTTTCGGCACACAGCCAATCTCAGCGGCAGCTTTTCATTCACGCATCAGCTAAAGAGAGAGAAATTTTAAGACTCAGAATAAAACAGACCTCTGGCTGCAATCTCTGAATAATTTTTTGTGTGTTTTAAGGGATTATGTGGAGATAAGCAGACAATCCTTTTTAGAGATGCGTTTGCTGTTCTCATCTTAAACTTTCAACTTCTGCTATTTCCACTGAGATTCAATGTTAATGTGTCCTTAAATCTGTTCAGTCAATAAGAATAAGCTCTCCAGTCTTTAATGTTTCTAAAAATGTAAAAGTAGATTAGGACTGGCCACTTAGTCACAAAGTCTTCCCCGATTAATTCTAATGCAATGTTTCCAGCCCAGGAACCCCTAACACAATTACAGGGGAATATCCTGTCTGTACTGCTCTCTAACAGACTGCAGATGTTAGAGTCGGGTAAATCACCCAAATTATGTTTGCTTATTTACAGGCGTTTACTGTCAAGTCACATTCTTGGTGAATGGAATGAATCTGTGTTGATCTGTCAGTTTGATGACATGGAGCAGATCTTCCCATCTGATATCTTGAGAATAATGGTTGGCAGGATGAGAACAAAGTTTAGACTGAAATAGTTGTGCACTTTGAGGCTTATTATTTTAATGTGTTCCTGTGATGCAGTTTGAAAGATTTAGGTCAAACTGTGTTATCATGAATACCTTCATAAAGTAACTTTTCTCTTCGAGAATGAAATGGAATGTCTCATTATAGTTGCACAAGTGTATTGTTCTAAATAAAGAGTTTAGACCAGAGTTTTTGAGAGCGTTCTGGAATTGGAACACAATTTCAGAACCACGGACAGCTCACATTCTTTAGTGGAGCTGCTGTCAAATGAGGCCATGGAAAATATGATTATTAGACATTCCCAAACTCTGAAATTTTGAATACATTGATTTCTCCAAGGTATAAAATGAACACTTGTTAAGAGCAGTGCCAAATTTGGCTCCCATTTTTGAAATGTTAAAATGTTCATTTTGAACCTTGGATTTATCAAGTGGAACCCACTTTTTTAGTCATGTTCTTTGCCTATTTTTCAATTTTGTCTTTTTTTAAGGTATCTTTTGTCTATTGTTGTTTTTATTTCTTATTTCTTTCAATTGAATTTTAGAGACTGTATGAAAATATGCACTTTAAAAGCATAATAGTTTTACATACTAACACATAAATATAATGACAACTAAACTGTATAATTGAAGGTGTCCCAGGTAAAAGATTTCCCGTTCTAATATATGTATTAATCCAGTCGTTATTTATTTATATATAAGGTTGCTGTGTAATGTGTGAAACATATAAATGTTGTAATATTCTTTTAATAATGGCAAACCATTATTTTATTATATTTCAGCATAAACATACATCACTAGACAGGTAATGAATAATCTAGCTCATTTATTCACAGCTGAAATGTTGCACGTATATGTAACAAGCAAAGTTAATAACATTACAAGTAATGTCAGAAATATATAAGATCTGCTGTTGTTCATAAATACCAGAAGTGATAATGTACAAGGTCGACGTTGTCACGTTGCCAGAAATAGAGTGTCAGTCAGCGTCCAAATGTGTAGTGAGCCAGCGTCGTTTACGGTCCTTACCAGTTCCCGAATTTGTAAATGATATACTGATTCACTAGCTCAGAAGCTATAGGGACCTGATTTAGACGCACCCTAAATCTAGAAGTGAACAGGAACTAGCAGACACCTTCTAAAAGTGTCTTGTCAGGATGACATGTACAGCTGAATATTTCATTGTGTAATTTTTGTGAACCAAATCCTTGGCAGCATCATGTCTCTGACCAGCTCAGATTTCATATCCCACCATCCATTTCACATCCCATCTGTGTCATCCAACCCACTTCCTAATGCATTCGCCCAGTCTGGATGCTGCCGGGAATCCCGCAACCCCCGCCCCCAACCCAGCAGAAACCAAGATTTACACTCTCAATGTGCTGAGCTGCTCTCCGATGAATAAGTCTAGACTGAGACCTCGAAAGAACTTCTCCCTCGTGCTTACTTTGCTTTTATACATGTTATTTACATGAAGGCTGCTCTGGGTGTATCAGACTCAATAATGTGCATTGCTAATCATCTCCCAACCCTAGAAGCTTCCTGATTGGCTGGGCTAATTGTGGCTTGAGGGACGAGAGAGCTGGTGGAGACTGAGACTGGGGCTGCTAAAAGAGTTCTCCTTCATCTCTGAGGGTCTGGTTGAACTTAGCAAGGGGGCGGGGGGGTGAACGGATGGCTGTAAGAGGCTTTTATGTGCTACGTTTCATGTTTTCACTTTGTGTCTCTTTCCCAGCATGCATCGTTCCTGCTTAACGGGTTCCACCGCACGGCTGTCCTGCTGCAATCCCACCCACACACTTCAGCCTTTTAATAGAGCATGCCAGCGAGAGCGAATAATCACCGCCTCTAATTTACTCTGGATGATGGGCCCTCGTAAAAGCCTCCAACAACAGAGCGTTTCCTGTGCCTTTTTATTGCCGCCAGGCGTACAGTTTAATTCAACTGCGATGATTGAGATCACCATGCAGAGGGGAGATAAGGGACTCACACCCATGTTTAGCAGCGTTGCGACAATGCAAACAGCAAGACGAGGGCGATAAACAGCATTGAGGCGGTTAAATGGTTTGTAAAATGAGGATAGGTCATTCAGCTGTCGTCGAGGAATCGCTGTGTTCACACGAGTAGCCCTCTAATGAGAGATGATATCGCTCACCCTGGACAATACATGCATTGCTCTCTCGTTCTCTGCGACGTAAAATCATGTACTTGCTTAATTGAACTTGCCAGTCTTGCAATGTAATCCTAATGGAAAAGAATTGGGGAAAAAAGAAACATTTGCTTTCTTTGTTCCGAAAGGCAAGGCAGATGAATCCTCTTCCTGCAGGGCTTTTTGGGTAAAACAATACACTGTCTGATCCCTTGATCCATGAGTACAGTGAGTTCTAGTAAATCTAGGCACCCAGAGGGAAAATGTTATATTCATGTGAGCCTGTCAAGGGAGGTATGATAGAGACAGAGAGAGAAAGCAAGGGAGAGAGAGAGAGATAACCCCAGATGAAAAAAGTGTTAGTTGCAGCTTTATAGGATTGGCGTGCAGGATTTATGTGTAGGATTTAAGACACAGGAAGTTCCTTAGTCAGGAAAAGTGTGCTGAAGTCAGGGTTCTGTACTTCACTCTTTAAATTAAAGCACTGACAGTTAGTGTGTTTTATGGATGAAACTAAACAGGTTGAGAAGAAAACCGTATTTAAAATGTACAATTATGATACAGCCTAGTGTTTTTCTGGATATCAGTTTAAAATTTAACCCAAGCGTGACATGAAATAAAAGTTTGCGTACGTGTTTTTATATAGAGTATAATATTTGAAACATTAGGCTTTTATGGCCCTAGTTTGATTTAGGAAAATGTGACGCTCACACTCGAGGAGGAAAACTGCCTCAATTTTATTAAGAGACCCAAACTAAGCAAAAACATGCAATTTAATGCAGTTGCTGATATTTATATAGGCAAAATGTAAGATGAAATACTGACTCGCTTATAATGTAAGCCAATGATATCTTGTAATGATGTAAACCAACAGTATATCAGACTACTTGCATAAAATGCATATGAATATCAGTTGTCACTCTACATCTCCCAATAATATGCCTTTGTAAGATGATATAAATGCGTTGTTTTATGATCAAAGCTCTGTAGTTTTTATTGTGGGGGGGGGGGGTACAATGCAATGCAATACAATGATAATTGAGAGACGAATCATCAAAAGCCTGATGTATCATATTTTGATACTCACATTTCTTCTGAAATAATGTATGGATAATCAAGTAAACCTAAATTGCTTTAGTTTATTAAGTGTTGATCTTGAAACTTGAAGGCAGACAGTTTTAGAAATAAACTAAAAGGCCTTTTACTTGCTATAAACTATCAACCGGATGACAGAAAGCATGGTGTAGATTGTGTACAACAGGTTTTTCCGCAAAGTTTTGAGTTTAATAATACAATAGGCTTTATAGGGTTATCTTCCATCAGAACTGAATGAGAATAAAGAAAACAAAGGTTTTGTGTTCTTGGTTAGGGTTTCGAAGTTAGAAACTTTCCATGGCAATAAACAGGAATATATGATAATTAACGAGAATTAATGGAAATAAACTGGAAATTTGCAAGACTGCAGTTGAGCCTATAAAAGGGAACTTGGCCACACCCCTGAATCCGGCTTCCCATGGAAAGTTTCCGGAAATTTACCGGTTATTTTTCGCCCATTTGCAACCCTGTTCTTGGTAGAGCATGGCTCTAGTGACACCAATGTGATGGGTTTGATTGTTGTTGATACTGATACACACACACTTGCACCTTTATTGTGTTTGCATACGTACAAAATGGCAAGAATCAATATAGACATGACATAGCACATGTTACTGTTTTCCAGTGTGGTCTTTTTCTCCTCTCTGACTCATGTTCCTTTGTTGTCCGGATCATGACAGAGGCATACAGGCCAGGGCCGGCCCTGACCAATTTGCTGCCCTAGGCAAGATTTTACCTGGCGCCCCATGCATCACAGCCCATTTCACCCTGTCATTGTGTTCATGATTTAGCATATATATATATATATATATATATATATATATATATATATATATATATATATATATACACACACACACATTACAGCAGAACTGTTTCCAACACTCATAATAAATCATCATATTAGAATGATTTCTAAAGGATCATGTGATAGACCGGATGTCACATGTGACACTGAAGAATGGAGTAATGACGCTGAAAATTCAGCTTTGCATCACAGAAATGATAATTTAAAGTATAATAAATTGAAAACAAATTATTTTAAATTGTAATAATATATCACAATATTACATTTTTTTCTGTATTTTTGATCAAATAAATGCAGGCTTGATGAGCAGAAGAAACTTCTTTCAAAAACATTAAAAATAGTAATGTTTCCAAACTTTTGGCCTGTAGGCCGACTGTATCCCCCCAAAACTGCACAACTGTAGAGTAAAACATTAATAAAAAAGTGATAATAAAAAATGCGTCTTAAAACTGACAAGATTGTTACAAAATCACAGTCTGGGGACTCAGAACTCAGAACAACTGCTAACATTAAGTTTAAGGTAAAAATAACTGCCATGAAATTATAGTATCTTACTCCTATGCAATAAATTGTTCATTCACTACATCACTTTACCTCTGTCTTTATCCCCTTTTATCCTCTTCTCTTCTTTTTGGCACTGTATCTATCGCAGACTATAATGCTCATTTATAATGTGTCATGTAAATTCGGCCATCCGTCACAATCAAGAAACTTTCACCGTGTCTAGAACTGGCGCGAGCTGCCAGGCCCATTTCTACGAGCTGTGTGTTAAAAGCAATGCAGTCTACATTGGATGCGGCGTCGCGCACGCTACACAACAAATTACCAACAACTGATCGCGCGCCTATTATAAAAAAAAATGTAAAAAAAAAAAGAAAAAAAAAGAAAAAAAAATCACTCGTTCACTCATTCTGGCGCCCCTATGGATGGGTGGCGCCCTTAGCATTTGCCTATACCGCCTATGCCACGGGCCGGCCCTGATACAGGCATTGTAAGGCTAACGACAGGTAAACAGCAGGAAGACACCAGGAAAGACATTACACATGGCTTCCTCTGTTACTGTGACAACAGAAACATAATGAGTATACATGCTTTACTTTTAACAATCTGTGCTATTTGTTTACATTTTCTTGCCATATTGTTAAAAGTTACATAAAACTGAATGGCTTATTTAATGTTTGTGATGTGACACATTTGTGGCACTGAATATTCAGTGGAAAATGGATTTTATCCATAGGGATTTGATTGGATTGTGGGTGTTATATGATAGTTTAATTATTTATCCCTTCCCACACAATCTTGGTATCTTCAGCTTCAGCGTCGGACGGTTCACGCCTCGCCATCGTCCATTAATACCTGATAATAGACACCTCGTCGGGCATTAACCCGCTTATACCATGGTCACTTACGAAAGAAAGAAATATTTAATCAATTAATAATACTTTAATGTGTTTTAGAGTAAAAATCGTGAGGATTTTTATTTATTAAGTCGAGCGCACTATTTAATATCTCCCGTATACAGGCGTTGCCAAGCAACGTGGCCACAGCGACCCGACCGCAGCAGTTGATCAGTGAGTTTGAGCCAGCGCTATCATTTAGAACTGTCATCAGGCAAATTGACGGGACGCCTTTCCTAGGTGTACATTATCACTTTTTAATGGACACCCTGCCAATCGAGTATTCACCCAGACCATGGTATAATACCTGATAATGGACACCTCGTCAGGCATTAACCCTTACGTACTTACTATAGAGTTACGGATGGGTTAGGGTTTGGGGTAGTAACGTGTAACTACTTCACCTTAAAATAAAGTGTTACCACAAACTTTTATTCTTTAGAATAACATGAATTGTGCAGCTCCAGGAACATGCATAAGATTAAGATGTTACGAATTTATGCTGATCACTGGAAATGTGGTGAAGTTGTGTTGCAGTTATATCTGGGCTGAATGTGTCTGTTAGGGGAACAGCACAGGTGTCCATGGTTGGTTGTAGAGAATTACTCTGTCTGTCTTTGCTATACATCACACAGATAGATGCAAGGGGTCAGAGTTCATCCTGGGTCATTTCTCTCTTCAAAAGCACATTGGAAACAAAATTGCTGTGGAAAGAATTTTCACTCCAGTAAATTTCCCAAATACAAAGACTCTTGTAAAACATGCAATTTTGAAGTAGGAAGACTTCAAAGACTTCGAAGACTTCTGAAATTAATTCGTCTAGTCAAAACTAATTTTGGGTCACTGAGAATAAAAAAAAATTGTTGATTGGCTTTAGTTTTCATGATGCTATTTGGTCAGTATAAATATGACCCTTGACTTGGGAATAGCAGAGGATAAGGGAGTTATAAAGGAAAGGGGATCTCAATTTAAACCAGAAATTACTTAAATATATCTTTGACTGGATCTATGAATAAGTCTATCACTAGCTTTGGACAGTAATTGATTTTTAGGCAAAACAATGACTGATGCAATCTGGGGTTGGTTGAATAAACCACTAAGACTATTACAAGTCAGTTTTTTTCTTTCTTTTTCTTTAAGACTGTTTATAACTTTTTTGAGTCAGTTACATAAAAACGTAGATTGGTCTGATTTGATACCGAAAAGAAAGACTGACTGCCCCTTGACCAACTGCTAGTGTGTCATACTAGATGTTAAGACACTGTCTTAACATAATGGCTATGTTTGTACAACTGGACCCTGAAGCTGGTATTGTGTCATACATGATATGAAGTGCATCATGTTATAGAAGTCATGGATGATGCAATCATACCGAAGTTTGCATCACTCTGCTGAACAAATTGCCCTGTATCAGCTCTATATCATGCAGGGGTGCATTCCTGGAGGGCCACAGCCCTGCGAAGTTAATTAGGGTTAAAGCTAAGCTGTGGCCCTCCAGGAACTGAGTTTTGCACCCCTGTCACACAGTGCCGTGCTCTCTTATTTGTCAATAATTGATTTTGCAAAGGGACACATTTCTGTTTAGCCAAAGTGATGCCTCGTACTTGTGTGAACAGTAGAGATAACTTCAGATGGAGCAAATGGATTAATACATTTCATAGTGAGTTTTATTAACCCTTTTGACAAGTGACAGGTACTATGCACGATATACATAGACTTAAAATATCTTGGAATCAGTAGCCAATCAGTTTTAATTGTCAAATTTTAATTTAAAAAGATAGCAGACCGAAATAGACAGACACCTGCACTGTAAAACATATTTAAACATTGAACATTTATCAACTTCTATTGTGTACATTTTAACAAACATGCTTATATTGCATTTGAAATCTGGAATTTAGTCTTGTTTAAAGCTCAAAGCGCTCGTTTTATAACTCCCTCTGGCCTTGAAGAGTCAGTATAAAGATGAAGCTGTGAATGGTAATGTGGATATCTCTAGTGTGAGTGGATTAGTGCCCACTGCTGAATATGAACATGAACATAGATTTACGCCTTTGTATTTTTTCTCTTTCAGTCACAGATGAAGACACCGTCAAAAGGTACTATGCCAAGTTTGAAGAGAAGTTTTTTCAGACATGCGAAAAGGAGCTTTCCAAGATCAACACATTCTATTCAGGTATTGTTTTCTATGCATGCCATAAAAACTGTATTTTATGTATTAAAATAACTTTTGTCAATTTTAATATATTTTAAAATGTAATTTATTACTATGATGGCAAAGCTGAATTTTCAGCATCATTACTCCAGTCACATGATTCTTCAGAAATCATTCTAAAATGCTGATTTGGTTCTCAAGAACATGCTTTATTATTATCAATGTTGAAAGCAGCTGTGCTGCTTAATATTTTTGTGAAAACCTTAATAAAAAAATGTCAGGATTATTTGATGAATATGAAGTTTAAAAGAACAGTGTTCATTGTAACAGAATTTTTTTGTAACAATGTAAAAATCTTTACTGTCACTTTTGATCAATTTAATGCATCCTTGCTGAATAAAAGTATTAATTTCCTAATTATTAATCATACATTAAAAATCTCTCCACAAAAAGTACATGTATCCATCAATCAGTAGTAGAACTTTTTTACCATCGTTAATAATTAACTTAATAATACTAACTGTATGGCTACTATTATTGCATTCTATCTGTAACCCATAAATGGCACAAGTGGAAACAAACTTTACTGTGTGTGGTTAAACTGCAGCGGTCTGCTAAATGCCGTCAAGGGATTCCCTTTGCATGAGGTCAGGGTGTACAGCACTCTTTGGGAACATGATGTAGCCTAATATGTAATGCCTGCCATAGTCGGTTTAACTTGCGTCAAGGGGAATAGACTATGTTTGGACTGATAATAAATGCACACTGCAACATAAGCTGTTTTGTTGCATTGACTTCAGGGCAACAAGAATGTCTGATCTCTACTGCCTCTAGTGGCTGGTTATTGGATAGAACAGACATACATTGAAAGCATGAGATTAATGGTTTGTTTGAATGTTGATGCATTTTTAGCATGCATCATAAATGAGAATATAACAATAGCTAATTCTGCTCAAAATTAAAATCTCAAAATGAGATGCGACAGAGGGATCAGCATTTATTCGGAAACAAAGACGCAGATGCACATTAATAATTTAACATGAAAGGATATAATCATTCTGCTTATAATCTTGGTTTAGTCTTTTTATCCTCCAGTTGCCACTAAAAATCATTCACTCTCTCAGTGCTGCAGGTTTGATGGTCGGACCAAAATAAACTCTAATCGAGTTGCCCAGCCAAAGAAAGCTGGCAAGTCCACTAAGCTGGAAAAATCTCTGACCCCATAGTACTTTATCTTATTTTGTCCTTTTGGAATAACACATGGATGTTTTTCCACAAGGGCAAAATTAGATAAAGTTTCCTTCACTAGAATGTAGTACAAGATAAAACAGGAAATATGTCAATTAAAAACATAAATGCTAATTTAGCCAGTATACAATGTTATTTTGCAGATAATGTTGTCCATGCATACACAGGCCTGTTTTCAAGGTTTATGTAGTGATATGCAAGGCATTCTCATATTTGATGAATTAGAAACTGAAATTCATATTAGGATGGCAGCCGCTGTTACTGCACTATAACTAATTCTGTCTTGTTGACCCAGACTGTGTTATGGCCGAGACCCCTGCCTCCCCCCTGAGTCGTCCTGAATTAACAACATAGCTTCTAAACCTTCAGTACATGCAGTCTTTGTCCCAGTGGACGAGATCTGCTAAGCACATACATTCATAGTACCATCTTAGCCAAGTTCAGCATGCAGAAGCACAGAACTTATTCAGACTATTATAGACTACTATTTAAATTGGCATGAAAGAAAACGAGGTTGTGCCGTTCATTTGATCCTAAGGACACATCTTCTATTCACAGCCAATGTTTATTCTGGACATTCCCTATATCAGCCAGTGCTATATCTTAGTTTTTATTATTATTATTATTATGGACATGCATTTTTAATGCTTTGAAAATGTTTTCTGTGACATTTGTTTGCAAATTCTATAAACTGGCGAACATAAATCAGGTGTGATTGCCTTGGTTGCATTAGTAAAAATTGGTAAAAACAAATGTTGTTAATGTTAACAAATGAAACCTTATTGTAAAGTGTTACCCAAATTTTCAGCTGTTCTTGTAAAGAAAACCAGAACATTCATGGAAAAAAAGGTTACATTTATGTGTAAGAATATAAATAATAAATAATATTTTTTGAATAATATACACATAAAAATACTATAAATAATATAAAATTCCATCAACAATATAAACAAAACAAATAAATAATAAATGCTTTTAAAATGAGAACTTTTAAAAATTTTAAACAAATTTTACATTTTTTTTTTTTTAGTTTTGGGACCAGAGAAAATGTTGGCAGTTCTAAAAGAAATCCCTGTGAAAGTGGACAAATTAGATTTGTAGATACAAAGTGTGGCCGCTCTCCTCCTCGTTCTCCTTTTCAGCCTGGACTCTGCCGTCTCTCGCTGAGGGTTATAGCCCATACGCTCCCAGTATTTACTTGTTGAACCTAATACCCATTTCCTTCCTCTGAAAGTGAGATGGGCGAGCAGGCTCCTGTTCACCAAACTGTGCTGGGACACAGGCCAGCGCGGATAATGCTGTCTGAGATATCACCCTTACAGGAAGAAGCTCATCTCTGACAGGAAATCTGTCTGCTTTACTTTCCACTTGATGGGTAAAATGAGGGAATTATTTGTCATGCAAAATGGATTCTGGTGAATCTCTTTGCAGGGTTGTAAGCCAAGCAGACTTTATGTCTCTCAATAGACATAGTTGAATAGTTCTTAATACATTTTAAGATCGTCTTTTTCCGTCCTGGCGTTCACCAAGGTTTTTTTGTTTGCCATTTCGTTTGCTCTCTAAGACCATAAATCAAATAAAATAATAATTATCAATTTTTTAAATTATTAATATTTCCTTCTCTTTTTGGATCTCCACAGAGAAACTTGCTGAGGCGCAGCGGCGATTCGCAACTTTGCAGAATGAGCTGCAGACGTCTCTGGACGCCCAGCGGGAGAGCAACGCTCCAGGGCTGCGCAGTCGCCGCAAAACGGTGTTGCCTTTGTCCAACAAGGAGCGCAACAAACATCGCAACATCAAAGACCTGCAGCTGGCCTTCAGCGAGTTCTACCTCAGCCTCATTCTCCTGCAGAACTACCAGGTCTGAAATGTGTCATGTTTTTGTTGTTGTTCGTCTCCTCTTCTGAACGTTGACCTTTTCCTGACTGGTTCTGTTGACACTTTTTTCATTTTTTTGTTGTTCTCTGTTGACGAGACCACCGCTCGTGCACTCAAAGCTCAACATATGCTGCTCTTTTCAGCTGGGTTTTTATTCATTTTATCTTCATTCCTGTGCACTTTACAAATGTTATACGTATTTCCATCTTCTTTTTTGCCCATATTTCTTGATCCTTCCTTAATTTGTGTTTTTCATGATTTTAACGTAGGGATTTCCAATTTTTTTTGTCAGTCAAACCTCTTTGGAAAATTTAATTACACATTCAAATGTTTATGGTTCTCTGATGTTTGTTTACAATACATGCAGGTAAACCAATAAAATATTTCATCTTTTTTTAGTGTCTTATTTTGATTTGTTTATATTTTAAAAATATTTTATTTTACATCAATTATTTTCATTAACTCATGAACCGGTTCCCAGGGTTGAGAAACCCTGGTCTAAAGGTTTACGATTAAATTCTTGAAATAAATTTCATACCCAAATATCGGTTGTGCTTACATGTGAATTTCTTTACAATGTGGACTTTAAATGGATAGTGAAGGGAAAGTAGTCAACAGGTATCCAACACACATGTGAACTGCTTTAATATAGGTACAGCATACAAAATATCCCAGGATGCACCAGATGTCCAGAGCGAAGAGCTGGAATATTCATTTGTTTTCATGACTTTTCTCTAAAATGTCTAATTTTATTACATTATCCTAAATTGTGGAAAATAGCAATAATAAATAAATGAGTAGACAAGTCTCAACATATAAAAGAGGATTGCTCTTTACTCTGTTGTTAGATGTGTAACTTAATTTCATATTCTGATTTACCCTCACCTCATACAGAATCTGAACTTCACTGGATTCCGTAAGATCCTGAAGAAACATGATAAGATTCTGGATACACAGCGTGGAGCCGATTGGCGCGTGGCTCACGTGGAGGTGGCTCCATTCTACACCTGTAAGAAGATCACACAGCTCATCTCTGAGACCGAGGTAGACTGCCTGTCTCCACGTTTAGACTTTTGACTTCCTGCTCGTAAGATAATCAGATTGTGATGATGTTACTGTACACTCCCGTAGCTGCTGTAAGTGATGCTTAAATCCCTAGAGTGCATTAGAATGAAGCTTAAGGTCAGAAATTATCAAACTAAAGTGTGCTGTCTGACCTTTGACCCTCGTGTGCCTAGGCTCTGGTGACCACCGAGCTGGAAGGTGGTGACCGTCAGAAGGCCATGAAGAGGCTGAGGGTTCCACCTCTTGGAGCAGCACAGGTGACAAAAGAAACTCACTTATGCAAACACAGAAACTGTGTAACCTAGTGATTCCCCACCTCAGACTTTCAACTGGATGCTATTTGTTTATCTTCAATGCCTTTAAAGGGTTAATTCACCCAAAAATGAAAATTCTGTCACCATTTACTCACCTTCATGTCATTCCAAACCCATAAGACTTTCGTTCGTCTTCGAAACACAAATGAAGATCTTTTTGATGAAATCTGAGTTTTATGTTCCTCCATTGACAGCAATGCAACTTCAACGCTTCAAAAAGTTCATAAAGAGATTCTAATCCATATGAATTGAGCGGTTTAGTCCAAACTTTCTGAGGAGACTCGATCGCTTTATATGATGAATAAAATAATTTTAATGAAAAATAAGAGGTTATTGACTGTTATTATTTTTACACATACGTACATCACTGAAGTCTCTGGGACTGCAAAGTCTGGCCAAAAGAACATGAAGGTTAAAGGAGCCGTATGTAAGATTGTGGCCAAAACTGGTACTGCAATCACTTTCAAATTACTGTAGAGCGGTGTATCCCCTCCCCCTCCCTCCTGACTCGAGGTTGCCAGATATGCTGCAGGATCCAGCAGGAACGTAGGCTGCTACAAGGAGCTGCACCTGTGGTAACTAGAGCAGAACTGGCAACCCAGATGCCGAAACACTACTGACTTCGTGATTGGTAGATAGGTGGAGGGTGGCGCTTCAGGCCAAAACACAAGATGACAACATCAACATCAGTTGAGGGCTGCAACTTCACTTTTTAAATGACAATATCCTGGCCGTACTACTGTTGTCAGTGATATAAGTATTTGAAATGAACAAGATTTCTTAATGTCTAGTAACATATCAGGGCCATTTTATGATTAATTAAAATACATTTCTTACATACAACTCCTTTAAGTGTGCTGTATTAAATATTTGAATTTTGATTAACATTTAATATTGTCTGAATCGAAGATATTGTATATGCCATAGTGACTTTAAATGAAGCCTGTGTAGAATATTTTAGTGATAAATACAAAACACTCAAGCAAAACCAATAGGAAACAACAAACATGCTTGTCAAAAAATAGCATGATAGCCAAGAAAAATATGTGAAAAAAGTATCTGCAGTCTCTTTTCATGCAGTACATTAAGTTCTAGGTCAGTAACAGTTGTGTAAATCCTCAGGAACTATACAATGCAAAAGGCAGTGTGGGTGGAGAGATGCACCTTTGCCTGGAACATCATGTACAAAACATTGCAGGAATAGAACACTGCTTTACATTTAATTGGGATAATTTACTTGTCTCCCTGTACTTTGCATGACATAAGTGTAAAAATGTATGCGCTTGAAAAACTGAAAGCATCCAGGTTTTTTAAGTTGAAGTCATCTACTTAATTATTTTTTAAAAACGCACTCAACTTGAAATGTTAAGTTGCCATGGCTTAAAATATACCATTATTTTAATATTTGCCCATATGAAATTGCTAATGCAAAGTTAAATAATAATGCATTATAGAAAAGTTGCACTGAGATGCATTACTTGTGTTCCTGAAGGTTATTGCATTGATCAAGTCTGTTTTTTCCTCAACCTCAGCCTGCACCTGCCTGGACCACCTTCCGTGTGGGACTGTATTGTGGGATCTTCATGGTCCTGGCTGTCGCCTTCGTCCTTACTGGTACAGTTTTTAACCTTGTTGCACACTCGGACCAACATACCAACTATACCTGTTTATCTTTATCTTCTGCTAACATACATTCATGATAGAACATTGCAGTCATTTATACAACTGTGTGACTGATCTTTCCCTCTCAGGTGCTTTTTTCATTCGTAATCAGAACATCTGGCCACTGGTGCGCATCTACCGCGGCGGTTTCCTTTTGATACAGTTTCTCTTTCTCTTGGGGATTAACACTTATGGCTGGAGGCAGGCGGGTGTCAATCATGTGCTGATCTTTGAGCTGAACCCCCGAAACAATCTTTCACATCAGCATCTGTTTGAGGTAAGACACGTCATGGAGAAAGAAAGTTTACAGAAAGTCTCTGTATAAACTACCGTTTAAAAGTTTGGAGTTGTTACGATTTTTTTAATAGTTTTGAAAGAAGTCTCTTATTCTCGCCAAGATCAAAATAGTAATTTTTCAATTTAAGATATCTGTTCTTTTTTCTATTTGAACATATTTTAAAATGTAATTTATTCCTGTGATGGTGAAGCTCAATTTTCAGCATCATTACTCCAGTCTTCAGTGTCACATGATCCTTCAGAAAACATTCTGATATGCTGATTTGATGCAAGAAACATTTATTATTATTATCAATGTTGAAAATAGTGAAAATATGTGCTAGTTAATATTTTGTGGAAACCGTGATACAAAAGAACAGCATTTATTTGCCATAAAATAACAGGAAGGAAGAAAAAAATCTTGATGTTCAGTTTAATCTTTTCCTCTTTTCTCTTGCTGTAGATCGCAGGGTTTTTGGGGGTGTTGTGGTGTCTCAGCATCCTTTCCTGTCTTTTTGCGGACTACACTTGGCTCCCTATGCAGGCGAACCCCCTCATCCTCTATGGCTTTATGCTGCTCTTCCTCATCAACCCCTTCAAAACTGCCTACTACAAATCCCGTTTCTGGCTCATCAAACTTCTGGTGAGAGACAAAACTTTTCAGCACATGCTGTGAAACCTTTACATATTACAAATCTAGAGTTCTAATTGCAACAGAATATTATTGATAATTAGTGAAGACCCTTTTTCATCATCATAATGTGAGCAGGCTCCATTCAGATATGCAATGCCTAGTTTTCGTGATCCAATCAGTTCCAGATGTATTTAAAAAAAATTCCACCCCAAATATCCTGTTTAACGTAGAAGTGTGTCAGATTTCAAGCAAAGTTAGTTACAGACAGCATTTAAAATCTTCATTTCCTGCGTTGTTTTATTTATTTATTTATTTATTTATTTATTTGACAGGGACAGTGTACATTAATTAACATTGCTGCAAATGCACCAGAATTAGCCAAAATGCTATTTTTCATCCGTTGTCCCTGGATCTTAAAATTGTCTACCTAAAAAAACACAATAAGAAGATATACATATAGCACATGTAGCATGTGATACAGGGGCATTTTTATGAAATAAGCCTCTTTTTCTCACCAAGGTGGCAGTTGATTGATCAGAAATACAGTGAAAACAATAACACTGTGTGAAGTATTAATATAATTTAAAATAACTGTGTTCTATTTGAATATATTTTAAAATGTAATTAATTCCTGTGATGCAAAGCTGAATTTTCAGCATCATTACTCCAGTCTTCAGTGTCACATGATCCTTCAGAAATCATTCTAATATGCTGATTATCATCAGTGTTGTAAACAGTTGTGCTGCTTCATATTTTTGTGTAAACTGATGTGTTTTTCAGGGTTCTTTGTTCAAAAGAACAGCATTTATTTGAAATAGTAATTATAATTTATTTAAAATATATAATTTTTGTCAATTTCTTAAAAAAAGAAAGAAAACTAACTTGCCCCAACCTGTGTGTTGGGAGTGTTTCAGTGAGGTCTGTGTGTGTGTACACGAGTGCGATTATGTGTGTCTCTGTGTGAGGTGAGGGAAAATAGATTGCTGCTCTATCTCTGCGGATGTGAAGACTGTGCCTGTGCAATCATTATTGAGATGGAGCCATCAGCGCCCGCCTGCCTCTGTCTCACTGCCCTCCCTACATCTAATTGACCTAGACTGGAGCCTTATTCCTTAGAGCACACACACACACACACACACACACACACACACACACACACACACACATACACTTCCTGTAGATTAAAACCGACACGTACTGATGGCCAAACAGTGGGTGGCTTTCTTCCCAGAGCTCGAACTCGCTGTCACACTCAGGCTGTGCATTGCACATGCAGCTGTATAACCTTGAAATGTACTTCACATCCAGACCTGTGTGCTTAAAAGCATTTTTTGTGGACTGCCTTCACCTGTTTCATTAGGTAAAAATAACTGATCAGAGTTTGTGTGGGGAGAAATCGATTTTCACTGGCATTTGAGCCTCAAGAGAATGATGGCATAGATCGGTTTAGTGCAAAAGTGTGTTGCTGGGAAATGTCAGCACTGCCCCGAAGGCTGAGAGAGTAACATTTCATTTCATGGCATAGAGTGTGCCACAGAATAACATTAAAACAAAACAAAAAAACAATGTCTATCTATCTTCTCATTCTTGATTTATTTATTTATTTATTGTCTAATTGTGTAATTTTATTTATAGTAGCCTACATATTGTAATTGTTGAAAGTGCATGCATAAAAATGATCATCTTTGTCATCAAACTTAAATTACTTTTTAAAAAATATATTTTTATGTATGTGTGTATATATATATATATATATATATATATATATATATATATATATATATATATATATATATATATATACTGTGTGTGTGTGTGTGTGTGTGTGTGTGTGTGTACTTTTGTAACTGCAACTTTTTAGTATTTTAAATATTATTAATAATATGATATGCATTTCAAGGCAAAGATGCTGATACAGTTCACCCTGAAGCATTTGACACATTTGGGAAAAATATTTACTTTAATAATTCATGGTCTTTATCCAAATGATTCATATAGTCTAATACTTCAACATGGCATTAAACCTTTTTGGCATTAAAAATGGTTATTACTTTTTTCATGTGCATCTCTCAATGTGTCGTCATGCGTTTTTAAACAAGGCACAGTTTGCTGGATTAATGGTGCAACGCATCTAACTCAATCCTCACATATAACAGACAGTTAAGTGTGTTTTATTGGTGAGGTCAATGAGTTGATATTACAGATCATCAGACAATAAAAACCCCATTGATTTGCTTTCAGCCGGCTGAGTTCTCATTAAGATTTTCGCTCGCTGTCTCATAGAGTTCACTCTGCCTCAGGGATGAGCTGTTTTACATAAAGCACCTCAGATGACTTCTGCTGTTTATTATTGTCCACAATGATTATTATATGTACTGTATACAGTATGAATATTTATGCTTCATATTTCCTGTGTTTGTATTTTCTCAGTTTCGTGTGTCCACCGCCCCGTTCCACCGAGTGGAGTTTGCAGACTTCTGGCTGGCGGATCAACTCAATTCCCTGGTCATTGTGCTCACAGATCTGGAGTATCTGGTCTGTTATTACAGCATGGAGCTGCAGTGGGGAGATCGTAGCGGCTTACTTCCCTCCACATATGGTAATTGATTCAGAATGAAGCCATCTTGCAATGTACTGATTCAAGTTTTGACAAACAGAGTCATTCATGTTAAGCCATCCAAATTTCAACCTTATACTGGATGTAACAGTAGATGAATGGGCGGTTATGATTAGTTGTCCTTGCATATGAATTAAGATTGCACAGGCTGTGTTAGCACAGACAGGAGTTCTTCAGGTTCAGTGGAGTTTATGTGAAATGGACCAGGAAATTCAGAACATCAGCGGCTGTCTAATGGTGCAGAAATGTGTAACACCAGCTCAGTCCTGGAAAATACTGAGCAAGAAAACGATGGAAAGTGAGTGAGAGAGACCAAGAGAAAGTGAAAGTGAGCAACAGGGCTCAACACTATGGCTTTTTTCTGCTGGCCTGGTCAGATGAGTAGTTCAGATTTGTAGTTGCAAATATGATAAATTGGTTTAGTTTTAGTTCTAGGTTTAGTAATTTAGTTGCAAATATGATAACAAAATTTATTTTGCAAGACAAAATCCTAATTGTTGGGCCCTGAACTATATTATAAAATCATCATTAAATTTGTAGAAATACAAAAAATACAAATAATCCAGTATGTTTTAATATTACTCTACTGCAATATTGAGAGAATATATTTTTGACAATATCAACATGCTTTCATAAGTTTCTCCTCCGGAATAAGGTGACGAAAGGTGTAACAGCTACTCTTATGGAATTCGGGCCATCATCCACTGTCTGCCTGCCTGGCTGCGGTTTGTTCAGTGTCTGCGACGTTACCGTGACACCAGAAGGGCCTTCCCTCACCTGGTGAATGCTGGGAAATACTCCACCACCTTCTTTGTGGTCACATTTGCAGCCCTCTACAGAACTCACAAAGGTAAAAACATACAATCGGCAGTTAACTGCAAACGTGACGTGATCATGTGACCAGAACATTCACTTATCAAAGCATGTTATAATTATAATTATTATAATTAGCTTGAAAAAGGTTTGTGCTCAGACTGGTGAATGTCACTTGAAAACAGTTTTGTCTCGAGGGAATCTGGGTAAAAAGAATGATTTGGTTATACAAGAAACAGTGTTTTGTTTTGTTTTGCTTTTTATATCCTGAATACATTGTATTCTTACTGTTCTGTGGAAATTGCTGTTGTAATCTAACACTGACTCCAGTGTAAAATGTTCCGTACAAAGAGAGCACCTGGCTGCCATTGTTTGCTTACAACAGATACAGGTGAACAGGCAACAAAAGCATGTTTTGAGAAAGCAGAGAAAGAAAAAATAGGCCTGTCCTTGTCTGTTAGAGACTGGTTTATATAGCAACATAAAGAGAAAACATCTCAATTTTATGTTAGAGACGAATTGTACCAAGAAGAAACAGGTTGGCATTTCATTTATGCATTTAAAAAAGAGCCACCCTGCTTTATAAAAACTCATTTGTCGCCAAACACCACATTTTGCATTCAATCACAGCAATTATCCTGCATTCGGTCTAAAGTCTAAAGAGTTTAAAAGCATGTCATTAAGATTCCAGACATATCCCTCGTCTCTATCTACAATTACCGTCTGATTATTCTGCCACTGAAACCCATCTGAAGTGCGAAGACTGCTGCTCAAACATGTCTCTCTGCCTGTCTCACTTTCTCTTATCAAACAGTCAGCCTCCATGCCTTCCCGTATCTCTTCGAAAAGACAACTTTTGCCAAAAATCGATCTCAAAGCACTCAGCTAAGCCGTTTCATCCATTTCATTATTTATATGCACACACAGTCGTTTCTGGGTAGTTCCCTTGAATGTCAGAGTTTAAATAAATATCAAGCATGGGTGCAATTTACGCCACTGCATTTATGTTTTCGTTGAACAGAATTCTACTCCGAAGTATCCAAATGTTGGTGGACAGCCTGTCCAGACTTAAGTGTGTATTAGAGACATCTCTGTATTAGTGATATAGGAGTGAAACAGGCCCCATTCAACCCAACAATCTCACCATGCATTCAATGCACTCATTAGGATTCGCTCGAGACGTTCCTGGCAGTGAGCCAGTTTAATTTATGAATGCATCAGAAATCACCTCCATCATTTGAGCCCTGGTTGAAACTGATGTTCACTCCTGTAAGCTGCCCTGATAAATGAGTCTATGGATTCTATTTGTTTTAGGTTTAATGTAAACTAATCCCAATGGAATGTAACATGCCTGAGCATAATTAATGTATAAATTAACATTAGTCACGAGCCAAACAGGTGTGTGAGATTGTAAGTTTGGTGTGTTATTAGCCTTGCACACTAGCATTGAAATGGCAATTTATGCATTGGTAAGTGTTTTTGTTTTATCCGTTCTCATATCAATAGCCCCATTACACATGTTTTTAGTGTTGTATTTCATCGTAGTACTGATTGTAGAAATGGTAAAGGGTCGATATCCTCAAAGATTTAATTAAAACTTTAATGAGAAATGCCAATCTGAGCTTAAGCCATATGCTGAAGAGCTCAATGACATCCAACAAGACAGAGCAAAATCCAAACAGAGATTAAAGGAGAGATGCTATGTGAACACTGAAAAACGATTAAAGGGGAGAGAGAAATATGAGAGGAGAGAGAAGGAGAGCAAAAAATAAAAGAGGAAATGAAGGAAAATGGACTATCTAGAGGAGGTTGAGCTGTAATTGCCTGCCTGTGGCGAGACAGAACAGTGTGAGCGTATCGCTAGAATAATGATGAAGCTCTGAACCGCTAAAAAATTATTTGATTTTTTTTCTCTCTCTTTGTATCAGACCTGGATCTTTGATCAAAACAAGCATCTTAGAGAGCTATAGAGATGTGTACATGAACACCTGCTTACCTGCTCTGATGGCTTCATTGCACAGATTTAAACCGTTTCATGTGGACCACATGTACCCAAGAATACATATGCTTCAGATGTAGTATGCAGGAATGATTGACAAGAGATGGCTCTATGTAGTCAAATATCACAGCTGCATAAATATTACCGTTTAGTGCAGATTACTCAGTTAATGTGGTCAATATTGAATATGTTTACATACCTGAACTTTAAACTCAGTGATGTTCTTTTCGATTCTATTATTTTATTTTGGATTTCCGTTGTCATGTTCCCATCATCTGGTCAAGTGCAGAGAGTGACACATTCTATTTCACATTCTGCACTCTATTACCAAAGACACAAAAACGCTGTCAATGTTCAAAGGATGAAAACTATTTCTGTCTGAGGACTCAGGAGGATACTGAGAGGGATTTGGTCCTTTGGGAAATGTGTTTGGGTCATCACAGTTCATGTTTACATAAATCTTCTGATGTGTTAATGAGGTTAAACCGAAAGTTCAGTGTGACCAGTAGTGGTTGACCGACATGGGTTTTTTAATGGCCGATGCTGAAATCTATTGAGCAGGGTAGCAGATGGCCTGTATTTACATAGTTCAATTTAATAACAAATGAGATGAGACCATTTTGATATTCAAAGATTATTACTACTTTGAAAACAGAAATATGTATTATCAGTTGGCGAGGATTTTGTAATTGATACAATGGGGAACTAACACTTCTGTTCATTGGCCAAACTGGCACGGTTGTTGGCCAATACCGTTAATCTCATATTGTCAGACCTATTGTATCTATTATATATATATTTATCTTGCAAGTGCCTCAAAGAGACACTATACTACAGCAAAATATAATGGCCCAAATATTTTGAATATCAAAGTATTGTTTCAGATATAGGATAACGTTTTATATGAACCATGTTCACGTTTGTAGCATTATTGATTTTATTTTAGTCAATGTTTCTTGCACCCTAATTTGTTTTTGTTTTTTTTATGACCATTTTCTCTCTCTGACCTCTTAATTGCACAGGATTTTTGTGCTCATGTATCTTTAAGACTTATGTTAAATGACTGCTGTTTTAATTAGCTAACTTCAACTTTACTTGCATAGTGCACACTGTTGCTTAATACTAAATATTCATTGATCTGTAGATCTAGACTGTCAAATATTAATATTCTCAGAGATGAGATGTCAAAGCTATGACGATTCATGAATTATCCATCTTCACAGCTTAGTTTTCATAGATGATCTTGGGATGGAGCTTTGCTGTTGGGTAAGGTTGAGCAAAAGGTATTGTCAAGGTAATAATAATAATTACGTGCATCAAATGTATAAATATGTAAAACACAATACTTAAAGTTGGCATGAAACGGAAGTTGCAATAGTCTTTTCTTCACTATTGTATATCCGAGTGAAACGACTTCTCAAATAAGAAAAAATGTAGTGTGACTTGATTTTGTCCATCTTGAATTGATTGGATGGTTTTGGTTTTCTATTGGTCAATCTCATGTGAGTGACAGGTTGTCCCGCCCTCACACTAACAAAAGAGATGTCACTGCAAGAGGGAGGGGAAGTTTATTTGATTATAGATTATGAGGGCACATGAATTTATATATATATATATAAAAAAGTAATGATATGCATGGATACATAATTTATAATAAATACTGAAATATTCCATTAAAGAAGGAAGAATCGTCAACTTTGATTTTATGATGACTCTAATATCAGCTCAAATGTTGATGCTTCTATAGAATGCCGCTGGCCTGTGTGAAGGGATTAGACTTGCATTGCACTCTTAAAGTGTCTTGTTGGGGCGAGCATCTGGAGCATCTTGGGTAATCTAGGGACACCATATTCAGCATGGGCACTCATAGCTCAGCTCTGAAATAGGAAGGACAGGGCTATTATGTGTTCCGGCGAAAAATGTCCTCCGCTGGTTTCCTGGCGCCTGGATGGCAGCGTGTGAAAGGCTTTATTAAGACGGATGGGCCTGTTCCAGATTCAGCACTGTCTGCTGTCTGAGGCCTAAGAGATTTAACCATTCACTGACCTGAGACCTGCCTTGTTCCACCATCTGATAAATGTCTCGCCCCCTATTAACTTACACTGATGCTCTAATGTTGTACTGCAAGATAGCTCTTATTCTTATATTTCAGTTCTGCCTACTCTTTTTTTTTTTTTTTGGAATTGTATTGCCCCTGCGCAAAATAATATCTTTTGGCATGATTCCATATGCTCTCCCATGCCTCATCATCAATATTATTTGCTAATACCTTTTCCCATACAGCTTCTATCCTCTGCCTTTCAACAGATTATATAACACAGTCACTTCAAGGTTATTTATGTGTAAGGGTTGTACTATTGCAATTTTGGTCTTCAGAAAAAAAGTTGCTGATTAAATTACAAGTAGATTTCTTCATATACTTGTTATAAATGATGATAAGATGCCGAACTATATCCAATGTAATATTATTTTCTTGGAACAGCAATGTAAAAATAGCTAAATATATACTACCTTTCAAAAGTTTTAGGCCTGTAAGATTTTGAAAGAAGTCTCTTATGCTCACCGAGGTTGCATTTATTAAACAGTAATATTGTGAAATATTATTGCAATTAAAAATAACTGTTTTCTATTTTAATATATTTTAAAATGTAATTTATTCCTGTGATGGCAAAGCTGAATTTTCAGCATCATTACTCCAGTCTTCAGTGTCACATGATCCTTCAGAAATCATTCTAATATGCTGATTTTGTGCTCAATAAATATTTCTTATAATTATCAATGTTGAAAATGGTTGTGCTGCTTAAAATATTTACAAAAACCATGATACATTAGAATTCTTTGATTAATAAAAGTTCAAAAGTACAGCATTTATTTGAAAGATTTTCTTTTGAAACATTTTAAATGTCTTTATTGCAATTGAATGCATCCTTGATACATACAACTATTGATTTCTTTAAAAGGATCTGAGAAAAATTGTGTGTGTAAAAACACATGTATGTGTCAGTTTTTAGCAGTAAAAACAGAAGGGGAGTAAAAAAGTGCAGGCTAGATTCAAATTTATATGAAAAAATTTATATTTAACCTACTAATGTGCATTTTGGTCATGCCATTGTTTTAATTAATATAAAAACACTAGTATTTGACATGGTAATTTAACAGTGAATGACCTTTCAATTACGTAGATTGATAGCCACAGACACAATGGTGTTAGTAATGTAAACAGTCTCAAAACAGTTTTTTTTTAAAGTGTAGATAGATGGATGGATGGATGTCTCCCTCTAGTGGACATTGTGTCAAATTCACTTGTGTCTTTCTGTGTTTCAGATCAGAAACATGCAGACGCTGAGGTGTTTTTCTACATGCTGGTCCTGTCTTCAGTCGTCAGTTCGCTTTACACGCTGATCTGGGACCTAAAGATGGACTGGGGTCTTTTCGACCGCAACGCAGGCGAGAATACCTTCTTGAGAGAGGAGATTGTTTACCCACATAAAGTAAGATATGCCAGAACATAATCTGTCATCTTGAAAACAGTATTATGTCCATCATGGGTGATGTGATGTGATGTAGTGGTCAAAGATCTGCTCTGGTGAGCACAGTGTTGTTGGTTCAAACCTTCTAAGGAGCGAAGCAAAATAATCAAACTAACTAGCTGGTTTGCTGCTCTTAATGGGATAGTTCACCCAAAAATGAAAAATCTGTCATCAATAACTTACCACCGTTCCAAACCCATACGAATTTCGTTCATCTTCGGAACACAATTAGTAGATATTTTTAATGAAATCTGAGAGATTTCTCTCCCCTCCATTAATTCACCCAAAACTCTGATGGTTCAATGAAGAGATCATAAAAGAAATCAATATAAATCAAACTGTTTAATCCAAATTATCTGAAGAGACACAATCTCATTATATGATGAACAGATTTAATTTAGGCTTTTATTCAGATAGAAACATTTTTGGGTGACCTATCCCTTTAAGCAGGTTTAGTTGTTCAGCCAGCTGTTCTCCCCTGCTGACAAGTGCAGCAAACCAGCTTCGGTTGGTTTAAGATGTTTTTTCAGCAGGGATATTATTATAACGGTCAGCAGGGATATTTATCTGTTACCTCCAACTGTCATGATGTCACTTCCTTTTCCTTTTAGGCCTACTACTACTCTGCTATTATAGAAGATGTAATCCTGCGCTTCGCCTGGACACTGCAGATCTCTCTGACTTCCATGACTGCCATTCCTTCCATCGAGGACATCGTAGTTACAATTTTAGCTCCTCTGGAAGTGTTTAGGTGAGATGTTTGTGTAGAACAGGGATTCCCAATTCTTTTCATCAGCCAAATCCCTTTGAGCTAAAATAGTTACATGAAGTAACCCCTGAGATTTTCACTACACATTTGCATGGTCATGGTTCTCTGGTGTCAGTTAATGGTCACATGACATGCTCAATCACTAGTGTTGGTTGAGTTTCTCTAAAAATGTCATTGATTACTATCTACTAATTCCATCTTCAACAGTGTAATTAGATTTTTGTACTATTTGCTCCCTCTAAAAATTATTGCATTATTTGTTACTACTTGCTAAATTTGATGATGTTAAATCCACCATTGTTTTGTATAGAATTGTTATTGTCTATACAGTATTTAATTCAGTTACATAGCTGTAATTAAATTACAGAAAAAATAAGAGTAATCCCTTCATTAAATTACAGTAATTTATTACTTGGTAATGCATTACACCCAAAACTGCCAATCACATCAGACTGATCCAGCCAACCAATCAGGAAGGGTAGAGACAGGAACTAAACAGAGTTTTACTGACAGACTGGGAAGAGGAGTGCTGCAACAATGTAAACTGTGTTTAAAAAAAAAGATTTTTTTTTTACATTTGAGCATGAAAACTATTAGACCACAAAATCAAAACATTGTAAAACGGCATAATATGGCCTCTTTAAAACATTAAACACATGCTGAACTTCTCTCTCTCTCTCTCTCTCTCTCTCTCTCTCTCTCTCTCTCTCTCTCTCTCACACTCTCTCTCTCTCTCTCTCTCTCTCTCTCACTCTCTCTCTCACTCTCTCTCTCTCTCTCTCTCTCTCTCTCTCTCTCTCTCTCTCTCTCTCTCTCTCTCACTCTCTCTCTCTCTCTCTCTCTCTCACTCTCTCACTCTCTCTCTCTCTCTCTCTCTCTCTCTCTCTCTCTCTCTCTCTCTCTCTCTCTCTCTCTCTCTCTCTCCTCCCTTTCTTTGCATTTGTTCTCCCCGTAGACGTTTTGTGTGGAACTTCTTCCGTCTTGAGAATGAGCACCTGAATAACTGCGGTGAGTTCCGAGCGGTGCGAGACATCTCGGTGGCTCCTCTAAACGCTGACGACCAGACGCTGCTGGAGCAGATGATGGACCAGGAGGATGGAGTCCGGAACAGGCAGGGCAAAAAGAGCTGGAAACGGAGCTACAGCCTGTCCTTACGACGGCCTCTGCTGTCCTCTCAGTAAGAGATTATAGATATAATAGACATATTTCAGCAGTTTTTGGGTAGGCAGCCCCGATTAGTGCACCTTTATGCAATTAGTCTGTATTTAAATTACTGATAACACTTAATGAAATAACTTAAATAACATATATAATAAATAACTCTTTGCAAACATAATATGCAATTCACTAAAAAATAGTTTATCTAAAAAATAAATATCAAAAAAATTATTTTATTAAATATATTAATATATTAACATCACCAAACCTTTTTAAATGCATTAGATTGCTAGCCTGGGAAAACCCAGACAACTTCCGGCAAATTTAGATTTGCTCTGCAAGTAGTCTGGCAAAGGGCTCATTCAAGCCCATTTCCATGCCGGCGAAATCGCGGCACCAATCAGAAACGTTGAGGCGGGCTTTACACAATGACGATCGCTCTGATTGGTTTTAGGTCTATCCAATTGCGCCCAGAGGCATTTGAGCGACATCCACTCCGTTGGTGAAGCACACCAACTTTAAATGCATTATTATATTCAAATTGCAAACACATGAGGACAGTCTCCATGAAAGACCCACTGGCAGATGAACTTGTTCCTACCGAAACGGTAGGAAATTAAATTAGATTTAATAGAGGATTTTAACTGTGACAAGATGATTGACAGGGCAGTTTACGTGACAGGACGCACGCGACAGATCCGTCCGATAAAGATGACGAACTAGTCTGTCCCAAAACTTGCCTACTTTTTTGCTACACATTCAAAAGTAAATACATTTTCTTCACAAAAAGAGTAACGTTACATACTTTTATGGCGTAAGGCGAATTGGGACGCAGCATATGGCTTACACGATGACGATTGCGCTGATTGGTTTTAGGTCTATCCAATTGCGCCCAGAGGCATTTGAGCGACGTCCGTTGGTGACGCCCCTTTGGAAATGAGTTATTAAAGAAGCTTTGCCAGACCATAACTCAGTTACTACTGAGAATGGTCTGGTTTTAACCAGGCTATTAGATTGCACTAACAAAACTACATTTAAGGGTTAGATTAAGTAATAATTAAAATGTATTGTGATGTAAAGTGTAGGTCAACACTTTGTACAGTGTATTTAACAGATATATATAAAAGTTTGGGGTTGGTTTGTTTGCAGAAGTTTGTTCTGCATTTATTTGATAAAAAATAGTGTCAAAAGCAGTAACATTGTGAAATATTCTTACAATTTAAAATAACTGTTGTCTATTTTAATATATTGTAAAATGTAATTTATTTATAATTTATCATTACTCCAGGCTTCAGTGTCACATGATCCTTCAGAAATCATTCTAATATGCTGATTTGCATCCTTGCTAAAAATAAATGAATCTAAAGGTTTGAGATCAGAACTTTTCAGAGCTGCTTGAAATGTATACTGTATCTGTTTCTCTGACAGGTCTAAGAAGGATACTAAGGTGCTCATTGAGGATACGGACGATGAGGCCTTCAGCTGAACCCAGATCTCACTGTCCCGCCTCCTGTCTCGGCTTTCTATTGGTTCCTCACAGAGCTGCCTCAGCACACCTGATCTCAAACACACACAGATACACACATATTACACTTCAGCACTAACAGATACCATCCAAAGACAGAGTAGTGGACAGAGTTAAGCACAAAAACAGACATATCAGGACACAACAGTGACATCGTACAAACACGGACACACACATACAACGATATACACACACGCACGGAAAAGCCAAGTGTGGAATTTTCCTCAAGGTACTTTTTTTATTAGATTTGTTAATTTTGTTCTTCTATATTGATACATTTTTGTACATTTGTTTAGGTTTTTGAATCTATATTACTGCACATGACTGTTTACAAACTTAAAATAACTAGGATCTACAGGGAGGAGAGTTATCATATGAAAGAATAATATAATATCGTACACAGCACGGACTCAATCCGCACACGTTTAGAAATAACAACAGCTCAGTAGCTGATGTTTGTTATATTTAGTAGGTGATAGTTTTTCTTTTTTTGAGTTGTCATGACATCAGAGTACGGCCCTGGTGGCACTGTTTGGAAATGCTCGTTATTTCCTTACCATAAAAAACATAGTGTTTTATTGTTTCGTCATATTTAATATGCAAATATATTTTATTTTTTTATTTTTGAACATGCATTGCTTTGATATCAAAGCTGTCATATTTTTTGCCATGTATGGTTTGTGTTTGAGAGAATGCGTGCATGTGTGTGTTTTCTTTTGGGGAGTGATAGCTGATGTTAAACTAAAAGGTGACATACTGCTCTTAGAATTATAATTTATATTCACACTTTAACCTGTCATTGCTGGTTAATATTTGAAATACCATTTGGGTAAAAGAAATGCTGCCCACTGAAAAAGATCAGATGATTCTGTGAACTATTTTAATTGTAATGATGCACTAAACTGAAAAGATTCAGTAATAATTGTCACCAAATTGCAGACTAAAGGGAAGTGGACACAGAACTAATGTGTTTCCTACATGGCTTTTTGTATCACTTATTAACCACTGCAAGCCAAAGAGGAAATGCAACCACTGCCTGTCAATTATATTTCTTATGGTTGTGATATCAGTTTTGTATTATGGTAAACCGTAAGATATTTTGTGCATCAAAAAGTAGTTCACTTTATGAAATCCTTTTCTTAACCAACATCTTAAAGGGATAGTTCACCCTCAAGTTTTTGCTCACCCTCAAGTTGTTCCAAGCCTGTATGAATTTCTTTCTTCTGCTGAACATAAAGATATTTTGAAGAATGTGGCTACTGTTTGGTTAGATAGTGAACGATCCCTTTAACTATGGTCACAGTTTGTTTATTTGTATGCCTCATGAGTGTGGCAACATCTTTACATTTTGATGAAAAAATGTGATTGTACATGATTTATAATGTACATTTTTGCGAGACAGGTGTAACTACCTTGTCTTTCATACATTTTCATACGTGGTCTCTGAATTTCAGACACCATTAAAAGAATTTTATCACAATGCTGAGCGAATACTGTCATTTTAACTTAGAATGACTTTAATTATGATTAATATCTATTGTTGTCATCATAAAAACGAAAACACCAGGGCTGTTTTTAGCTGATATGTATGTTTTGCTTCTTCTTTTTTCAGCATTTAGTTCATTTTGATACTTTTCTCAGCAGCATGCTTCGATGTATTTTTGCAAGCACAATCTTTCAGCTGTAACTAAAATCTAATCAAAAGAAAGATTTGTCTTCACAATCGCTCTTACTTGCTGTTTCATATTCTTATTAGCTCTTTAAAAGAAAAGTGTTCCTGCTTTCTGAAAAAAAAAATGATGTACAGATAGCAGGCATTATGTTTGTGAGTAACATGCTTTAGTTGACTTTGAGTTTATTGTTTTTTGCTTAAACACATTTGAGGCAAAATTTAGAAAGGAGAAGGGGGAGAACTACATGTTATTTGTGGCTGCAAAAGAATATAGAGTGCTATCCTCGGTCAAAAATGTGGTGTTACTGTGTTACCGTGCAGTCCTTTTGTCCTAGAATATTGAAAAGTCAATCTTGTCGTTCTCAAAATGACCTTTTGGCACACTGTTTTACTTTGCTCTGTCTTGACTGAATCCTTAATTAAGTGGCACACAAATTTTGGGGAAATTATACACTTTCACATTTCTGAACCAATATCGCTGTATATAAATGGATGCTGAGCACAAATTTTCCCATTCACTGCTTTTTGTAACGCATTGCCAATTGTCTTGCCTGCATGCTGCTTTTGTTTTGCACTGTAAATAGTTTAATTTTTTACATTTGAAATGTGTAAAAGAATGTTGTTTAATTTATTGTACTAATTATTTATGTACAAGTTGGAGATTTTTTCTTTAAATGAGCAGTATTATGGTAGATGAAGGGCATTTTTGATTAGCCACAATCCCACACTGTCTTACATATGTGAATTCTATGGAAATAGTGTAACTTAAGATGCTTTAGTGAATATGGAATGTGATCGGTTTTATCTGTATATTTCTACTCGTAACACTTTCATCCCCAGGGTGTGTTCCCATTTGACAGGACTTGTTGGGTGACAGTGGGAGGATTGGGAGAAGAAAGGGACATGTTAACATTCTCATTAACACCCTAACTAGGGGTTCTATTATGAGATGAACCCTCAAAATGTAGGGTTTTTATTTTGTAATTTGTTTTTCTTTTTTACTTTTTCAAATACAGAACTAGTATAATACACAAGCCCTGACATCATTTCTTCATGGGGGGAAATAAACTATGTTGACTTGATTGCTTGCTTACACCCATGATGTTAAGTGCTTGATATCTCTGCATCTTTTCTATCTTCCTATCTTGATGTTGTATCCCTTCTTAAATACTTGACTGTGACATTGTTTGTAGTTGGTAGATGGTTGTACTTTTGAGTAAGTTAAGAAAAATAGAAAAACTTGTGGTTCTGTGATTAAATAGACACAATGTCTCAGAGTTTCCCCTTTTACAGAGTAGTTTGTTAATGTTGAGTGTATTCCTATGGTTCCACTGATGATCTCATTTGTGTTTCTGTATACACTTTGGTGATCCTGTCATATTTGGGTTTTATAAACCACGCTTATTTTTAAAACCTTCATTTTGTGTCCGCCTTATTTATTCACAAAGAGACTGACTCGAGGAACTAATACATTCAGTATAAGCTATATTTTATGGTTTGAATAGGTGACAACATACATTTTTTCAATGACACCCAAAGCAATATTTAAAATGTGTAGCCTATACAATAGTTTGCAAGTTTTTTCTCCTTTAGACATAGGCCCTATTAACTTTTCCCTGCTGCAATAATGAAGAGTAATATAGAAAATGTATTCCTCATACACGAATATATAATAACTAAAATGTTTATTTTTCTTGTGAAACAATGGGACATATTTTTTCATTTACAACTAAAGTTGTCACATTTAAGTTAATTAATTTCTGTAAGCAATATATTTTAACATGTTACATAGCCTGTAGTTGTATCAAAATTACTGATCAAAGCAATCGATCAGTCAAAAGCATTTTAAATCGATGCAAAGCAACTTTTTGCAACACTCGCCCGATGAACAAAAACGTGTGCAGAATCCCATTCATGCATGCGGCCGCTGAGATTCCGAGCGCTCCGCCCTCTTTCGGTTTGTGCGCATGCGCTTTTCAATTCTCCACAACTCCCTCCGTTTCCGGACGCTAGGATCGAGCGCACAGCTGCCGCCGAATTTAAAGAGACATACACAATTTGTTTAAAAAATACGACCATTGGAGGGGGGGAAAAAACATACATTGTTTATCGTTCTCTTCGTGGATATCGATGGGGACTCGTTATTGATTCTTCCGCTTGATGGTGTAGTTTTAGTAGGGATTGAGAGGTCTCGACACACTTGCGGGCTTGAGCTGGAAGTCTATACTGGAGTAACTGGGTGGCCGTCCGTAAAGTAGACTGGACTTGTGGGGGGAAGAGAGCTGGGTGGCCCCCAGTACCGAACTGATTTTTGCACGCCAGAACAACCTGCAAATACGGAGGGACGGTAAATCATCGTGGCTGTTGGTGGCGAAGGAAACGCACCATGGCGAAGATTCAGGCTCACAGCAGCACTGCGAAGCAAATCAACCAGATCCAAGACAAGGCCTATGTGGTTCAGAAGCAAGTCCAGCAGCAGCACTTTCAGAAACTAAAGGTAAAGAGCATTGCAGCTAGTGCATGTGTTTCCTTCTCTCTCACAACGCATTGTGTTGTATTAGGAAGTGCTGTGCTGTTCAAATGCATATGGGGCATATCAAAGCATTCACACTTGAGTGTGTGTGTGTGTGTGTGTGTGTGTGTAAATGGATTTGAAAATCTTACGCACTTATTTACACCATTTCAAGCTAGAAAAGTCGATTTATATTCATTTAACGCACCGATTCCTGTTCAAACCAATGCTAGTTTACCAGTCAAACAAGATGGAAGTAAATCTGCTGAATTAAAGTCTAATGTTTTCCCTTTACGCGGTCGTGTTTTCACCGCTGCTCTTTGTTAAAACCAAAACCGGTAGATTTTTACTGTGGATCCGCCAAAAAAAAACACGTTTCGCATGGTTTGTTTAAGATTAAGCCGGTTTATTTTAATATAATTGACGTAGATGAGAAATAGAAAGAAAGGGGGTTTGCTCAGCTAACACCTGCTTTTGTCATAAATGTGTCCGTTTTCGTTTTTAACCTGACCGTTGAAAGAAATCAGAAGTGTCTGTTAACCAAGCGATTAAGCGATTGTCTGTTAAAAATCAGTTTGAATGGCGTTTTGTTTGTTTTTGTTGTTAAATCGTAGCGGGGTTGTTGTGTGTTGTGACTAGCACTATTGCTAACGCAGCAAAGCTAAAAGAGTCAGTGAGCCTTTATTTTCCTCACTGAAAATGAATAAAATTACAAAGAGAAAATAAACCGGCTGCTTTTCTTTTAGACCGCTTGTTTTTGTGTCACTTTTTTGTATCATATTGGTTGTATGGGACATTGTAACTGTTATTTTTATCTTGAAGGTTTATTAAGGCGTGCTTTTTTTTCCTCATTGGGTTTTTTGTTCTTCTGAACAGAGAGATAGGAAAATCGAATAACTTGCGTTTTCTATGCGTGTAGTGGTTTTGTTTTGTATTGTATAATTCAAAGAAACTGTAGACAATCTATTACTTTAATATTATAAGCAAATGCAAAGTCATTCAATGGGATGGGGCTCCACATTCACTGGAAATGGACTTGATGACCCACATCTGTCCTTTCACGAGCCAAAAAAAAGGTACTAAAAGTACCATATACCGCCACAGTATTTTGCACCTTGGAAAAAAGTACTGTGGTAATGCCATGTTACTTTGATCTATACCATGGTAGTGAAATTCATGCATTTCTGTCTTTATATGCCACGAATACTATAGTGCTACAGTACTGTGTCAAAAATTTGCCAGTACTATGATACTTTTTTTTTGTTACTGATGTAAATGCATGTTATTACCATCCCACACCTTTATTGTACTATGTTAACACACTACATATCAGACTGTAAGCGTTCTGTTACTATGTTCATGCTCAATGTTTTTTATATTGTTTGAAAGCGTAATTATGGTAAACAAGGTTTATTCTTGTTGCAGGTGGAGGATGCCTTATCTTACTTGGACCAAGTCAAAATACGGTTTGGAAATGATCCGGGAATATACAATAAGTTTCTGGATATCATGAAAGAGTTTAAGTCTCAAAGGTATGTGAGTGTCTGTGGACTTTAAATGTGATCCAATGCACTAAAAAAATCATTAATGAATGATTGTATTTCTGATATCTCCATCCTCAGCATTGACACACCAGGCGTTATCAACAGAGTTTCTCAGCTCTTCCATGGACATCCTGACCTTGTCCTGGGTTTTAATGCCTTTTTACCTCCTGGCTATCGGATCGAAATTCCCAAGAATGGAATGGCATTTCTTCAGTCCCCGTTTCCCTCACAGGTAGAACTTGTGGTGCATCACAGTTTACTACTTGTTTGCATTGGTGTCTGTGATTTGTTCTTCATTTTCACCGCTTGTTTCCGTTCGTCAACTGTGAAAAGGTCAACACTGAATTCACAACAAATTTTACTTTTGTGTCATTTCTGAGTGAAACAAGGTATTTGGAGAAAGGCTATTTAGTTAGGGCAGGTATTTACTTTTCTTAATGAATTGGGAATTGATTGGATTGTAAAAAGTAAGCGTTCCATACTAGAATGCAAGATTGCTAATACAATGCCTAAATAGCTGTTTGGCCTTTTCAAATATCCCACAATGACTTGCTGGCAGAAAAGAAAAGAAGAGGCAGAACAAGTAATTACTTTTTAATGAGTGATTGCAAAGACAAATATTTGTATTTAATTTTATTAATGTGCACTGATGAATTGTGGAATGTGGAATACAGGAATGTGATTAATAGAGTAAATAGGGTTGATATTGATTTCATGTTGACTTTGGCCCCATTTCAAATGGGCCCCTCGCTGGCTTCTTTGAGTTCACACTTTGGTGATGTCATGCCACATAGACTGTCGGGGAGTAGCCCGCTGAATCGGTCACATTAGCTTTGTGTTTAAGAATAAATGGACAGTTTCTTCATGAACATTTGCAAGAGGTTTATTACAGCTCACATGTCATTTTGATTGTCATAGTCAACCGTTAGAGTTGTAATTGCATAATAATAATTTCTCCAATTTATGAAGCATTTTTATGGATATTTCCTCAGATTTTTAGCATGATGAATTCAGTTTGCGGATGAATTTAGTTCATACCTTTAAACTTTAACCAATTAAGTATAAAATAGTTTGATACCATGTTTTCTCAAATGCAACAGACAGCTTATATGTTTTTTTTTTTTTTTTTTAAGAAATTTATACTTTTATGTAGCAAGGATGCATTAAGTTGATCAAAACAGTTATGGAGTTACAAAATATTTCAATTTCTTTATGCTGTTCTTTTGAACATTCTATTCATCAAAGAATCGTGAAAAAACATTTCACGGTTTACTCACAAATATTAAGCACCACAACTGTTTTTGACATTAATAATTAAATGAGCAGCAAATCAGCATATTAGAATGATTTCTGAAGGATCATGTGACACTGAAGACTGGAGTGATGATGCTGAAAATTCAGCTTTGTAATACAATTTCACAATATTACTGTTTGTACTGTGTTTTTTATCAAATAAATGCATCCTTGGTGAGCATTAGAGAGAGACTTTTGAATGCTAGTTCACTTTTATGTTTTGTGTAAAAGTGATGTAATGAACCTATGTGGGATGTTGTCTTTCTTGGTATATTGAAGTAAGACTTTGGTTAAATGGTTCTTACTCTTTGCCCTCAGGTCTCTCCAGGACCAGGAAGGAGCACGGGCAGCCCTGTGGTTAGCGCCTCTTCGTCAGCATTGGCTGAGGCAGGGTCGGCTCAGAATGAAGCCGTGACCTCTCCTGAGAGCATCGCTTCATCATCTGGACCTCCTGAACAATCAAGCAGGTTGTCACTTCCTCTGCCCAGCCGAGACAGCCAATCACAGCCGGCCACCACGTCAGTGTCCCCTCCCACATCAGAGCCTAGTCCTGTGGAGTTTGACAGCGCCATCAGTTACGTCAATAAGATCAAAAACCGATTTTTGGACAACCCAGAAACCTACCGGTCCTTTTTGGAAATTCTACATACATACCAGGTGAGAGCAAACCACATTTTTGTTCTGTTTTTCTCTAGGTTTGACCGTACCAACAACCTTTTGTATTACCAGCACAGATTCTTAACCACTAGGCTACCACTGATATCACAGTGCTGGACTTTTGACTATCGACATAAGGTCTGGTCCACTATGTAGCATTTTTTGGCCAAGAACCGCTCATTAAAGGTGCTATCAGCCACATCTGGGAAAATGCTAGCTTTAGCCTGATAGCAGTAAAAGCGTACGCCCCACCATCCCTGCAAATCGATGTCCAAAGCCACGCCTCCTGAAAGCATGAACTCGCACAGCCAAGGAGACTGGAGACAACGTTACTGCAATACCAATATCATACGTCACTCACCGGTGAGAAAACTTTATAGTACAGTTAGAAACACTACAATACCAAACATAAACATATTCTTAAAAACAGAATTGGATGCCGCAAGTTTTCGGTTTGTTTAGCTAGCAAAACTTGTCAGTGTGTAATAATATTTCTGGCATGACAGGGTTTCCACGATGAGAGTCTGCTTGGCTCCGATGAAGATATATAGATCGTAGATCCTTTGCCAGTGCCACTTGTTGTCCGTTCAGAAGGAAAGTTAGGTTGTTGCCGCTTGCCTGCCATTCTCGCTCTGTCTGCACAGCGTACGTGAATGCGCGGATGACTCGTGTCTGCGTGAAACACACATTGACTGACAGGGAACACATGCTATAGGACCGTTCCGTCCAAACGCAACGATTGAACGAGCATTTTATGGTCCTACGCCTTCCACGGACAACATATATTTATAAAAATACATATAGACCGCTTAACAGAGTGATTGCTATCAGGATATGAGGAGACTTTTAACCAACATAACAAAAAACAATTCTGCAGAGAATCCAGTTTAAGACTGGAAATTCTTTGAACAACATGAAAAGCCACTATTTCTTTTTTCATTATGTGCATTTAGGTCAGCAAACAATGTCTGTATACTTTGGGATCTGAATATCTGTCAGTCTAAAAGTATGAAATCCTCATAATTTCAGACATTTAATCAGAAAACAAAGCATATGTAGGAATATTCAGTTCTTCTTGTGGGTATCTTCAGTTTCAGCAAGCCAATCACATTGGAGCTTGTGATTTTTGGCAAGTGTCTGCCGTTTTTCATTCAGTATGCATCAGACGGTCGATGAACAGACCGTGTGGGTGTGATGCCTTGTGGCTGAGACTAGGCTACCACCTACTAGCACTAAAGGAAATGGGCTCTTGGACTGTTTTCCTATCCATCCCGTAAACTTATCGATGTTCATTGATTTTGGGCATCCTGTGTCCATCTGCAGAAGGAGCAGCTGGAGGTGAAGGAGAGCAGAGGCCGTAGCACTGGAGGAATGACCGAAGATGAGGTTTTCTCTAAAGTGGCAAGCCTTTTCAAAGGTCAAGAGGATCTACTTGCGGAGTTTGGCCAGTTTTTGCCTGATGCAAAGAGATCTCTGGTTAGAAAATTACCCTTTGTGTACTTTTTAAAATGTGCCTTTTGTCTTTCACTTTCACTTTGTGGACACCACCATTTAAAAGTTTGGGATCAGTAAGACTTTTTTTTAAAGAAATTAATACTTTTATTATTTGTATTTAATTGATAGAAAAAACATTTATAATGTTACAAAGCATTTTTATTTCAAATAAATGCTTTTCTTTTGAACTTTGTATTATAGTTTACTTTCCACAAAAATATTATAAGCAGAACAATTGTTTTTAACATTGATGATAATCATAAGAAATGTGTTTTAACACCAAATCTGCATATCTGAATGATTTCTGATGGATCATGTGACACTGAAGAGTAACGATGCTGAAAATTCAGCTTTGCCATCAAAGGAATAAATTAATAATAAAATAAAATTTTTAAATATATTTAAAACAATCTCTGTAACTTTAATTTCCTATTATCACTATAAAGCTGCTTTGAAACAAACTATATTGTTAAAATCGCTATATAAATGAAGGTGACTTGACTTCACAGTACTACTGTTTTTTTTAAACAAATAAATGCAGCATTGGTGAGCAAAAGAGTCTTCCTTCAAAAACATTTTTCAAAAAACCTACTGATCCCAAACTTTTTATGGGTGATAAAGTGATTTTTATATGGACTGTCTCTGATTCCAGTTCACTGGAGGTTCTTTGACTGCCAAAGACCATTTGAAGAGAGCAGAGGAAGAGGAAATGAATAAACAAAGCAAGAAGAGACCTAGACCCATGCTGATGCCCCACATGACCCCGCTTCTGAAGGTCAGAGTTCATTCGTGCCAGTGCAAAGATGCTATATACCTCTGTTTCTGAAAGACTTGTAAAGTTTAAATATCTCCCAATATATGTGAGTTACTTATGCTTTAACAATTTATCTTTTCATCCATGTAGAAAAAAATGAAGTATTCATGTTCCAAGGACCCGTCTTTTGCTGCTGTAGGAAAACATGGAGTCCTGCGGGAATTCACGTTCTTTGACAAGGTGCGTTTCATAGACACAGTTGTTCTAAGCGGTAGCAAGCCAGCGTTTGCCTTAGGATTTTTTGCATAGTTTCAACCATTGAACAATTTAATTTATTTATCTTTTTAGGTTCGTCGCCTGCTCAAGAGTCAGGAGGTGTATGAGAATTTCTTACGCTGCATAGCCCTGTTCAATCAGGAAGTAGTTTCAGGGGCCGAACTCCTGCAGCTTGTGACTCCATTCTTGGGGTAAGACAGATTTAAATGAGGGCATGTTTATTAAATCCTATTTGTTTTCATATGTTGCATTTTGCAGCCCTGATATGACATTCATGAGTCTTATTCCACTGGTGTCTCATTCTGTAGGAAGTTTCCAGAACTGTACACCCAATTTAAGTCATTTTTGGGTGATAAAGAGCTGTCTCATGCCCTCTCGGGCCTCTCCGACCGCTATATGGAGGCTGGAGGCAGAGAAGTGGATTACGCCTCCTGTAAACGCCTGGGTTCCAGCTACAGAGCCCTGCCCAAGACCTACCAGCAGCCCAAATGCACTGGCCGAACTGCTATATGCAAAGAGGTACTGCACTTTCGCTGGATATAGATAAAATTATGATGTCATACAAGCATTGTAATAGTTGTACTATAATTATTACAATGGCAACAATAAAAAAAAATATATATATGTATGTATATATATATATGTATATATGTATGTATACATATATGTATATACATATATATGTATATACATATATATGTATATGTATATATATATGTATGTATATAAATGTGTGTGTATATAGTTTTCTTGCATAACTTGTTAATAATGTAGTTATTATGTGTGTGTATGTTTATTTAATATTGACTGTAACTTAAAAAAAAACTTTACTTGTTTAATACGTATTTCACCTCATACGTATGCTAATAATACAAGATAAATGCAAATCTGCCATGACAAAATCGTCATCCACGCAGCCGTCAGTTTTCCTGATTCACGGATGCTGGTACAAATCTGCCGAAATCCAAATCTCCATGAACCATTTGGAAACCGGGGTGTTTCAGCCCCCACACTGCACTTTTTTCAGATCAATTTGAATGGAAGCACTTATCTCAAATAGCTCTTTTTCCCGGGTGCCTGGAGGTGTCGTCGCTGAACGCTTGTTTGTAAACAGTAATTTTATAATAAGCTAGATATTCATGCCAAATCTGAAGTGGCTGGTGTTCCAGACATCTTTAAAGCAGCAATCAGATACTGCTACATCTATGGAGGCTATCACATCACATGATATCACAGTCATGGGGTCAGAAACCTGATGGTAGTACAAGCAGTTCAAGCTCATTGTTTTGTTTTAGGTGCTGAATGATACCTGGGTCTCATTCCCTTCCTGGTCTGAAGACTCTACTTTTGTGAGTTCCAAGAAAACACCATATGAAGAGCAACTTCATCGCTGTGAGGATGAGAGATTTGAGGTAAGATTATCTTTTTGAAAAACATCAGGAGGTTTAGGGTTTAAGTTGAGATGTATCTTGAATTTTCTGGGGTTTTTTTTTCTTTTTTCTTTTTTTACCTTGTAGCTGGATGTTGTGCTTGAGACTAATTTGGCAACGATAAGAGTTTTGGAAAGCGTGCAGAAGAAGCTATCACGCCTTTCGCCAGAGGATCAAGAGCGTTTCCGACTGGACGACTGCCTGGGTGGAACTTCTGAGGTCATACAGCGCCGTGCAGTCTATCGTATATATGGCGACAAGGCTCCAGAGATCATAGAGGGGTTGAAGAGGAGTCCAGCCACTGCAGTTCCTGTTGTACTTAAAAGGTTAACAAACAAATCTTATTTTTCTTTTTCTCTTTCCTTTGTAATTCTCTCTTGTTTCTCCCCTGCATCTCTCTCACTCTGCCTCTAAAAAAACCCTTAAAGGGATAGTTCACCCAAAAATGAAAATTGTCATTGATTACTCACTTTTATGTCGTTCCAAACCCATAAGACTATCGTTCATTTTTGGAACACAAACAATATTTTTAATGAAATCTGAGAGATTTCTGTACCTCTATTGAAATTATTTTCACCCAAAACTATGAAGTTTTAAAGACTATTTAAAAAATTGTTTTATAATAGATTACAAAAAGAATCTATATGTATTGAGCAGTTTAAGAAATCTTCTGAAGAGAGACAATCGCTTTATGAGATGAACAGATTTAATGCTGGCTTGCTTGAGCCACGAGATCCAATGAGATTCATCTTTTGAGTGTTAGGGCAGCATGTCTGTGGTTCTGCGAGAACCAATGAGGTTTGTTATTGCGTGTCAAGCATGTACGCCTGATCGTGTCTATTTAGAAGACTAGGATCAAACCACACCATTCATAAGGATTTATTTTGCAATCTCTTTATGAACATTTTGAACCATCAAGAGTTTTGGGTGAATAGACTTTCAATGGGGGAACAGAAATCTATCAGACTTCATTAAAAATATCTTTTTGTGTTCCGAAGATGAACTAAAGTCTTTTGGAATGACATGAGGGTGTGTAACTGATTTTCATTTTTGGGTGAACAAACCCTTTAATAACTACTAAAGCACCTCTACAGTTTCATTTGACAGCTAAATTACAGGGATAGATCATCTAAAATGAAAACCGTAGATGACGATTGTCATTTTTAGGTGCACTGCCCCTACTATTTTGCAGTCATTTGTCCTCATACATTTTTTATAATTCCTCCATCTAGCAGGAAAAAAAGCATTTTTGATGAAAAAGTTGGTGATTTTCTTGCCGCAGGTTGAAAGCTAAAGAGGAGGAGTGGAGGGAGGCCCAGCAGGGTTTCAACAAAATCTGGAGAGAGCAATACGAGAAGGCGTATCTGAAATCACTGGACCACCAGGGTGTCAACTTCAAACAGAACGACATGAAGGCCCTCCGATCCAAGAGTCTTCTCAATGAAATAGAGAGCATCTATGATGAGGTAAGTTTAGCAGCTCTTCTTTTTCTGCAGCTTTTTCCCATAACTATAATCCGTTCCTGAAAGAAACCTTTTTGAGTCTCGCACACTACATTATTTTGACTGCAGTAGTGGTAATGTAGGTCTATATCTTTTCAGAGACTAAAGTCACAATGGAAGTTAATAAAGAACTAAACCTGTGGGTGACTGACAACTGTTCAATGATGGTTAAAGTTCTGCTCATTGATTTAGTCACAGTGACGTTTGATTTGAAAGTCAAAAGCATAAATGCGTATATAACAAAGTTTGTTGTCATGTCATTATTCTGTAAAATACTGGGGGGGGTTTTCACCTTTTTCTTTTTATCCTTTCCACGCAATGTAAAAAAGACAGCAGACATTTCACTTCTCATCCCTATTAGCATCCCTCATTTTGATAATGTTCCTTAGGTAGGGAAACACAATAGACTGGATACCTAATTTTCTTTATTACCTTATTTGGCAAAAAATCTTTTGAATTTATTTGTCAATGTTTTACACTTCAATGATAAATGACAAAAAAGCAGCAGAGCCACATATCAATATTATTTAACACATTAAATATTATCTTCAATATTTTAATTCTGCATTCCTGTTTAATAAGAAGTGAGTACAGCATCTGAAATCTCATATTAGGTCACTTGCTACAAAAGTCGTGTGTGTGTCATGCAGATAACAACTTGTTACTAGCCCTTTTGTTCCCTTCCACAGCGGCAGGAGCAGAGCACAGAAGAGGGCGGCGTTGGCCAGCAAGGTCGTGACGGCTCGGGCACAGGTTTGACCAGCGAGCCCCACATGATCTTCACTCATGAAGACAAACAGATCCTGGAGGACGCCGCATCCCTCATCATCTACCACGTCAAGCGGCAGCCCACCATCCACAAGGATGACAAGGACCACATCAAGCGCATCATCCAGCACTTCGTTCCTGACCTCTTTTTTGCCCGTCGTGGAGAGCTTAGCGAGACTGAGGAGTTTACGGACGAGGAGGCAGAAGGTGAGGATGGCGCCGCCGCAGGAGGCGGAGTCTCAGCGTCAGGAGGCCAACAACAGTTGAACGGCGATTCCAGACGAAGACGATGCACTTCCCCTCAGAGCATGGACACCTCTATGGTTTCCCACAGCATGAATCCAGAAGGAGAGGTGGTGGATCTGCGAGACCCAGAAGCTGAGCACCAGAAGGAGCTGGATGGAGTCTACAACCTGTTCTTCGTCAATAATAACTGGTACTTCTTCCTGAGGCTGCACCAGACCCTCTGCTCACGGCTGCTGAAGGTTTACAGGCAAGCCGAGAGACAGTTACTGGAACACAGGGCGGAGCAGAATCGGGAACGGCTGCTCATGGGAGAGGGGCGCAGAGAAAAGGCTAATGACCTGGCCATGGAGCTGCGTCTAAAACAGCCAAGTGAGTAGATTTCCTGAATGATGCACATTAGGGCTGCACAATATATCAAAATATCGCGAATGTAAATATCACAATGGCTTGCGATAACTGAATGGTTTTAATATTTCAAAAAGTTAGGTAAATGTCAATTTTAGGTTGACTGATAGCAGAGAATAAGACACATGACTGTTACATACGTGTGATATGCATAAGTTGAGCACAATAACCTGCGGAAAAGAACTCCCACTCACCTTTCAGACAACGCCTTTCAGAATTCAGTTGTCTTCCGCAGCTTTTATGGCCAAATACACACAAAATTATGTCAAAATGGCTGCTTGGTGAGTGTTCACTTAAACAGTAAGTAGTGTCTTAAGTGAACGTAAACGGTTGAGAAAGAAAACGTGTGTTACAGTATGTTGGATCCATGCATTAGCTCTTAAAGTGACAGCAGCCTAATGTACCTGCTGCCATCTGTGTTATTAAAGGAGAACTCCGGTCAATTTTAACATTGAGCTCATTTTTTTGTACATTTGGAGTGCTGTCAATACAGAGAACAACGACAAAAATCGGTGTTGCCTACACCGAGTTATTCTATTTTTAAAATTTGCACCCTGTTGACTTCAATAGGGCAAGTACTAAACCTGCTTTTAGCCTCTTAACATCCTTGATGTGTCATTACAAGTGCACAGAAAATGTGAGTGATGCCTTCAGAGTGAACACGAGTGAATCTGACTGCAGTAGATGTGAAAGATATGTATAAAAATGATGTTATTTAAGCCAGCGCAAATACCTGTATTTTACATCCTGATTGCCGAGTTTACGTGCATAGGTTTAGTACCTATGATCAAGCGCGTGAACTCGGCAATCGACTACTTTGGACTTCACCCGAAAACAGGATGTAAATACAGGTATTTGCGCTGGCTTAAATAACATCATTTTTATACATATCTTTCACATCTACTGCAGTCAGATTCACTCGTGTTCACTCTGAAGGCATCACTCACATTTTCTGTGCACTCGTAATGACACATCAAGGATGTTAAGAGGCTAAAAGCAGGTTTAGTACTTGCCCCATTGAAGTCAACAGGGTGCAAATTTTAAAAATAGAATAACTCGGTGTAGGCAACACCGATTTTTGTCGTTGTTCTCTGTATTGACAGCACTCCAAATGTACAATAAAATGAGCTCAATGTTAAAATTGACCGGAGTTCTCCTTTAATTTTAATAAAAAACAAAGAAGAAATTGCTCACTGCTGAATAACTTGTATAGCTTTAATAAGAATCAGTGTTTGTTTATTTAATTCATACAGTGAAGACAAAAGTTTTATTTTGACATTTTATTATTCAATATCTGTTTTGTACATGATATCGTATATTGCATTAGTTATGCATATCACTTTTCTTCAGTATTGTGCAGCCCTAATGCACTTCCATTGCACTTGCATTGTGGCAGCAAGTTTTGTATGAAAAGCAAGTAACACTCAAATTCGCTTTGCGATAGTTAAGTCTAGTTTTAGAACCAAATTAACATTCTTGCATTCAATGTTTACACGTAATGTCTGTTAAATTAGGTGAGGTGGAGTTAGAGGAATATTACCCAGCATTCTTAGACATGGTACGCAGTCTACTGGATGGAAACCTGGAGTCCACGCAGTACGAGGACACCCTGAGAGAGATGTTCACCATCCACGCTTACATCGGCTTCACCGTTGACAAGCTCATTCAGAACATCGTAAGACAGGTGAGTCAGAGAGTTGGATTGCACAAAGCTACGTTTTTGGGGGTAATTTGTATACTTTCAAAGAGGCCATAATATGTGCATTTGTGTTTTTCCCCTTCAAGTTCAATTATAACGTTAGTCAAGGTTTATTGCACCAAAGTAAATTACTCTTGTAATTTACAACTCTTTTTCCTAATGGCTGGTTTTGCTTTTTATAAATGATGTTGGTTCTTGGTTCTGGTTCATATTAAGTACAAAAAAAAAGGGTAACACTTTACAATAATTTTACATTGTTAACATGTACTAAATGCATATTAATTAATGTTAACAAATGAGACCTTATTGTGAAATGTTACCAAAAAGAGTAATGCACATATATTGGGAGCTGAAAGCTGAAATTAAGAAAAGTGTCATAAATTAATATGCAAGGAAAGAAAAATTTGTATGACTTGTAAGTGACATGCTGTCCATTTTTGTGAAGTTTATGGGTGCAGATTTTTTTTTTTTTTTTTTTGTGGGAGGTCATATGGGTGATTTTCAGTTTTATTTCAATGAATTGTTTAGCCCTATTATAGAATCATAAGAGTAACACTCTGAGTCTCTGTATTCCCGCAAATACACCAAAGAGCCTTTACTGTGATCGGGGTGTTAACGTGCTCTTCTCTCTGATTGGCAGCTTCAACACCTGGTCAGTGATGAGGTGTGTCTGCAAGTCACTGAGCTGTACCTGTCCGAGAGGAAGAGGGGGGCCGCCGGTGGGAATCTCTCGTCCCAGTGTGTCCGTGCCGCTTGGGAGGCCAGTTACCAATGGAAGGCAGAGAGAGTCATGGCTGAAGAGAACTGCTTCAAGGTGCTTGACCTAATGCTGTGCCTATATATGACCAGCATTTGTATGGATATCTAATTTAAGATGTGATATTCACCTCCAAAGTTGCATTAATCTTATGAATTGTCATGCATGTTTTGTAATTACTTTCAGTTTGTAATTTCTTGACTCTTTCTCTTGTCAGGTCATGTTCATTCAAAACAAAGGTCAGGTAACCTTAACGATTGAGCTGCTGGACACGGAGGAGGCCCAGGGTGATGACCCGCTGGATGTTCAGGTACCTACCTGATTTTTACAACAGAAAATAGTTTGTGGTTGTTTTTTTTTTTCTTAGAAGCTTTAAATGTAATGGGGTAATCTGGTTCGGTGAGCCCGGAGTGTAGTGTTGTTTTCCAGTGCATTATTATTAACTGTCTTTTATGGTGTTGTTTCAGAGCCTGTCTAATTACATGGAGCAGTATATAGGGACAGAGTCTGTGTGCTCTCAGGCAGAAGGCTACTACTTCAAGCCTGTGTTTCTACCCAGGTAAAAAACATTTATGCACATGTTTAACCTGCTCTCTTTATGCCTATTCTTTCCCTTTTGTAGCCAGATAGTTAATAGTCAGTTTCTTATTTTAAAGGTGCAATGATTTTATTTTATTTGGCCCAGATCATGGTGTAGACAAGCCCAATACCACTTGGTTTCTTTAATAAATTCCCCTAATATTATCAGACACTGTTTCTGTAATAAATGAATCAAGGTCTCAGTGTGAAGTCCTAGACAGTGAAAGCTTGTTTCCGCCGCAGAATAGAAGAAATTAAAATATTCATCTCGCAATTCTTGTCTTTTTTTCTCCGAATTGCAAGTTTCATATCTCACAATTCTAACTTTACATCTTGCAGTTGCGTGTTATAAAGTCAGAATTGCCAGATATAAACTCGCAACTGTGAGAAAAAAAAGTCAGAATTGTGAGAAGTTGCAATTACCTTTTTTAATTTGTGGTGGAAACAAGCTTTCATTACTAGACCGCTGTTACATAACTCTAACAAACCAAAAATTGGCTTGTGTACATTTAATTTGGTCTGGCCTGTTGAAAGGAGACTGACGTTTGTTGGGCTCCTCTGTGCGTTTCCCCTTTAGGAATCTGAGGCATTTCCGCGGCTGGCAGCTCAAGCAGGTGGAAGCCATGCGCTGCCGGAGAGAGTGGCATCGGAAGATGGGTGTGGAGACAGCCGGGAACCTGGACTGCCGTTTCAAACTCAACACGCACAAGATGGTGTTTGTGATGAACTCGGAAGACTACATGTACCGCCGAGGAGCCCTGGTGAAGGCCCGGAGAGTATGTTGATCAAATGAAATTGCTAATACAACACATGACCTTTTCTATAGTCAATATACGTTTTTCATTCTAGTCTTTCAGCACCTAAAAGTATGAACTGTTTCTGACTCCAAACTTTTGAGCTGTGGTGTATTTATTATTCATTGTGTCCCGTCTCTCTAGTCCCAGCACAGAGTAGCACGGGCTCAACACGAGCGCTTTGAACAGTGGCACCGGGGCTGGTTGAGCGATAACGTGTCCCCCGCCGCCGAGCGGAGCGTGCAGGACTGGCTCATGGGAGAAGAAGATGAGGACATGATCCCCTGCAAGACCGCCTGCGTGTCGGTGCAGGTCAAAGGCTTACATGTCAACAGGTACCAGGTGCACTACAACAGCAAGGCCCCCGCCTCACCGTAACAACCTCAAGCCTTGGGATGGATTTTTGTGATCTCGTTCTCTCTGTCTCTTTCTCGCTCACTCATTCTCACGGCCGAGATTAAACGCGCTCGGCCGAATCACGCCGAACAGACAGGAGTGGTTTAAGGACGACAAACAGCTGCTCAAAGGAGGGAATGCCTCATTGAAAAGCATCACATCTCAACACTAGTCCATCATGATCAATGCCGTTACCAGACGTTTCAGAAATGTGAATGTCAAAAACTTTTCTTTTCCTTTTTTAAGAAAGTCCATTGTAGTTTTTAGCTCCTGAAACCAGAGTTTTGTTTTGTTTATACTGAAGTATTGAGAGACTAGGTTTAAAGTATGTCTACAACATCTGTATGTCTTTTTTTGTACAGTACAGTCGACTCAAGAGCTTGAGCAATTGCATATATACAGCAGAAAGATTATTCTGTGTGCATTTTCTTGGCTATGAATGATGACCTGGAAGAATTATGTTTCTCTGGCGCGCACTGGCATCTTATCCGTAACGTCCTCGTTTTAGTTCTCTGTTTTGTGTTCTTTGTTATCATCGTCTCTTATAACTGAACAGAGAATTGCCAGTGTTGCCCGTCAATCGCTGCTCATGATTTATAGTCGATTTTGTTACACATCCAGATCATGTATCATATCAATCTCGCCAAATCCTTGCTTTTGTTTGGTGTAATTTTTACATATTAAAACAGAAAAATGACAAAATATCAGTGTTTTGAAAAAAAAAAGAATGTATAACATTTATCCTGTATCAGTTATCACGAAATAAACAACCTAGTTGTGCAGTTCTTAAAGAACGGGTTATGATTCTTGCCTTTGCATCAGTAAACTGTACATTTGGTATAGAATGTCACATTATCCAATCTTATGTTTTTGTTTTTTTTTGGGGTGTTACTTTTTAATAGTAATCTATCTATAGATTCTATGGTGGTAAAACCAGTTTTTTTTATGTTCGTTGTGTTTTGACAGGGAGAAGATTTGTGAAATATCAACCAAAGTTGAACAAAGTGTCTGGGTCATATTTCACTTCATTGTGACATTATTTTCCTGATATTAATTAACGACATGAACTTACTCTATAATTAGGGTTAGGGTTTAGTTGCTTGAAATGATGCATAATTTACTGTGATTACTATAGTAAGTACATGTAAGATATGTAACAAAGACACTGTAAAATAAAGTGTTACCATCATTTTAATATGTATATGATTAAAATAATTTAGATTCTTTTTAAAAATAAAGAAAAACAATATAAATAAAATATGGTACAACAAATACTAGCACGATGCATACATTTAATGATGCAGGAATTTATTTTTTATTTTTAAGGAATTGTGGGTGAAAATGCTTAACTTGAAAATGTCACAATGCTAGATAGTTCTCAGCAAGCTTTATTTTATTTTGTTTTTCTGTTGATTTTGGGGTGAAATATCTTGACTGGGTTCATTTTTTTCACCCAGAAAGTGTGTATATATATATACATTTATATATATTTTATTATATATATAATTGAATAATAATAATAATATTAAAAAGTTTCCGATTTAGGGTTTGTAGAGCTCAAAAGTTGCAAGATAGCAGCTTTCATTTAGGGCTTAATCAAGTTCCCTTGATCAGAACCCTTTCGCTTTTCAAGAGTGAACATTATTTTTGTCTTCTCTTTCTTTCATTGTTCCTCTTTTTCTCCAATAACGAATTTTAAGTGTGAGTTACTTGGCATCATAGGGCCAAATGAGTGCTTCTGCTTTCAGAGCTTATAAATAGACCAGATGAACTGTAGATTTACTTAGAAAAGGGATTTGGCTCTTTGTTAGTTACAAGATCTAAAGTGAGTTTGACTTGACCCAAAGCAAGTGTCATTTATGTATGAGAAAGTACTTTTTTATACTGTGTTTTTTGTTGTGATGACTTCTATTCTGTTCAAATCAAAACATTTGCTGAACTTTATTCCTTTTTGATTGAGTTTTGGCCCAGCAGGGGGTGTCATTTGCCAGTTGGAGGATGCACACTTGTGCGGTGGGTGTGGGTGGCCTTGAACGACAGAGCAAGAAAAGGAGAAGGCAGTGAAAAAAGGAAAAACGGAGAGTAAAATTGGTGCAGTCATGGACTTGCGCTCAGAACTGCTCAAGTCCATTTGGTACGCTTTCACCGCTCTAGATGTGGAGAAGAGTGGAAAGGTGTCCAAGTCACAACTAAAGGTGAGCTGCAAATTCATTAATGAACTATGATGAAACTTTAGGATGCTGAAAAAATGGGGTTCCATATGGCTCTCAGACCTCAAGGTCTTAAAAATGTATTCCTTGATCCAATAGAGAGAAAAAGGATCAATGAATTACATGAAGTTATTCTTTTTCCTTCCTATGTAATTCTTTAAAAATGCCATACACTTGCTTTAACTGCTTGCGATGTGTTTCCTGTGTGAGCAAATCATCATCTGCCACATGGTGAACTTGCTGAATATCTGGGTCACAGGTTTTAATTTTCAAATGCCCATTTATAAAAGCAGCCTACCTTAGATCTGTACATTCATAGATTTAAATACATTATTTTTATGGAAATGCAAAATGATCTATTTTCTTTTTCTCATGCGTTTTAAAAAGCAAATTATGCCTGATCTCATAGGGCTTGAGGTTTCTGAGATCCACTGGTGCTTTCTTGTTTAGTTTTGCAAAATTGTGTATTCATCAAGCTAATTATACTGCAGGACACCTTGTTATGTTTGTACAGACGCTGGCTTTGCATGGATGCACGGATTGTTGCTTATGTTTAGTCCCATGATTAGGTTTAGTCCAATCCATATCTCTCAAGATGACCAGCTGTAATGGGGCATCTCTGACCATGGGGCATTGTGGGTCTGAAGCGGTAAATGGGCTCAAACTGATCAACTTTAAATCTTCAGCTTTGAGAACGGTGGCCACCGGATGTGTGCTGTGAGAGCAGACTCTGTTTGATGTACTAATCTCTAGTCCACACTGTTAGCTCTGTCATTTTCAAAGAAACATTTAGAGAAGTTCCTAAGCAAAGTTAGAGAAGTAATGCAATGTTGCCCTGCTGTTGCTGGAAGGGGTTTAATGATGCTTTGTTTGGAATCTAACAGCAAATAATTAGTCAGAATCTTGCCTGTTAAAAGCATTAGTGAGTAAAAAAATAAGACGTGTTATGATACCAGTATCATAAATTCAGTCAAACCTCTGAGAGCAGAGAATGCTAAAATGAATATGGATAAATACTTCTACCTGTGGTCTGCCTCATTTCAGGACAAGTTGATTTTCAGTTGTACAAAAGTGGGGTCAAAGAGTGTGAGAATGCATGTCTTTTGCATTCTTTTCTAATTTTGCAATTACGAAAGGCTGAATGCATCTAAAAGCATCAATGAAATCAATGTGTATTTATGACCATTGGTGAACGTTAAGATGTGTGCTGTTGCTCTGCAGGTCTTGTCTCATAATCTTTACACAGTTCTGGGGATCCCGCACGATCCGGCGGCTCTCGAGGAGCACTTCAGAGACGATGATGACGGTCCCGTGTCCAGTCAGGGATACATGCCCTACCTCAATAAATACATCCTGGACAAGGTACACATCCTTGCTATACATTCTCATACACTGTAGTAGCCATTTTGTTTTGAGACCCAGGCTTTCTGTGCAAGACAATATGTTTGTGCATTTCTATGAAGGTATATTCCTCCAGCACTCAGAATCAGTGCATTTTTTTTAAATATGTTGTGCTAGCCGATATGGCAATCATCATAAACTCAGCCTGACATCAATGATTTATCATTAACATTCTTGCATTTCTTGATGCTATAGTTTCTGACTTGAGAGTTTGCCTCCTCTCTGTAAGGTGGTGGAAGGAACATTTATCAAAGAAAATGTGGATGAGCTCTGCTGGACTCTTACTGCCAAGAAGAACTATAGACCTGAGGGAAAGAGCATTTTACCTGGAAAAGACGCCTTCCGGCTCTGGTGTCTGTTCATATTTCTCTCTGAGGACAGATATCCACTGGTCATAATCCCTGATGAGGTGAGATTCATGTTTACAGTACTTAATGCGTCCCAGTACCTAAAATAAACATCTTATTTGTCATTTAGATCAATTTTCAGAGGCCTTAAATAATCCCATCAGTACACAGTTTTTCTATGCAGTACTAGATGTTTAAAGGCTGTTAAATAGTGGCACCAAATATTATTGGGCACACTTAATGTCATGAATCTGAAATCAAAATGGACAGTTCTTGTCTTTTTATGAAATATGCTTTATTTATTATAAACGATGTGTCCGTGCACATCATTTGCACAACAGTGATTTCTTTTCTCTTCTCTGATGATGTGTTTACTGGTTTGAGGGCGGGACAACCTGTCACTCACATGAGATCGACCAATAGCAAAACCCTAACCATTCAATCAATTCCAGATGAACAAAATCAAGTCCCGCCCTCCATTTTCTAGTTTGAGAAGCCATTTCACTTGGATATACGTCACAATAGAGAAGAAAAGACTATCGCAACTTCCGTTCAAAAATGTATTCAAATGATAAAACAACAAATATACTGTTCAAAATTAAGACATATTTTCGACACTTTCTGGTTGTCGGACATTATTGGATCTTGTTAATAGTTAATGTGTTGAAGTTCACCTGTGGTTAGTCTAAGAAAGACTTCATATGGACCAATTGGTTAAAGGGGTGGTTGATTATGATTTCACTTTTTTAACATTAAGTAGTGTGTAATGTTGCTGTTTGAGCATAAACAACATCTGCAAAGTCACGACGCTCGAAGTTCAAAGCAAAGGGAGATATATTCTTTTAAGAGATTGCTTTTTAAGGACTACAACAAACGGCTGGTAGGGACTACACGACATTCCCCCCGGGTTAGTGACATCACACAAGCTGTTGTAGCTCCGCCCCCTGTGCCGGGAGCAGCAGCTCATTTGCATTTAAAGCAACAGACACAAAACGGTGTGTTTTTGCTCACCTTCAAAAAGGGACAATTTTAACATGCTATATAAAATAATGTGTGGGGTATTTTGAGCTAAAACTTCACATACATACTGTGGGGACATCAGATAATTATCTTACATCTTGTGAAAAGGGCCCCTTTAACAGTGCAAAAATGCCTCAGAAATGTGAACCTAGTTCTGAGAAAAGCTGTAACATAATTGCCTTGCAGATTCCTCTTAGTTTAACATTTAACATCTAATGCAATGACATTCAAGTGTTACTTACAAATACACCTAAAAATACTTTTAGGGCTACTATATTTCTCCTATTAAAAGTAGAATATGTTTTGTACTGTTGTCTGTCTCTTGACTCTGAGAACTTTCTTAGAACTTGAGTGTAAATCAAATCAGACGCCTGTAAACCTGCTGCTAACCACAGGACCACCATTTACTATAAGCTATTTTGAGTTTTTCCACTTCATCCGAAACTGGTAATCGTCAAAACCCCTGCAGGTTTTTCGGTTTCTGATAATCATACTGCCAAATCTGCTTGTAGAACCAAATGTCATGTTCATCTTTATTTTGTTTGCTTTTCATTGTGAACGGTATAACACTGCCAGTACATGCATATATGCTTTAAATAGCTTTTGTCAGGAAACAAGGGTGATGTTGGTGTCAGTGGGAAGATGTCAGAGATGCTGTAGCCTATTTACATGGTGACTTTTTCTCTTTTATGTGTTTGTGCTGAATGTGTGTGTTTTCCCACCGCCCTTGTGCTGTTTCTTTTCTTGCAGCTTGATTGATTTCCTGTGCCCCGTTTTGCAACTGTTGGTAAAATCATAATGTAACTTGTGACAGTTTCATAGAAGAGAAGTAAGACAGAATGGAGTAAAGACATATCTTGGTGCTTCGTAGCTACAATACAATTGTAATATTTTCAGTATTAAAACAAACAAGTGTTTGCATTGTGCCTGTTTGAATGCGGCCTTTTTAGATTGGTTGGTAAATGCACAACTGCAGCATCAGATAGCTGATCTTATCTTCACAAAATAATTTGTTTTAATTTTATTTTTCACAGGTTGAATATTTACTCAAGAAGATATGCATGGCCATGAGTGTTGAGCTGAACCTTGTTGAACTCGAGGACTTCATTTCCCAGGATTCTGTTCAGCAGAATGGCTTCTCTGTATGGGCCTTTCTGGAGATGATGAATTCTGGGAAACTAACGAGGGGCATTGTCAAGGAAACCATCAGCATGGCAATAGAGGAGGTGTACCGGGAAATAGTCGGTGATGTGCTGAAAGAGGTATTAGCATTATCTTTTTATATTAGTCTTATTTAATAATCTTTTCTTTTTGTTTGTGACTTTGTTCCCCATAAAACGTGAAAACCCAACGTGTGTATGAAAGAAGTATGTTTATGACTAGAAAGTTAAAAAGAACAGCATTTATTTGTAAAATATATTTTTTTGCAACCATGTTAGTCTTTACTGTGAATTTTCTTTTTTATCAGTCAAATGCATCCTTGTATTAAGTATTACTGTCTTTAAAAAAAGTGTGTGTGTGTAATAATATAAATCTGGATATATAGTTATGTCTGAATATATTACTGTAAATCCTGAATATATAGCTATTAGTCTGAATATATAGTTACAAATCTAAATATATGAATCTGAATATATAGTTACATGTCTGAATATATTAATGTAAATACTGAATATATAGTTATAATAAGTCAGAATATATAGTTATAACTCTGAATAAATGTAAATACTGAATATATGGTTGTCAGTCAGAATCTATATTTTTAATCCTGAATATATAAATGCATATATTAGGGCCTGAATTTTAGTGCAGGATTGTGGGCACCTAATTTTAATCATTCCTACAAGTTCCATGCTTGAAATGTGCTAAATTCCTGCTAACAATAATTAGCATGCAGGTTGAATGAGTAAACTAATTCATCCAGATGAACAGAGCGAATCAGTCATTTTAAATCCTGCTGTCAGACTGTAATTTCACAAGCAACGCAAGCCAATCAGTGCAACTTCCCTCTCTCTTGGAGTTCAGTGTTCATGTGTAATGAGCTGAATGTAAATGTATTTGGATTATTAACTGGTATTGTGACTTTATCTCACAATTCTGATTCTGTTTCTCACAAATGCGAGTTTATATCTCACAAATAAGCAAATAAGCACAAAGAATTTAGCACATTATAATTATGTAACTTATGGGAAACCTGTGCTAAAATTCTGGCCCTAAACAATATATGCATTTATATATTTAGGATTTATAAAAATATATTCTGACTTATAACTATATATTCAGGATTTACATGAATATATTCAGATTTCTATTTATATATTCAGATTTGTAATTTAATTATTTTCTATTTGGCCCCCCACGCGTGTGTGTGTGCGTGTGTGTGTGTGTGTGTGTGTGTGTGTGTGTGTGTGTGTGTGTGTGTGTGTGTGTGTGTGTGTGTGTGTGTATTCTAATATGTCATATAGGTGTGTGAGATACTGAGATTCATAAAAGTGCTGTGCTTTCTGACACTAGGGATATCTCTGGAAAAAAGGTCAGTTGAGGAGAAACTGGACCGAGCGTTGGTTCACCCTGAAACCCAGCACTTTAATTTACTTCACCAGCGAGGACCGCAAAGATCGCAAGGGCAACATTCAGCTAGACGGAAACTGCTGTGTAGAGGTACGGTACGGGTGGCTGTGGTTAGCATGTGTTTGTTATTAGAAATGAACATCATCGTGCCACCTCCTATGAACGCATAAGAGACTCTAGAAAGGAACTTGTCAGCATAATTAGTTGGTTATTGACATTGTGGGTAGTAGGCTATGTTTCCCCTCTCTGGCCTTTAACACACAATTCAAAGTGAACGTTTCCTTCTGTGATGGTCACAGCCGTGTGTGTAATGCTTCTCTGCTGTGTTTTTAAGGTTCTTCCTGACAGAGATGGGAAGAGGTGCATGTTCTGTCTGAAGACGCTCACCAAGACCTA